>NC_052960.1:7623585-7949299 GCF_013358895.1 Oreochromis aureus
TCGTTAAAACAAAGCTATGGCCACCTTTTATGCACAATCTGATATCCCCGTGTTGGTGTTGTTCCTGCATCATCATAATAATGATGGTCGAGGATGATGGCTGGAAGATGGCTAATGCTATTGAAACTGTTAGTAGCAAACCAAGATGAATAACATAAATGTGGCAAACACCAAACCTAATCTAATAATATATTTATTATATGTACAAATTTGGCTTTTTTTAGCAGTTCTGCATTGGCTTCATATTTCCAGAGGCTCGTTTTTAAGTATTTGGCTAAACTTTTTATATACTTTAAGTCGATTTTTTTTTTTCATTTTATGGCTTTAGCCATTTGAAAAACTGCAGCCCAAGTACAGCCTTGACACATTGTCTCCAATGTGGTGCAGGGCTTAACCATTCACACCTACAAGTATGGGCAATGTAGAATCCCACTAACCGCATGTTTTTGGACAGCGGGACAAGTACCTGGACAGAACCCATGCAAACTCCACACAGAAAGGCCAGAATGTGGAATCAAACTCAAGACCTTCTTGCTGTGAGGGAACAGTTCTAACCACTGTGCTGCAATTCCAAGCTAAGTATCAGGAGCTTTTGTGGTATTTTGATGTGTTCACAACAAAATGAAGTTCACAACACCAGACCTTTTCTTCTTTTAAAAAAAATTTCTTCTTTTGAGTACACAAATGACTCCACACCAGACTTTGATAGTTTGGTCATGGCTTCATATCAAATCTTAGTGGTGTACCTGCTAAAGCACAGTTTGTTGTGTTTTGGTATTTTCTGGAGCTTATTACAGTGAGGCTGCTGGTGAAAGGTCTACTATAATTTTGTTATTATCATAACAAAATTGCAGGTTAGAGCCAAAATAATGTGGAAGTGCTTGATTCATTACACATCACAAAATAAAAGAGAGAGACAGAGTGATTGTACACAGCTGCTGTTCTAATGTAACATGTTTGACCCTAAAAAGCTCATTTTTTACAGAAACGTCTTTGTACAACTGAATAAATATTTGACATTTGAACCACAGGCTTGCATCCAAGCACCAGGGGAGCAAAACTTCATGAAACAGATGGACTTTTTTGTGTGCTTAAGTCCAATTAAGAAAACACGTGGCAAAATCTGCTCTGCAACAGTGTCTTCTTTCCCCCCACAGAGCCCACTGATTTCATGGCCTCTTGCCAAAACAGTCGTTAAATGAGCATTCAAACCATTTTGCGATCCATTTTAATTGGAAGCTAATGGACTGGAGGGACCCTCATCTGTTCAGGTCTAAGGAAGCATGAGGTGAATAATATAACTGGAATATGGTTAGTGTGAACCACTGACTAAACTCCAGCTTGAGTGGAGTGTGTGACACTTTCATAGAAAGCACTGCTTAGAGAAATGAGTCAGTCTTGGATGGACTTACATGCTGCCATAATGCTTGATCTGGCCTTATTTCCAATCAGCTGCATGTTGGTGGAGTAAAGCATAAGCAGAGACACAGAGACAGAAGGTGACAGTGCAGCTACGAAGTGATAATGAAACCAGTTAAAAAGTTGGAAAAACACAAGGGATGAGCAGAAGGTAGTGACACATACTAAATACATTTTTGTACAAATAATTGTTTTCTTAGTTTGCAAACAAATTACTCTTGGGACAATTTTCCACTCCAAACTGGACCACTCTCGCAGCCATTTCATTGTGATCAGCCATCCCCCAAATTGACTGTGTCTGAAACACATCAGTGGCTTGGACTGTGGAAATTGGGGCTTAAGCAGACGAAATAGCCGTGTTATTACGGCAGGGACTGTTTTTCCCGCCACCCCCCAAAATGCACATCATCCTTCTTTCCTGGTTCAAACACCTCTTTCCGCTTGTCACTCCCTGCAGGCCAGGAATCCAATTTAATGGATGTATTCACACAAACCTGTTGCCTGTGATGAAGCAGCGGTGGGTTGCAGTGATGTAAGAAACAGGAGCCCTCTCCTCTTTTTAATGAAGATCTCGAATTCCTTCAGGTGTACGTGGGCGGTGCCGCTGATGCCTGCCAACCGACTAAAAGCAAAGCAACAGGTTCTGCACTGGTGTGGAGGCAATTAGTGTTGCAGTCACTAGAGCATAGCCCATAGATCTCATTAGAGAGCCTCAGTTATGAAAGCAGGACGGCAAAAATCCAGACATATAAGAGGAAAGATGTTGATACTTTTGGATCGAGGGGTTACACGCCCAATCAAGACAGAGTTTGTAGCCCAGACATGAAATATAATTACATCGTTGCCAATTACTGTGCATACTACATTTTTTACATTTTTGCATGTGTCACTTTTAAAGTTATCCCTATCATTTACAAAGATGAAATCCTTATTTCTAGAGTTTATGGCTGGCAGACACCGAAAATTTATTTTAGAGATATTTTTACATGACAGTGCTGTCATGGCAATATGAGCAACTATGTGAGGAGGTCGGGTCAGTTGGTTGGATTGACAAAACTGAAGATGACTCGTACAAATGACCTGTATGGGCAATCAAGGTCAGCTTGTTTCATTTATGTATTTGCATAAATGTTACGTTAAGGCAAATAAAAAGAATTATTATTATTTAATTGATTTAAAAAATGGGATTTCAACCTCCTTGTGACTGGGAAGAGCACTGAAAACTCAGTGGTTCACACATCCTGCATTGAATTTTTTAATATTTGGCAACTAATTGAAAGACAACCTGTCTATAAAAAAAAAAAACATATCTCCATCCAACTTGGACAGACTATACTCACTATCAGATTGGTAAAAGTTTGCAAATAATTGCCATCCACTTTATAAACACAAAGGCAGATTGCCAACACGTTGCAATCTGACTCAGTCTGCACAGATGAACACAACTCATTTGTGACACATCTCTTTGCAGCAGGGGACTTGAGTCAAATGGTTGCCAGCAGATTATATTCTAGTTATATTCCAATATAAAAGCAAGGTTGCTGAGATCCTTTCTTTTTGCAGTTAAATTCCCATCCTGCAGCAACTATGTCCCTATTTTTGGAGGAATTTCTGAATTTCTCTTTCAGATTTCTGAGGTTTTGGGTGGACTGTGCATTTAGATGGCAAAAGATGTGCAATTTTTTTGATGATTTTTATCACAGTTAATCGCTATAGTATCACAAACAACGTGCATATAATAACCTTTCATCTGCAAACTGATAGCAGACGGACTTCTCATTGCTCTTTATATACTGTCTTGCACAAAGTTTTTGAAGCAATCATCCCTAACTCAAAAAGATCACAAGTCTGAATAAATTTGGTTGTTTCCAGACACTGTTCAACCAAATGGAACTGTAGCAGTGAAACTGTAGTTAACAAAAAGTCTGCTTTACATAAATAAAATTTCGATAGCATTGTACACAATTACCTGATGTGAAACAACAATCAATGTGATGGATCTAACATAAGGTATGACATGAAACTAAAGCTCTGAACTGAAACTAGGAAAGTTAGCATTTCGAATAACTACTCTAAAAAATTCACTGATTATCAAAATAGCTTAATAGATACTTGAACTAATTTTTGGTTGTTTGGAGCCATTTCTCAACCCAAGCTTGACGTTGGCACTTTGAAAAAAAAAGAGTGCTTAACATGCAAAAGATGATGAGGCTTTTCTAAATAATATAATTAGGTAATCACGTCTGCTTTTCATCTAAATGACATTTTAGATGAGTAATATGTCAGGGGACAGTTGCCACCAGCTACAGCAAGCAAGCAAGCATCAGCATGATAATTTCAAGTAACACCAAGCAAAAATAGATTCTTACCATGGTGAATTTGGTGAAAAGGCCATTTCTATGATCTATGTGTTCTGGGCGCTCATTAATGAAACACGGCACTGTAATATGGTTTTCTTTGATTTTCTGTCAGCGCAGTTTGATCTTCTGCGGGTGGCGTTTTCTTAGATGAGAGCACGTGTGTGCATAAAGGGAAACCATCAGGGGTAACTAAAAGCACAGAGTGAGAGTGCAATCACTGGAGCCTACTGCCGGTCCCTTCTTATAGCTTCTATTTCATCAGGCCAGGGGGAATGAGGCCATGTTGCTGCCATGCTCAAAGAGACAATAATGATGCTGTCATTTCAGCACCACAGACAGCGACAATGGGGAGGATGATCATCGGAACTGACTATGCATAAAATCTCACAAATTTCCTCCCTGCCTGCGCAATACGTCAGTGATTAGAAGTGACAGAGGCTTTTTGAGGAACCTTGCAGGCTCTTTTGTATCAAGGATCTGAATAACGTGTTGTGCCCCTGAGGGCAATTCATGTTTGCTGAATGTTGCTGGAAGATAATGTGCAACTTGACCGACTTGACCTCCTTTTAAAGGGGCATCAATGTGTATTACCCAGAATGAACCATTCAAACTTTGAGTCCTTTAATGCAGAAAAGAACCTCATGCTATGAGTGAGTGTGGCTGAGCAGTTAAAGAAAGTGAAAGACTTCAGAAAAGTTGAAACATTGTGTAAAATGTAAAGAGAAACACAAAGCCAAGATCTGCAAACCTCATAAAACCATATTTACTGTGTTCACAACAGAACACATAAAACATATCAAAATTTGAAACTAAGAAATTTGAAATTTTGCTTTTTTCACTATGTTGTTTGGCTCATATTGAATTTCATGCCAGCAATATGTCTAAAAATCTTGGGGTGAAGTAACAAAAGGCTGGAAAAATGAAGGTTGAAAATAGTACTGAGATAAATGTGTGAAACATTTAGCAAGTAATTAACTATCAATAGATCAGTAACATGAATAGGTGTAAAGAGCGTGTCTTAGTCAGGCAGTTCCTCAGAAGTACATATGGGCAGAGGTCCTGGAAATCACTGTCTACAAGTGTTCCTCTATGTAAAATTGTGATGACTGTGAATAACTCATTATCTTCAATGAGAGATGCTGCACGCCACCAGGCAGGACAGGCAATTGTGTCGAGTCCCGGACCAGTAGGGGGGGCCTCTGAGATCTGGCAAACTTTAAAGTACAGCAGTGGCAATGTGCAAAGTTTGCAATGACAATAGAAGACCCCTGATCCTGCTTAGGGTTGGCCCCTTCTGATCAGGTCTTGGGGGTTGACCCAAAGCAAATAAGTATGTTCTAATTCCAAAAGCAGGAAAAGTATCTTCTGGATACCATTAAAAAAGGGTAAAGCACAAGAGACTTCCCACTCCTGAACTACAGAACATCTTCTGTACATCAGTTGTGCAGCTCAGAGAATAATGATATTAGGAATAATTTATATACGGTAGCTCAGCATGCTCCTAAAGTCAGAGTGAGAAATTGAGTCCATATAAAGTTCAACATAAAATATATTAACAGACGGTCTCACCGCAAAAAGCACTGAACACATGTTTGCATAGGTGGGCTTGTATTGCTACAAGATAAACAGATGCAGAACTCATGTAATTATTAATCATAATAATTGCATGAGTTCAAAGACCTGACAAAAATATTCTTAATTTGAATAGTTGATTATTAAAAATAAGAACCTGTGAAATTAACAGTGGCATCATAAAAAGAAATAATAAAGAAAAGTTGCTAATGTAACAATATGTTTTAGCAGAGTTTGACACTGTTTTCTGGGTTTTTCCTTCTTTCTTTCGTAAAGGAATTCTTCTTTTGTATCTACTTTTTCAATGCTCAGTAAAATTTATCACTACAGGGCAAAAAATCTTTGTCCAAAATGTCCCAAATACACACTTTACTGATTTAAAACTTACCACATTTTTTATATTAATTTTTTTGTTTGCTTTTTCGCATATAAGGAGTATTACAGCATTCATAGGAAGAAGGATATTTAGTTCTGCAATGTAATAGATGCTAAACTGTTTTAGACAAGATGCATTATTGGCCTAGAACTGACGAAGGCTGTTAAAGTGATACAGTATCCACAGGCACTGCTCCCACAAGGCATATAATTCACATTCTTGGGGTAACTAATCATCCCCTGTGTGCCTGTGACACATTTTTCTTTTCCTGAATCTACTCTACCACTGCCAACATCAGCAATTTCCAATAACCGCTTCATCTTTTCCAGGATGTTTCCGCCTTCCTATTTTTCACCCCAGTTGTGGACAGCATGGCAGCATGTTACACTTTCTCAATAAATCTGCAGGAACATATGGGGGCACTTTCGATTTTCCCCAAGCTGCCACAGCAGACTCGTGATGAACTAGCCAATAGGCACTTGAAAAAGTGTTTTTTAAAGCCAAAGTTGAAGCAATGGGCACTGCTGTGTGGCAGCACAAAGTATGTAAGATTTAAGCATTTGTTGGACTTCAAAGTTGGAGGTGAACGCAACCACAGCGATCCATCCCTGTCATTTGGCAGGCACTTTGAGGACAGTCTGTGGCACTCTCAGACCTGTGTTCAAAACACACAGTGCCAGTTTTGCTTCATAAAATGGGCCATTTATTCAGAATCATGGCCCCCCAAAAATGTCCATGCCTGCAGCCAATTTCACATCACTATGCATGTTTAGAAATGTGAAGCCGAGAAGTAAAGCACCAAATGACTTGTGCTTGCATTACATTACAATTACGGATTTTAAGAATAACAATGTAGTTTACAAAGTTTTTCTTAGTATGTAAATAATTTAAGTATGGCTCGTCAAGTAATTCTAGTCCCAGCCAAAACCATCAGTCTCAACAATAAAACTACATACATATGATGTAATAGCTTGTTAGCCATGCATTCATTTAGGACACCTAGGGTCTTAGCATTCATGTGGTGGTTACTTACCTGAACAACTACTTAAACAATGCTGCAGATCAAACATACTCCAAACACAGCCAAACCAAACAAGTGCCTTCAGGCAACTGTTGAATTGAACATACGCCACGCACCAATAAATGTGGAAGAACACCATAAAGCGCCCGAGACATTAGAGCACATTCACAAACACCGCATGGACACCAATCTGTGGATAAACCTTGCATACTAACATCCATCCATCCATCATTCAGTAATTGCTTTTTATTCATACTTAGGTCTACCAAATTTATTTAGAATGACCTCAGACCACAAGTATAAATATGTGATGGGGGCATGGTTATGTTAGAATATTGCATTTGCTTTTTTTCTTTTCTTTTTTCAAATGGACTGGTACTTTCTACTCAGTTGAGCATCCCAAGTCTTATTCACACAAACATTCACACAGCATTTTTATCTGTGTCTAAGCACTTTCTAACATTTGCACACACTTCAATAGATGCATCAGTAGCAACTTGGGCTTGAGCACCTTACACAAGGAAGCTTCAGCATGTCGAATGGAATATTTTTTAGCCTTTTTTTAAAGAAAACCATAAAGACAGCCTGAAGGCAACCATGACTTTTTCATACTTTGTTGAGCCTTGGTAAAAGTATTTTGATAATTTTCGAATGTTCTACTTCCAGGCTTACACCGTATATATAAACACTGGTTTAGGCACTGTGATATCAACCATGGGGCTGTGGTATATTAAAGCCTCACAAGTACCATTTTGGCCATTGTGGCTTTTTTTTCAAAGGCTAAAATAGTAGTTCATCTAAATAAGACAAAGTTATCATCAACTAACTATAGTGAGCCTGGTTAGCAACGGTTAGATACCTGCTATTCAGTAACATGCTAGAATTTCACTTTAGCTTCTTCCTAATTAGCACCAAACCTGAAAGACTAACTTCTTCTATCAGTGGCCCATTAAAAACCACTAAAAGTGAGACCCAGCAGATAGCAGTGAGCTGTAGCTGCCAGTGCTGGTATACCAATCAGTACAAGCAGGTATACATAACCTTAAACAAAATCTATAGGAGACAGTTATTTGAGAAGAGTCACCTGCTATGCAGTTTTTACAAAGGGGACCAAAATAGTTTTTTGAACTAGGTTTATTTTTGCTGTGAAGCTGGGCATTTTAACATGGGAGTCTATGAGTATTACCCAGCTTCACATAAGATAGCCCCACCGTTGGGAAATTTACATTCAAATACTAACACAGACTTGCCATAGTGGATATTTTTCTTTTTCTCCCCTTATAAAAAAAACATAGAAAATGTGTCGTTTCAACTATGCTACAGCATATTGGGTAGATAATATCAGTTAAATAGATTTTAGGTACATGAAGTATAATCACTGAATCCACTCCTGTCCTTGGCAGAAATGGTGCGAGAGGATTTGTACTTTGAGATAAAGGTCAGCTGCACAGCGAGGTCATCCCAGAAATTAAAGTGCCATTTAATACAAGTGTGAAGGAAAGATGAGAACTAAAGTAAGAATAAAGGTTAACCTTGTGCACCTTCCTCTCCACCAAACATGGTTCCACATTATTAAGCCGGACCACTTAGACATGAACATGACATTAACTTTTTAATAATTGGTTTTGCCGGGCTGTAAACAATATAGCTGTCATCACAGAGATGAAGCCTGTATTTACCGTGTTCCCTCAGACTGCAACTACCGCTCACACCCAGAAAAGTGTGGACCATTAAGTGGGTTATCATTCTTTATTTGTGATCTATTATGGGTTAATATGTTTTCCAGCCTCTGGGCATGTTTTCTAGCTATATGTGATGCATGGACTTTTGTGTTACTTTTGCTGCTGTAACACAATTTAAAGTATCATGAATTTTCTATTGACCTTCTGTGATGGTGGCTGTTTCATTGCTGTATGGGAAATAAGAGAAATCTATCCTTCGCAGATCCATTCTTTTCACTGCAGGCGCACAGCGTTTTCATCACCATAATCATATTGATTTTGGCAAAACATTCATATCCTTGGTGCAGTGGTAAGAGTGTAATTACGCAAGGACATCATCTTCATCATATCAAAGTCTCCTGCTTGGGGACAAACGACTATAAAAAAAGCAGGTAATGATCTGCTTCACTATTCACTCCACCCGCACATTTAAAAGACGTTTTTGTTTTAGATATTGGTGTAAATTGGGTGGGGAATGCTTTTTTAATTTGTGCCCACTTACGGTTTGAAGGCCTGTGAGTGTAGGCTGTATGTGTGTGTCAGCTCACAGGTTGGAGGTGTGCTGACACACTGAGACTGTTTTTCTTGGCACGTTGTCACACACTTATCAGGAGTCTACCAGAGAAATTCTACGCTGAAATCTGTCCTTTAACAGATTTTAGATGGATTTACACACAGTTTGATTCATGGAATGAAAGTGAGTTTGCATGTTGAAGCACTACAAGTAAATCCTAGAAATAGGTGATATTATGAAAACTTTTTAAAGTATTTTAAAAAAATTTCATTTTGCTTTAAAACTATATAAAGTCAGCCACAAGAAAGCAATTTGACCATAAAACGTGCATTTTTGTGATAAAGTGGCTTAATATGACCTTTTTAATTCCTAATATAACTGATTTATTTTAAAAAAAAAATCATGTGACTGCTGTTACATGTTTTTGCATATGTTTAGTCTATTAGATGTCAGGCATCATATTAAATTTTAGACTAGCAATTTTAACTTCCTTAAATTAACATTTTCCACCAGAGTATTGTTTTTACAGCAACTCGTAAATCACTAATCAGTCAAGACCTCCTTGAAAATATCTCGATCGATCGATCGATAGATATAGATATAGATATAGATATAGATATTACAATAAAAGTCTGAATATACAGAATGGAACACATCTCAAATCAAACTTGAATATATGGAATGAAACTGGAATATATAGAATGAAATTTAAATATTGGATTGACTGTTGTTTGAAGACATGTTGCCTGCAATCATCTTGCGACTGAAAATGGTCATCAAGAGTTTGAGGGTGTTGCACACTCAACCTCTGGGTTTTGGGGGGTTATCAGCAACAACTATTTGTATTCAGTTAAAAAAAAAAAAAGTCAATATGATCACTGATGTGAAAGGAAACCATGACCAAAAATACGAAGGTGTACGTAAGTCAGACAGTTAAGCTTTAATCATCCAATACTCAAAAGTCACATCCCTAAAGCTGCCATAGAGTGGAGCTGATGGCTGCCTGCAACACAGGAATCAATCTAGAAAATAACTTAATGAGTCAGAAAACGCTTTATAACAGCATCCAAAATTGCAGTTAATGGGCTAAAACAGGCAAATCCAGCTGTTTAATGTGGCGTTAAGCAGCACTATTATATTATGTAAGGCTGAAGCAGACAGGAGCATCCCTCTGACATGAATACAACGAGTCAAATATCTACCGGAACACAAGGTGAGATTAAAACATGAGCATCAAGACAAATATGAGGCCTGGTGCCCTGGAGGCCCAAGACCTGTGTACCAGGTAATCACGTTGTCTCTACTTACTTTATTGCTTATCGTCTTATTCACTCTTTTTCTCCCTTTCCTACCAATCTCTGCTTAAAAATAAAAGCAAAAATAGCAAGAACTTCTGTCCATTAGCAGACAGTTTGTGTCACTTGACCTTCTTGCATCCTCCACATTCCTGACATCCATTAATGCATTTCAGTAACCGTGAAACCAACAATACTGAAACCTGTTCTGAGGACATCTTGGCCTTTCCAATCATATTTCATTTGTGGGGGTGTGATCCTCTCAGCAGGAGTTCTGCCCTTTGAAAATGGCTCAACAATCACATTTCATAGGAGAAAAACGAGCGACTGGGTAAAAATATCAATTTAGTTTGTTTTGTGGGTTTTTTTCATAGATTTTTTTTATTTGGATTCTAATTGTCTTGACTTTTTAACCCGTAACTATTAATCTTCTAATTATTAATTTGGAGAACTTTATTCAATTCAGTGGATTGATTGTGCCTCACATGCATTTATCTGACAAGGTTTATCAGAGTTCAAATGACAAAAGAATTTCAATGAAATTCAGTGTTATCATAACCATAACCGTAAGTACCACCCTTAGGGCTAAATTAATCTCAACTTTGAGGTGAACGATGGAAGTGATACCAACAGAAGCAAAGTGTTGCTCAGTAGTGATCGGCTGTCGTCTACAAAGTGATAACCAAACCACTGTGGATGTGATAATAATCTCCCTGTCACTCTCAGAGTGGATGGGAACTGTCTTTGAAGCAACATCTACTTTGTGTCATCGGAAACAGTTTACACTTATTAAGTAAAATAAATGCACAATATATTCAACCTTATGCAAAATCCTTCCTATATTACATAATATTTGTGCAGGAGTTTGCTTTTTGCAAACTCCTGCTAGATGATTAAGAGTTTAGTGATGGAAATTGCTACACAGGTACATCTTAAGTCCCCGAAGCTTCTAATATTAGATATTATGATGTCATCATGTTACCACCATAGCAACCATCATTATCCAGATAAGTTTATCCATGTACAGCACCTTATGAAAGCATTGTATCATTTCTATTTTACAACAAAAATGTTATTATGTATGATATATTATGATCCCGTTGTCTAGCAACTACCTAACAATGGACTCAAATCGTAGAAAAAACAATATTGTAGCATGGGTAACTACTATTTTAATATACCATCATTGCCATCACTGATGGCGCGTTATATATTAGATTAATTCTTTCCATTTTTTTTGTGGTTTTATTATTTTTAGTGGCTCAGTTCTACATTGCAGCAGTTTAGTTGCACAAAAAGTAAAACTGTGACTCTGAGAGCTGCCTCTGTGTCTTTCTGAAGGTGTCATCTTATGCGCAGCATTATCGTCTGCTACACCAGTTCTCAAGTTTCTGTCTTCCCCTTGACACCTCTTTGCTTTAGATGTGTATTAGCACCTAATTTCATGTAGCGTGAACAATTTCCCTTTTTACTTTTGTCACAACACAACTGCTCTGATCACATGCCAGTGGTATTTTACAGTTAGCATTGCCTATTGCTCTAATGAGTCTATTTACACTACTAAATTTGTTGTTTGTTAGTATTTGTTTATGGTATCATTCGTTTTCAGCCCCTTTAACAAAGCAGATTAGGCAGCATTTTAAAGCGATTCTAGTGCTAATTACTCGGTGGGTCAAACTGTCCACTTCAGCAACAACAGGTTTGAGTTGTCAGACTGAAGAGAACAATTTACTGTGAGTTCTACAGAACAGCTTTTAAAAGAATGGGTAGCACTTTACTAATGCTTCATAGTGTGACATTATTATAAAGTATTAGTAGTCTTAATTCATCATTTATATAGCATTACTTCTCCTTATTATGCTATTTATATATACACAGATATATTATTATGACTATGATTATGATTATTAGTAGCAGTGATAGTTTTACATAGTTACACCATGCACAGCAGTGATGGTACATGTATGTAGGAGTAACAGAACATCATATCTGTTACTAAGGATGAGTAATGATACATGATCAGTTAAGCACTTACTGATGCTTAATAATAAGACATTATTATAAAGTGCTACCAAAGAATGATATGAATCAAAGCTGGTATAGTGAACAACATTTTAGGAATAATAAATATGTATTTTCTTATAAATTTATAGGAGTGAGGCCTAAATACCTATCTAGATTTCTGAACATACTTACTATCAATAAGCATGCATATAATTACCAAAGCAGTAATCCAACACAGCCTTACAGGTGGTAGCAACAAGTCACCTTCTTATTTTATTGTAAAAAATAAAAACACTTTTACCTTAATGTTTTATCTGTTACTAAATGTAAGATGTTGAACAAAAGGAGTCTGTACACATTTACTAACTCATTCTCACAGCTTTGATTCATAGTGGTACATGACAGGTTCAGTGATTTTCTTATTGCATTTTTAAAATTTTGAAATAGTTTGGCGTGTGGTGGAATGGTTCTAACAGTGAATGACTGTTAACTCATTGTGTGTGCGCGCACTAATTGATGTTACAGCTTTTGGCTTGAACACAGTTTGCAACATAAAGAGCTGAAATGACTAAAATGGAAATGGAATGGATTCATTCATCTTCCTCCTGTTCCAATCGCCCGGATCTGTTTCCACCTATTGTTTCTCTTTGCTTGGATTTCTCCTCTTTGATGCTAGGCATGGAGTTAAGGTTTGTTTCTTCTGGTTATTCCAAGGTTGGCTTGGTTTTGTCTCGTTGTATACTAACAGCTTGTTTCTGTGACTTTCAGGGGCTTGAAGCTGGGTCTTTTTTCACGTTGTGTCCCCACGACCCATTCACGGCACATAAATGCCTGTAGGATGTGATCGGAGAGTTTTTGTTGCTTACTTAGAGGAAAATTGTAATTTGTTCAGCTTCATACACTCAACATTTAAGCTTCCCAGAATTTTCTTCACACTTAAGATTCATTCTTACCCTACAACAGCTAATGCCAAACCCAGTAAGAACTAGTTAATAATGATTTTAACTAATTATAAATCAACAGCTCATTAAATCAGTATTGTCTTATTGCAGATAGTGAGATTTTTTTTATTTTTTATGTATTTTGTATTTGTGCCAATAATAATTTGTGCTCTCAGAGACCCATAAAGAATCACAGGCCTGCTTCACTAAACAATCCCTGTGCTGTGAGCAGTTTTTTGACATGAAGGTCAGAAATTTCAGACAGTTCAGTCAGCTGTCTCACTCTGTCTAGGGCCGTGTGCAAAGTACAAGGTTGCTTGCTGCAGAATTTAGAGTTACATCAGCACTTGAGCTAAGTCATGATATGAGGTTAAATCATTGAAGAGAGAAAGTATAAATAGTAGTGCATAATTCAATTCAATTCAATTCAATTCAATTCAATTTTATTTATATAGCGCCAAATCACAACAAAAGTCGCCTCAAGGCGCTTTATATTGTACAGTAGATAGCACAATAATAAATACAGAGAAAAGCCCAACAATCATATGACCCCCTATGAGCAAGCACTTTGGCGACAGTGGGAAGGAAAAACTCCCTTTTAACAGGAAGAAACCTCCAGCAGAACCAGGCTCAGGGAGGTGCGGCCATCTGCTGCGACCGGTTGGGGTGAAGAAGGAAAACAGGATAAAGACATGCTGTGGAAGAGAGACAGAGATTAATAACAGATATGATTCGATGCAGAGAGGTCTATTAACACATAGTGAGTGAGAAAGGTGAGTGGAAGGAAAAACTCAATGCATCATGGGAATCCCCGGCAGCCTCACGTCTATTGCAGCATAACTAAGGGAGGATTCAGGGTCACCTGGTCCAGCCCTAACTATATGCTTTAGCAAAAGGAAAGTTTTAAGCCTAATCTTGAAAGTAGAGATAGTGTCTGTCTCCGAATCCAAACTGGAAGCTGGTTCCACAGAAGAGGGGCCTGAAAACTGAAGGCTCTGCCTCCCATTCTACTTTTAAATACTCTAGGAACAACAAGTAAGCCTGCAGAGCGAGAGCGAAGTGCTCTAATGGGGTGATATGGTACTACAAGGTCATTAAGATAAGATGGGGCCTGATTATTTAAGACTTTGTATGTGAGGAGCAGGATTTTGAATTCAATTCTGGATTTAACAGGAAGCCAATGAAGGAAGCCAAAACAGGAGAAATATGCTCTCTCTTTCTAGTCCCTGTCAGTACCCTTGCTGCAGCATTTTGGATCAGCTGAAGGCTTTTCAGTGAGTTTTAGGACATCCTGATAATAAAGAATTACAGTAGTCCAGCCTGGAAGTAATAAATGCATGAACTAGTTTTTCAGCATCACTCTGAGACAGGATATTTCTAATTTTAGAGATGTTGCGCAAATGGAAGAAAGCAGTCTTACATATTTGTTTAATATGTGCATCGAAGGACATGTCCTGGTCAAAAATGACTCCAAGATTCCTCACAGTGTTACTGGAGGCCGAGGTAATGCCATCCAGAGTAAGAATCTGCTTAGATACCATATTTCTAAGATTTTCAGGGCCGAGTACAATAACCTCAGTTTTATCTGAATTAAGAAGCAGAAAGTTAGCGGCCATCCAGGTCTTTATGTCTTTAAGACATTCCTGCAGTTTCACTAATTGGTGTGTGTTACCTGGCTTCATGGATAGATAGAGCTGCGTGTCATCTGCATAGCAGTGAAAATTTATGCTATGTCTTCTAATGATGCTGCCTAAGGGAAGCATGTATAATGTAAATAGAATTGGTCCTAGCACTGAACCCTGTGGAACACCATATTTAACCTTAGTGTGTGAAGAGGACTCTCCATTTACTTGAACAAATTGGAGTCTATTAGATAGATATGATACAAACCACTGCAGTGCAGTACCTGTAAGTGATCCAAGTGGCAAATCTCATATGGGACACACTATTTTAGCTGCTATAGCCTGCATACAGTTGCCTCTGCAAGCCACATTGCAGGCCTACATCCACCCAGCTCCTCTGTTTCAAGCATTCATGCCATTTCTGTCACAACGTCAGGCCCATTGTAATGACGAGTGATCCCATTTTGACTAAAGTTACAATTACTGTAGTATGCACCATGAGTTCCACACTTCAGGAATTCATTGAAAAGGATATTTATCCAAGTATTTTTTAAGAAAATTTGATATTTTGTTCAATTAATGTTTAAGCCTATGAAAATAAGGGGATAATATGTCTAAAAAATGGCTCCAGTCCCTAAAAAGGTATTGCAATACTTTTGTCAAAGCCCTTGAATTAAAGCTGTAAGTTCACCCTTCAATCACACCTTGATTGTTTGATTTAAAATCCACTCTGATTGGTTACAGAGGCAAATTTACAAAAACTCTGCCCCATTACAGCACAGGGCAACAAGTCCTTCAGCTGAAGTATCATAATGGCTGTTTGTTCCTGTCATCTGAAATGAGCCATGTAAGCGTTCCTGAAACAGCATGTGGCAGCGATTCTCTGTTAGAGTTAGGTTGAAAAGAAAGCTCTTGCTTTCTGTCTTTTTCTAAGTTAACAGGCTTCCAGATCTCAAGGTGATGGCACCAGAACACATTTTCGTGTTTAAATTTAGAACATAAACACAGGTCATGATGAGATGCTTGTACAAATGACCTATGGTTTTGTTTTTTGAAGGAGGACAGTCTCCTGCAGAAACAGTTGACAGCAAGGAGGGAAACAGACTCAACAACTCATTTCAGACAGTTTCTCTCATTAGCACAAGGGGCATCAGTGGCAGCAAGCCATCTGACCTGGTGTTAACTGCCTGTCAAACACTAAATTCTTTGCCACATTGGTGTCAAGGCTCACATCCTCCCCATAGCTGTATGTGCTGCGGGGACGCCCTATAAATCTCCCCACTGAGGATTCAACCCATTACAATAAATAGCCACAGTAAAACACGAGCTTTTCTAACAGCTCATCCTGGATAGCCCCAACATGCTGACAAGCAGCACCATATTAACTCTGACAGCCCTTTTTTCCAGCTGTTGTACAGCACTGATCAACAGCAGCACACATACAAAGGCGTGTTTCCCAAAGAAAATCTCTGCATTAGTGATCGAGTGAAATTCACAGGAGGAAACTGATATCCATAATCCGTGCTGTGGTTTGTTGTTGCTGAGGTATCTTCCCTCAGAGAGGAGGTGTCTGAGTTGCAGCGAGCATTGCATGGGCTTTGTGTTACAAATTGTTTCCTTGTTAATGATACTTCATTTGCCTTTCATCTGAATAAAATGAGGAGCCAATCAATGGGATTAACCAAGGGAAAAGAGAAGTGTGGAGTCAGCTGTGGTTTATAATGAGGAAAATTCTATAGTTTGGACTGAATCTAAATCACAAAGAAGTGTTTTTAACAATAAAGTAGGTGTACGTGTGTGCATCTTATTCTTACAGAAACTGGTATTAAATACTGTGAAACACACAGCAAAACATGGCTGTGGTGAAGCCTTGTTGATGTCAGAGGTCAAAGGCGATTAGCCAGACGTGGTACGGTAGGCAAGAGTAACTCAATTTCAACCAAGTTATGTAGAACACCATCTCTAAACAGCAGCAGAAGACCACTCCCATCAGTTTAGAACAGAAAATTGAAGATATGCTTCACACAGGCTGCCCTCCATTAAACAACAGAACATTGTAAGAATGCCGTTGACTGGTCCAATGATTCTTGATTTCTGCTGCAACATTTATATTAGTGTCAGAATTTGGCGTGAATAATATGAAAGCAACATCCTTCCTTGTGTCAACAGTTCAGGCTGCTGATGGTGGTGTAATAGTGTGGGGGACAGACATGGCACACACTGGACTGAGCATCATTTAAATGTCACAGTGACACAGTACTGTTGACCATGTCCAACAGTGTATCCATCTTCTGATGGCTGCTTTCACCATGATGTGTATTGATTATAAACTGTGTACATGATGGGTATAGCTACTATAATGTCCCCAGCTGCTTTTGGGCCATGCTAACCAATACACCAGTGCACAAATACACTTAAAGTGGTTCAATTCAGTAACTTAGGTTAGCAGAGGTCAATCACAGATGACACCTAGAAGCTACAACAGCCTTTGCCAGCATCCCTGTGCTGTTAGGTAACAGCCTGCCATCATTACCTAAATGACCTGATAAATTTAATAGATTTAAGCCTTAATATAATTTAATATTTGACTAAATGAGATATTTAATAATGTTGAATGAAGTAGGAAGCTTTAGTTGCACACATAGAAACTGTTTTGTGTACCAGGCTGTGAACATGTTTATTTCTCCTGTAAAGATGGGTATGCTAACAATGCAGTCAATAGGAAGTAACTCCCTTTAAGAATTGGCTTCATGTGGCTATTAGAGGAGCTGCGCTTTGTCATTTCTGCAATAACTTTATTTCTCAGACCTGGAGGGTCTGATTACAACCTAAATAAACAACAAAGTCTTTGAAATGCGGTAGTTTCTAAAGTTTAAGCTGGTGACTGCTCATTTTAGCAGCTATAATGAGATCTGACACATTTACTCAGCTGGGCTTCATTATGTTTTAGTTCACTAAACAAACACAAAAGACATCTTGACATTTTACTGATTAATGTGCTCTCTGCTCATCAGTGTCTGTACCAGTTTAGTTAAAGGCAGGAGATGCTTCACACTGTGCGATTTGATTTTTTTGAAGATGTAACTTGTGGGCTATGTGGGTGTTGTGAAAATTCTCCTTGCATGTCTCAGAGGTGCTACTCTTTAGAAGAATAGAAGATGTCGTGTGATGAATCAGATCCAGTTTAATATTCATGCTTCTGGAGAGAAGGGCACAATTATTTGACAGTTGCTCTATGAAGGACTTCGTGAAGTGAACATCAGAGGCTGACATCAGTACAAAATTGATTCAGTCAGTCATGCATTCATCTGTTGGTCGTGTGTCTGGTTATAGCTTGTTTGAAATATCTTGGACCACCTCAATGCAGCAGCATATCAGTCAAATATTTTTCTAAATTTTCATCTGAAGAAACTGTTTCAGTCAGTAAAAGCTGCAACACTGTGAGGCCAAACAGAATAACCTTGGGCTCTGAAGATACGAGATGCTTGGAAGAATTTTCAAGTACAATAAGTCACTGTGCCCGAATCACTAGACCAGGGTGACATGTGAAAAAAAATCCTCCCAAGAAAATTACATTTTGCTTAATCAAAACTGAGAATAGATGACAGACTTACAACAATGAGAGAGAGAGTGACACAGGTGTTATTATCCCTTTTCTGACAATTCCCAGCCGGCAAATTTGACAGAAGAGAAGTAAAGCACAGCAAATGCTACATCCAATTTGGGGAATACAGAGACATTCTTCTTTTGTACTCAAAAGAACAATGAGGAGAAATCGATGGGAGAATTCTCCAATACTAAAGACAGCGGTTATCCTGGCCCAAAAGTGTCAATCAGCAATCATAACGGAAAACACCCTAGCCAATCATGTTATTGCACACAGAGTTTCAGAAGCTGTAATCATATAGAAGTGTAAGCAAGCAGAGTAGGAGTAGAACCAGTGCTTTAAGTGGGATTTGACAAGTTGCAGGGTGAGTAAAAGAAACAACAGAAATGAGTCACATACAAATTTCTATTGTGAACTTCAGCAGTTTTTCTTTGCATACAAGCTTTAAACATCTGACTTTGTGGATTAAGCAAACTGAATTCAACAAGAGAAGCAGATGTTACATGATATATAGGACTGATTTCCAGCACCTAGACCAAAGGTAGAATCAGGTGTCTAATCAGCATCCTGATTGTAACCTAAGAGACAACACCACACCCTGGTCTGCACCAGCCTAACACAATGCATTACTTCGTCAGTTTCATCACAATCATAACAAACTGCACTAAACTCTTTTATTTTTATGGAACCTTTGAATAACACAAAATTATTATGCTTCGGTTTGGTTTGCGAGGCATTTCACAAAAACATCATTCAGCACAAATGATGTTTAGATCTGGTCTCTAAGAAAAAAATCTTTAAAATTAATTAGGACATTAGAGCAGGTAGGTAGAGCAGGTCATCTACTACTCAGAAGGTTCGGTCTCTGCTCTCATCTGCATGCCAAATCTCCTTGAGCAAGATACCAACCCCAAGTTGCTGTCCACTGCTGGAGTATGAATGTATGTGAATGTTAGACACAGCACACTTAAGCATAGAAAAAAGTGCTTGTGTGAATCAGTGGATGTGGCATGAAATCCTTTGAGTGCTCTGGGAGAGTAGAAAAGCGCTGTATAAGAATCAGTCTGTTTACCATGTAAGATTTAAATTTCACTTCATTGCAGTCCTTACATTTGAAAAGCTCTCTTTATCTCCTTGCTCTCTTTCTTACATCTTTCTCCATCTCTCAGTGTCACTCATTAACCTTTTTTCCTCTCCTTGGCAAACACAGCAGCTGTACATTTGGCTAGCAGACACATTTATGACTAATCGTGTAGAATCGTGTAGAGTTTGCTGATATTTGTTGATTTTTATGAAAAGATGCATTTGAAATTGCCTGCCATTAAAAAAAAAAACATTACTCAATTCATGGTCACTCCTCTTCTGTAGTTCTAGGTACATGTCAACCACAACTTTATTTATACCTGCAGTGCATCACAGCAACAGAAAGGAAAAAAGGATGTGTTCATATGGCTGCTGAGGTGAAATGCTTAATTGTAGCACCAGTTTCAGCCCGGTTCTAACTGAGGGTGTGGCAGAAAGTTTGACTCAGCTGCAGGGGGAGAGGTGGAGCAGAGGGTTCAATGTCTAGGAGTGACAGAGCTGCTGATTATTTTCTAATCAGTGTCTCCTTTTAATGCAGCAGCACGCTGGGACCTGCACATTCCACGCTTAAGATGGCAGCTGGTGTAGATGCAGACACAGTAAGCCTGAGCGACTGACTGGGCCTGCACGGCCACACCGGGCTGTGCTGAAGGTGCAGGAGAATCTGTGTTGTATGTGAAAATATAAATAATAGTGAGCAAACATGAAAGTAAGTCCATTTGTGAGTGAGCTTTGCCATACAGGAGCATACACCATGGAAAGATCTAAAATCCCAAATGGATTACAGTTCACTTTCATTCAGTTTCATTACATTGCACCTCCTCACAACAACAGCCACTTTACCACATTGTAAGGTAAAGAGTCTACAAGATTATAGATAGAAGCACAACAATCTAACGAATCCCCCATGAGCCCTTGGTGACAGTGAAGACAAAAACAGTGAAGTATAAAGAGTATAGAGTGACAGGCAAGTAAAGAGAGGAGAGAGTATAGAGATGCCACAAATAAAGAATAAAATCATAAACACTTGGCAAGTTGGTGGGGCCAGCGCCAGAGATACTTGAAATGAAGGGGCAGAGAGACAAGGACAGAGAGGACATATCACAAACTACAAGGCAGGGCATAAAAAATTAATGACATGATATTTAAATGCATGCAGACTAGAAGAGAGGAAAGTAGAGGAGAAGTGCTTGGCGCGTCATGGGAGGTCCCCCAGCAGCCTCGGCCTACAGCAGCACAAGTAAGGGATGTTTAAGGGACATCAAATTAACACATTATCAAGTCACACTGGTGGGTCTTATTCTACTTAAATTAAATAAAATTGCTTCACTGCAGGCACCCTGTAGTTAATCCACTAAAAACTGTTAATCTGTGTAGTAACACCATATTTCAATCCAATAATTGAAATGGACACGTTCATTCTAATAATGTTGCACTTGTTTATTGTTTTAGGTTGATATTTTATGTGTCTATTTTAAAGTCATGACCGCAATGGTATATAAAAGCCAAAACCCAATTTAATATTCGACTTGGGTTTGTTTCCTTGGAAGCTCTGGATCAGGACCTGGATTGGATTGGCTCTAATACATTCACTTTACATCAGACTGCTGGCTTGTCCAAGAGCCACTAGAAGTGTGGTGTGAATGAAAGAGTACTTTAAACCTTGATTTCAGTAAGCAAAGCAAAGCACAAACAGTTTGCTGATTCTACTTTTCTCATGTTTTATTGTGCCTGAATGCAAAAACTTGTAAGATGGCTTCAGAGATTTTTGCTTCTGAAGCGTAAGAGACACTGCATTAGAGCAAGCAACAACAGAATAATTTTTACCACTATGGAGCCGGACAGGACGCTGACACTCAGATCTGCAGCCATCTTTTCTGGCCTATTTACCTTTTCCCCATGGATCACGATGATAAAAGAGACTGTTTACAGGCAACCTCCAACTGTCACAAGGCTTGGTTTTTCTCTTTTGACTTTTTAATGAAACCACGAAGAGTTCACATTTGCTAAACCCCCAGAGGCTTGAAAAAAGGCCTTTATTTTCACATCGTCATCCAAATGTAAAACCTGTGGGGCCCAGCAGGAACCTACGGGCAAGACCAGAAGGGGAAACACTAATGCACAGTAAAATGTGAAGTGTAACTTATTAAAAGCCAATGAAATGACTCTTTACTGTCAGAGACTGTATGGTCCCAAATCACTTTGAAAGTCTAGAAGAGCCATATGGCTAGGAAAAGCACAGGTACAATAATGAACATTAATAACTAAACTCAACACCTGGAACCGAGCCATTATTAAACTAATGTGTGTGGCTTCTAATATTAATATTAATGACAGCGGTCAAGTCTTAGCAGACAAGTGTCATTAATATCTATAAGGCTTAGGAGTAATGTCCAGTGTCTCATTCCAGCTGTGGCACTATCAATAAGCAATAATGGCTCTCTTTTAGTCCCGTCAGGTCTGCAGTCAACAAAATAAATTGGACCTAATTGCAGACAAAACAGAGATGGACAGACTGTGCAATGAACACATGGACTTTATATACACTAAGGGAGGAATAACAATGCACAGTTGTCCATGACAAAATCAGTCATTGTTGTTCATCGACCCCAAAAGAATCACCACATTTTTTATTTTGCAATAATCGCAGTATATAGAAAGAAGGTTGCAAATGCAATGAAAACTACAGATCCCTGAAGTTCATAGAGGTGGGATTTTTTTTACACTTGCTTCATGCTTTTAAATGTGATACCAAGAACCGTAAGTGTTGAGCTAGGAATGAGAGAACAATTTCACTAATCAGTCAAACTTGCGTAAAAATAAAACGGCAAACCCCTTGTGTATAGGAAAAAAAACATTTGCGTTCTTTTGGTCACTCACACAAAGGTTGAGCTTGCAACATCCTTAACCTCTGGGTCACTATTTTCAATCACAAGGCAATTTCACTGGTCATGTACTGGTCTGACACAAACTGACTGCACTCCGTCACAAACTGGGAAAGGTTTGCAAATAACTTGCGTCTCATTTATAAACAGAGACAAATTGAGCAATCAATCTGAGTCAGTCTTCACTGATGAGCACAATTCATCTACGGCACATCCATTTGCAGCGGGGGAATCGATTCAGCAGGTTGCCAACTGGTTGTATTCTGGTTATATTCTTGTGTATCCCATCCCGTACCAGGTACTTCACCATATTTGGAGGAATACCTGAATATCTGTTTCTAATCTAAATTTATAAGGTTCTGGCTGGACTTTGAGTATAAGTAATTCAAGAGCTGGGGCCACATCCTCAGTTACTATGAGCGATGATAGATGAGGGACCGTGTAGTGGTGCTGCGGTTTAGGGAAGGCCTTAAAGGGGACTGGCAGCGGCTCCCGGGCCGGGCAGATCCCCATGTACTAACGAGAAGTGAATAGGAAGAAAGAAGAGAAGAATGGGGGGGGGGGCATGAAAATGAGAACAGCAGGTATTGGTGAAGGGGGCATATATAGCCTGAGGCTGGAAGGGGCGTGAATGAGGTGTGGTCCCACTCCTGAAAATCTGATAATATCTCCACCTAATGTCAATTTCTGTTCAGTGTGAATTTCTATATATGTAGATGGCAACATATTTTCCATCTACGGAAACAGATTTGTGATTTGTCCCTGTTAATTGCTATATGATCACAAGCAGATTGCATGTAATTGCCTACTTCACCCCATTTAACTGCAAGCTGAGCGCGGACTGACTCCATCTTATTGCCGTTTCATCACCACCTTTATGCACCAAAGTCGCTCTGAGGATGCCGTCTGACTGAGAGTTGTCACAGACCTGGTCCCTGTCTTTGAGGCAACATGGTTGTCATTTTGGATGTGTCATAGTCTCTGTTTGACAAACAGGATTCTCTTCATTCTATTCTATTCAATTCTTTGCAAAACATATTGCATAATTATAAGGTTTAATACTTCCTAATATGTGTTGTGGCTTTTTTTTTTTACCACCCTTGCCCACAGAAGGGAAAAGGCAAAGACATAAATTGAAAGTCAACTCAAGTTAACTCAGTCAGCAAAAATGCTCAAAATCTAATTGTAACATCCTCAGTTGAATCCACTGTGGCTCTACTTCTTTGAATTTTTTTCTCTACAGTGATGTGGCTAATGCAGCATAAATGGATTAATACCATCTTTAAAGGGGCACGTCCTCCTAATGATATTAATATGTAATCCAATACAAAAATTATAAACTGTCATGCAATACAAGATTAAACAGTGCTGACAGAGGTTTGCTGAAAAAGCTAATTTGTTTAGCCAGATCATTTCCATTTTCTTTCTGTTATAACGGATAAGAAAGCTCTCAATCAGAACTGCCTATGAAATATAGCATTTGATATGTACAAGTCACAAGCTGTAATAGCGTCTGCATAATGGAAAAGCTGTAGGATGAATGTCTTTCAGTCTGATAATGAGCCTCTTCAGGCTTACAGCTTCCATGCAATGTTGAATTGTCTCCTGTACGTTTATTCTTATATAAAACTTCTGCTGCACTGGAGTCAGTCGTTTATCGCCTATAGATAAATGTACATCTGACGCAAAATCTGGTGTTCATCTGAATTGCTCTGCAGAAAGAAACTAGAACGTGAGCATTGCAACTTTTCCTGAGTATGTTGTATTGTGTTTGTCTTATACCTCAAAATCTATCAAAATAATTTAAATTTAACTTTAAAAAAAAAAGAGTTTTCCTGTAACGTCATAAATAAGTTAATAACTTGTGAGTTTAGCTTTATTATTCTAGCCTCTCTGGTAAATGAAAAATTAAAACTCTAATTTAGAAAAGTATTTGTTGTAGAACTGCAAATTATAGCCACAAGTTGTGTGTTTGCTTTAATTATCATTATCAAAACAACTTTATTATTCTAGCCTCTCTGGTATTCCTTTTGTATGGTTTTCTTGTCTCACTTCTCTCATTACTTCCTGTTTTGCTTTGGTAGTTGTTTCCTGTGTCTTGCTGAGTTTACTTGCTGCCCATTGATTGCGTTGATTATCTGCACCTGTGTCTTTCCTCAGCTGTTTCTGCCTCTCTGATCATGTGAATAAATACTCTTGTCCCTCCACTTAATCTTTGTATTCTTAGGTTTTAATTAAGGATTTGGATTTTTGATTTATTTTATGCCATTGTGGTTATGCTTTTTGGACTTTTTTGACATTATTCAAAGGTTTTGTTGTGGCTCCTAAATGAAATTTCGACAATATGAACAGAACCAAACATATGTACATTTGAGGATGAACTGATCAAAGTTTTCACATGCACTCACTATTGTAATTTTTTTTCTGAGTAGTTATTTTATTTTCCGTGTCATATCAGTCACACTTAATCAGACTCAATTAAATGTCATCACAGATATTATAAGACAAATATCCGAAAAGAAATCGGTCTTAGATAACCAAACAAAGAACCTGAAGACATTTTTTTATTATTTTGGTTTGCTTTGTAAAAAACACAAAATAGGTCATTTCTACAACCAAGGTTTTGCTCTATAATAGCATATTTGCCTCTTCATAGCAGATGTTGCATTTTTAAGGCAGTTACAAAGCAAATAATATGACCTTCTGTGTGGTTACTTGTAACTGACCATCTAATAAATCTGTGTTCCAGTTTTAGTGAGTGAATTCTGCTTGTGTAGCCCTAATTAGCAGGTCTGTGTGACAGAGTTTATAAGCATATCATGGTAGCTGGCATTTTCTAAAAAGTTATTACTCCAACCACTTGTTCAAATAAATGCACCTCTTCTAAAAAAAAAAAAAACCATCCCAGTTATAATGCTAAAATCGTCTGTGTTGCTTTTCATTTATATGTGTATTAAAGTGACGCAGGATTAAAGTTTATTAAAAACTGTCTTCTATAATTGCATGTTTTAAAAAACTGAATTAGGCTTCTGTTGACTGATTATGCTGCCTTTCGGAGCAGCTTTGTGGTCTCAGGTTAGTCACCTCCATCTAAAATGTTGACAGGTCAGTTATTTTTCCCTTTAAATTACGGTACCAAGCTGTGACTATTCCCCTCTAGTCACTTTCCAGAATTACTCAGCTTTCTCCAGCATTGTTCACGCTTGTTTAGGTGGATCAGTTACAGCCTATGCCACGTTTTTTAGAGTCGGAAAATACACTCATCAGTGTCTTCACTAAAGAAGAAGAAACTAAAGAAGTAAAAAAAAAGAAAAGAAAACAGCCATTAGGGAGAAACTGCAAGTTTAGTTGCTTCTTTATAATAACAGCTTGTTATTTTTCCCACTTCTCCACAGATGCTGATTCCTTGCACCCCGGTGTTTTATTTGGTGCTCAGGAACATAACTATACATTTTCTAATGACTATTAATATAAATATGTTGCACCATGTATACATATGCACGGTTTGGCTTGCTTTTTTGAGATGTTATTTTCAAATGAGCTGGCACATCACAGACACAAACATATGCACACATGCTAAACTAAAACAAGAAGTTATTTTTATTTTGACATAGGAAAAATATCACATCCGTAGGGGCTCTGTGCAAAACATGTATTCTCACAAACTGCTTATGCAGATGTTATGCTTTGAGTTAGAGAAATGGTAAAAAACTAATAAATAATGACTTCTGTTTGGACTCTCAGGTACCCCCAGCTGGAAGACATAATCAATACAGTGGATTAGTGTCAACAACATGTGATTCAGCAGCACACACATACACCGGTGCACATGAGATCAAAGGGAAAACTATTTTTCTTGCACACTAAAAGACACACGGGTGTCTTGGATCTTTACTTTTCAATAGATCATTTTCTTCGCTCTGTGATTGTGAATGATCACAAAGTCAAAAAATGTTTTTAGTTTAAAATAAAATCTAAATTAAATTAAAAATTAAAACTCTAATTTAGAAAAGTATTTGTTGTAGAACTGCAAATAATAGCCACGAGTTGTGTGTTTGCTTTAATTATCCTGGATGTGTGACCACCTGAGGCATGACTGAATATAGAAAGATTCGAGTCTCTTCCTGAGACTTCTGGAAAATGCAGAGCTTGAAATGCCCACAATCCACAGAGCAGAGCACACTCACCAGCCATTTTGTACCCCACACCTGTGCAACTGCTTGATAATGTAAATATCTAATCAGTCAATCATGTTGCAGCAACTCGATGCATTTAGAAATGTAAACATCACTGTGACATCCTGCCAAAGTTCAAACCGAGCATCAGAATGGGGAAGAAAGAAGATTTAACTGAATTTGAACATTGGATGATGTTGGGGGGTAAATGAGCTGGTCCGAGTATTTCCCATACAAACAATTCTAGGGTTTACAGAGAAGGCGGGTTTACAGAAGAACGGCAACAGTAACTAAAATAACCACTCATTACAACCAAGTTATGCAGAAGAGCATCTCTGAACATAAAACACAAAACAGAACACCACACCAGATGCCACTCCAGTCGTCCGAAAACATGTTTTCAACACCAACTAATGACAATCAGTGGACTCACTGAATCAGTTGATAAATGCATGTCTTTACACAAATTTGATCCAGCCTTCGATCTTATTTTGCATTTAAAGTAAAATCATCAAAATAACATATTTTGGGAAGATATGCGGTAAAAGAAAAAAGAAGCAAGCAAGCAATATTATATCCCAGTGAAAATTATAGGACTCTAACCAACAGTTAGAAAACGACAGTGTCATGATGTGCTGTGTGGCAGGCAGGAATAGAGACCCAAACGCAGGACTCAAAACAAAGGAGTGAACAAGAGGAGGCAGCTTTATTTCTGCTGTAGATAACTCTTCATTAAGAAAACAAAACAGAAAGCCAGGAACTAAAATGACAAACTAAAATATAAACATTAACACTCCAGGAAGATAAGGAACTAAAGTGGAAAACAGAGCTAGAAAACTACTAAGCATACAGAAATAAAAAAAAAAAAAAAAAAACACACAGCATTGTGAGGATACAACACAATGCAGAGCAATGAAAACACAAGGCTTAAATACACTCATGGAAAACGAGGGAATGAGACACAGGAGGAGATCACAGCTGGGAAAAATCAAACATGACGAGAACGAGGGGAAGCAAAACTCGAAACACTGACATGAGACAAGGGACCGTCAAAGTAAAACAGGAAGTATAACACAGAGAGGCGGACTTGACACTGAGACATAGAGACCTGACTGACCGGGAAGACAGAGGGAACAAGGAGACAAGACATAACACGTGGAACATGGGGAAGGCAAAGAAACAAGAATCTAAAGCCTAAGAACTAAGAATAAACACAAGCAGAAAATCATGAAGACAATAACCCAGGAATATAAATTGCTTAATAAACACAAAACAGTGGGTCAGACCCTGGACCACGACATACAGTTAAATCTTCTCAGTGATAACTAGAACAAAAGTGGGAAATGTTGTCAATGTTAATTATTAACATGCGATGAAAGAAATCACTGATAAATATCTCTCTGTTCCGCCAATTCGTAGAATCAATGTTTTTTAAGATCAATGTGTTACCACAGTAACTTTGTCTTTTTCAAAACATTCCTCTGCCACCTCCAACAGATTTGTTCTCTAAAATCAAATTCTATTAGTGGGATTGGCATCCTTTCTCTATTATACTTGCCTTTTGATAGTGGGTGGTTAAAATGTCCAAATGTATTGCTGTATTATCAGGCTGCACAGCTGAGGTCTATTATGTTTCATTTTTCAACAAATGGTATGCCTCATTATACACTGAATACAACAAAGCTTGTCAACCTTCCAATAGAAAGAACGTAATGTTATAAAGAAAGGCAGTATATATTCGAAAGGCTTTGGGGGCTCTGTTATTTAGCTTCGTAAAGGATCCAACAGAAAGTTTATCAGAATAACTTTATGTGGCAAACATACCATGTTGACTTTATGTTTTGAACTGGCATAAATCATTTATTTCTTTGAAAACACATTTGCTTTTTGAAGGGTAAATAGGAGAAATAGTTCATTATTTGTTTTCTCTTTAATTGCATTGTTTTACATTTGTTTGAATGTGTTTATAAACTAATTAATGAATTGTACTTTACCTATCAGTGGCCCCTCTTTGATTGATCCATTGTAATGAGGAATAAACAAAGAAACACCATATGGACGATGGAAGTTCTGTTAGAACTTCAGAGGTCCTTTGCAGAGTTTAGAAAACTTACTGGAAGGACAAACATCTCAGCAGCGCTTCATCAGTTTTACAGTACAGACGGATGTAAGCCACTGAGTAAAAACACATGCCAGCTGGATGGGAATGTGCCAGGCAGAATTTAAGACTTCGAGAGCATATGGGATGTTCTGATGAGGAAAATGTAACTCTTTGAGTTGAACATCATGTACCATGTGAAGTAGTAGTAGTAGCAGCAGGAAGCGCATGTCCCTGTCATAGTATTACAGTGAAACATAGTGGTGGCAGCATCATGCCATTGAGTTGTTTTTTGGCATTTACAATGACAGTAAGACTGGCTGGAACCGAGATAAAGATAAATCCAGCCAAATACAAGAGAGGCCACGTGACCTGAGTCAAAGCAAACAGTTTGTTTCTTCAAGATGACAAAGTTCGATTAGTCTGGGAAAGGTCTCTAATTTAGTGGTCCGGCCAAAGCAAAGATCTGAACCCCACAGAACCCCTGTAGAGAAACACAAGTTTCACTTTGTTTCCATATGTGAAAGTTAGAAGCTGCCGTATTTTATGTTTTATGTGTAAAACATGTAATGTTCAAATGTGACATTTGTCCAAGGAGGGCTCTGTCTTAAGCACAGACGAAAACATCACAAGTGGATCCTTCAATGAACACTCAAAACCTTAACAATTTAGCATTGTGAGGCATTTAAAGTCACAAAATATGATGTCGATCCCCATAATTCTCTATGAGGTGCTCATTGAAGTGAAACGGCTGAAAAATCTGAGGTAAATTTGGGCACTTAAATCTAAATAGTTGATATCATCCTGATGTCACATGTAATGTACATGCTTACATGCTATTTGCTGTTGAATCCATTTCACAGCCCAATACACATTAAAAATATTATTATCAGGGGTGCACATAAAAGACGCGCACCAGATAAGAAGTTGCAACGCGCGTTTGCGACATTTGTTTAGAACTCTTAAAGATGTCGAAGAAGCAAGCTCCTTTAAGCAATTACTTTGGTGTTCCTCCACCTCCAAAGAAATGTCAGAAGGAGTCCGAACCGCAAAAGAAGCGTGTATTCTCGAAAAAGTGGTTGCAGAGGTGAGCTGGCTTCAAACAAATGATGAACGCACAGAGATTTGGTGCAGAATATGCCGTGAAAATCCCACTCTAGCAGACAACAACAGTGCCTTTTATATGTACGCAAACGCGCGTTACAACTTCTTATCTGGTGTGCGTCTTTTATTTTGACAGCGAATGCGCACTCTGCGGACCACTTATGTGCACCCTGATTATTATTAATATTTAGTAATATTTAACTGCATATATATATATATATATATATATATATATATATATATATATATATATATATATATATATATATATATATATATACACATATACACACACCTATATATACACCTTGTGTAAGCCCTTTGACCTCCTTCTAATTACAGTGCCGGTTAGTGTTTTCTCTCCTAAATGAAACAACATTATGAGGAAACAATAATCCTTTCAACAGCCTGCAGAAAAAATAGGAAAGTCAAGCATCAACATCAGGCCTTCAGGTGATTTAAACTCCCTTAGAGAGTCATTGAGGCCATCCAATTATAGCGGTAATGAAATCAATTTAGCGATTAAGATAGAAGGAGCAGGTGGCCACTACCACACCCAACTGAAACCCTGAAATCCTCTTCCTTGAAGTTAATGAGCCAGAAAAGGAGGAATGGTCTCCGTGTGTAAGTATGAGGGAGGTTTGTGTACTTATCAGCCTGTCATATAATGACTGTGACTGGCTGCGTGACTTAATATTATGCAGTCTCGTCATCATCCTGCAAGAATTGGAAATGGAAGCCAGAAATGTCAGCTCTGTAATCTATGGGCAACAGCTTTTAGACAATCCTCAAACATATTATTAGGTGCAATAAAGTAGAGAAAACATCGCATTCACCCTCAAATGTCCCTGAACAGTTGTCAAAACACATTCAAATGTGCACTTGCAGCGAGCGTGACAGGCTCACACACAGTATGCTCATCTTCTATTTAAAGCCAAAGTGAGGTACCCTTCACCTCGTCTGCACCTCCACTGCAGCAGGCTTATCAACACCGCAGAGCTCCGAATCACTCGTGTGCGACCAGCTGCAACCGTGACGGACCGCCGGGCCAGGGGAGAGATGTGAGGCTCGACGACCCCCGGGTGGATAATCATCGGTGTGTAAATGCCGGTAGAGGCGCACCAGCTGTGACCGTGGTCCCAGAAGAGAGCTCTCTCGGGGATCTGACCATAGCATGGTCAATTAGTATGTTTCTTTATGAAGTGAAAAGACTGCTTTTCACTTAAAGATACAGTACACACAGGCCTGCTGTGCTGTATTTTTAAGCATACTCACCGACTACTATATTTTCTCCATTAGAGGTAAAGTTATCCTCTAACTGTATTAGAAGTATTAGAACTTCTAAAGCAATGTTACATGCACTACAGAGCTGAACTGCAGGGCTGTAACCTACAAGAGTGCATGTCAGAATGCAAATGTTCTGCAGCTGGACTGAACATGATCTCTTCTAAGTTTGTGTTGGGATGGATTACAACAAAGTGCATGACAAAGCTTACTGCCAACATTTGTTTGTCTGGTTTTAACAAGCCTTTCAGAATATTTGTTCAAAATGACATCTTAAAATTATCAAGATTGATTTTTTTTGCAAATGCTTACTGTTTATCATGCATGCAAGTATCATGAAAACTTGTGAAATTCTTTCTCTGAACACTCTCTAAATTAGGCAGTACTGTTTGCATCTGCTGCTTGGTTTTGCCTTGTTTTGATTTTCACCAGTTTCTCAGGAAACTATTTGCCGTTACAGATGCTTAAAGTTACGAGTGTGCTTGCCAGCATATTGCTAAGTTTGTGTCTCCCTATTTAGACCTCAGCAGCTAAGGTACAGTGAATGCAATGGTAACAGAAACTGTCAGCTGTATCAGAAAATAAACCATGAGAGCAGAGGGAGTGAACCAAAACAGTTGAGCTGCAGGCGAGAAAAACAAAATAATGATGTTGGAAATGCTTCTTAGAGCAGAGCTGAGTAATAATTCTTTGCAATTTGTCATTACAAGCAAAATATTTGGCATAAAACTTTAATTATGGGTAAGTACAGCTTTAAATTGAAAAAGTGAAATGAATGAGTGCATAAATGAGAAAACTAAATACAGATGCTTTTATATAGGTAAACTAGTCAAGTGGCATTCTTCAGACTGTGCGACAGCTTCGGAAGTTGCAGTTCCTCTACTGGCCACTTTTTGGAGGCTGGCTCCAAAAAGCGAGTCAATCCCCATAGACTCCAATTTTAAAATGTTAGACTTTACAACAGAAATAAACTGTATTAACTTGGAGGCATGTCCACTTTGAATGGCAGGTGTGTGTAAACACAGGCAGCTGTAGCTGCTAGCAGTCTGACAGGCTTCACTTCAACTAAACAAAGCTGACTGAGTGGGACCTCTGAACTGTGTTTGTGCTGTTTGTGCCTTTTACTGTGTTCCTAATGATAAATGTTATGACTTCCTTTTTGGTTAATTATACTAAGATATATCCCAAGACTTCTAGTATTTTATTAGTCTGCAATTTAGCCTTAAAAAGCAGGTGTCTGTGCATTTGCATATATTTATACAGTTTATAAAAGCAGCTTGCTATCATTAGTTGATCATTTATATTTTGCCCAGAGGGAGATATGTTAATAGTTACATTTTACATCAATTCACCAGAAAGCTGACAAATGTGTCTATTATATGCAGTCTATGCTTCTGCGTGATATTCCTGTTCAGGTAGACACAAATAACATTAAACCACCGGTCTGATATCTTGAAGATCATTCTTAAATTACATAACATTGCTAAAGGTATTCACTCACTCATCCAAACCATTGAAATCAGGTGTTCCAAATGTTCCATAACCACAGATCTATGAAGTCACGCACCTGGATATCCAGTCAGCTCCTGGGACAACCCATTCATTCACAAATGTTTATAGAAGCAGAGTGAATTCCAGCTAGGTACTGTGATAAAATCCCACAAGTGCACCAAGTCCTGCCATGAAATGACCATTCTACTCAGTATTCCACAGTCAGCTGTTAGTAGTATAATAACAAAGTGGAATCAACACCAACTAAGCCACTAGTAGACCACATAAAATCACTGAGCGGGGTCAGCAGGTGCTGAGATTCATGGTGCGCAGAGGTGCAACTTTCTGCAGAGTCAGTTTCTACAGACCTCCAGACGTCATGTGGCCTTCAGATTAGCTCAAGTGCAGTCAGTGGAGAGGTTCATGGAATGGGCTTCCAGGGCCAAGCAGTTGCCTTCAAGCCAGTTTGGTGTGGAAGACCTTGGCTGGCCTGCGTAGAGTCCTGACCTCAACCTGTTTGAACACCTCTGGGAATTAGAGTGTCTCTGACACAAATGCACTTCTGGAAAAACAGTCAAAAATTCCTATAAACACATCCTTACCCTTCCCAGAGGAGTCAAACCTGTTATAGCTGTAAAGAGTTGGCCGACATCATATTAAATCCTATGGATTAAGAATGGGGTGTCACTCAAGTTCATATGTGTGGGAAGGCAGACAAGCAATTACTTTTGGCAATCTTGTGCAGCCCTGACCCACTACGTTATGGACACTTGTCCTCTAGAGCAGTGGTCCCCAACCTTTTTTGCGCCACGGACCGGTTTATGCCCGACAATATTTTCACGGACCAGCCTTTAAGGTATCGCGGATAAATACAACAAAATAAAACTAGTACCGGTACCGAAAAAAAGAAGATTTATTCATAACACACGAAAAGACCCAGGAAAACCGAGTTAACAATAAAAACGATAACAGAATAACGCTGAAAACCGATAAAAACCCTGTAAACCATACATTTCACACCTGAGCCTCAACTCTCGCGGCCCGGTACCAAATGACTCACGGACCGGTACCTGTCCGAGGCCCGGGGGTTGGGGACCGCTGCTCTAGAGGTATACAGTGGGGTCCTGTTGCATCCTGTGATCACACAGTAGATTGTTCTGATTCTTTGAGTTCCAGGGTAAAGCCTCAGCAGGCTTTTTCCTGCCACATCATGTAAAATTGGCTTTTTTGTGTTCCTTGATCCGTTCCTAAGAGGTTTGTTGGGACACATTGTCCTGCTTTGGGATACAGTAGCCTTTGGTAGAAAAAGTAAAGAGGGTTACTTGTATTGTCAGAACACCATTAGACTTTTCTTTTTACAGGACTTTTGCACCAGTGCAGTCTTGTGTTTAAAAATGCTGATCGAAGCTAAACATGAGGATGCAGAGAAAACAATATCCATGATGCATTACAGGGACACAGGTAGTATTCAAACTCTGGAAGATACTGTTCAAGTAAGATGGTATACCAAAGAAAAAGATTCCTCACCACATTGTCATCAAGAGATGAGTGAACGTGTGCATGTGTTCCCCAGGACGATGGCACAGGCCTGAACTTGACCCTCACAGTGAGGGCGTTTGATGGCTGTGCTGTGCCATCGGGGAGAGAAAAGGTTTCTACAAGACAAAAAATAGTAATCTCAGTCACATGTGGGAAGCCTTTTGGGAGCACCGAGACATTTCCTGATGGCTTGAGGGCCATTTTGGACTGCGACAGAAGAGCACGCAGAAATGAGCTGACAGCCATTTCAGACCATGCATCAGGACCAACTGTCACTCTCAAAGTGGGATATCTATGCACACTCCAGAAAGATGCAAATAAACAGCACAACTAAGGTCAAGTTTTGTATTCATTTTCTATTTTTATTTAATTTTGAGCCTTTGTTTTCGAGTTCACGATGACAGTCTGATTTGTCACCTGTCGATATCACTCATGTTTGGTCTCCATATTAATCTCAGGTCTTAACATTTAGAAGTTAATTTGAAAGGAAAAAAATTAATGGCCAGGCTTCAACAGTAGCTGTTTGCCAAACCTCTCTGCTTTTTTTTTTTTTTTTTGGGAGCGTAATATTTAATTCTGGCCTGCAGCTTTAAATTGGTGGTTCATACCTGCAGGCTATCTGCTGGAAAAACCTCACCTCTGGATTACTGAAAGGTTTATTTGCATCCAAAGGAGCTAATCTCCTCCAGTTACTTACTCTATGCTGATCTGAGAGAAGATCCTTATATGCATATATTCACATAGTTATGTGCAGGTGTAATTCTGCATATACCCTATAGATGTACGATTAGTGAAAGATTAATTTTCTTATTTTAGATCATTCTGACTACATGATTAACTTTATGTGCACATGTGGGGATGAGGTCTAATGTAGTCAGAAAACAATACAGTAGACTCCAGCATTCCACTATTCTTTCTCTGAAGGCCTTTTTAGATTCAGATGCCTTTAGCAAGTATTTTCTGTGTCAACAGGGTAAAATAAAAGTCATGAAAAGTTAACTCTGCCTCCAAGACAGAAACAAGAGCACAAAACTTTACCCTAGAACCCAATTTCACTGAATTTCTGCAGATGAATACAGGGAGGTAGAGGCTGTGGGATGCTGTTTTTTGTTCAAATGATTGCTTGAAATACCAAAGATGGATTCAGAGCTGGCGCGTGTTGTTCCTTTGTTACTTGTAGATGCCAGAGAAAGGAACTGAATCTTCAGCTCTTCTTCGCTGTAAGAGACATCTCTGACTGACTTTCATGCCAAGTTTGGCTGCTCCTGCATCGCCTCGAATCACAGCTCCGTCACTGAAGTCACAGCAGAAAGAAACAGGATTGAAACAGGAAATCCTGGGAGAGACTCTCGAGAACAGCGTGGACTAAGTGAAAATGCTGTAGCACTTGGACTGATGCTTTAAAATGCATGTCACACGCCTGATGTGAAGTTGAAGGGGGAGGGCAGGTCAGTGCATTTAGCTGCAGAGCATGAATGTCTTTTAGAAAAGCAAGCTTACGAGTCGCTAAATGATGCACCAACACAGCTTTGGGGAGGAGAAACAACTCTGCTTAATGCATTTTAATTGTGCAGCTAACATTCAGCATCTTTCCTTCATTTGTAAAACAGAACGCAGCCCATAATGATGGCTTGGGGATGGACCTCCTCGCTCTGAAGTACTCCTTCATTGCAGCAAGACTGTCAGGAATCTGCTTGATGCTATTTGAACATTGATAATGCAATTTAATGACAAAGAAATGTTAAAGCTCTGTGCTGTATGCCGTGTATTTTCAGGGGGCTTTTAAAGTGACAAAACGGAGCTGAGATCAACTGTGAAAACAAAAAGTAAAATGAAGGCTGCTTTCATTCGGGCATAAATATGGATATTTGTGACACTGGAGAATGTATTTCACGCATCTATTCAGTCCATGCACTGAGTGCAGTGGGGCTATTACCAGTGTTTATTTCCTAGTTGCGGCTACATCGTTAGCATTTATATCAACTAAATGTTGTTAGTGATATTAAAGCTGCAGCAATCAGTATGTTTATATTTTCAAAGGTTCGGTTTACTTTCTAAGATGCAAATGTGGTCACACCGTGGGTTCGGTGATGTGCTAATCATCTGTGATTGCCCATATAATTGCAGAGGTGTGTGTGCCTGTGTGTCTGTGAGTGTGCAGTGCACCAAGCCTCTGCCAACTTAATATTAATTGTAAATAGAAATTAGCTATTTGGCAAGGACGCAAGGCACTAAATTATCAAAGTAAATCAAACAAAAATCACACAAAAAAAACCCCAAAAATGTCCAATCGCTTGTTCACCAAATGCACATTACTTGGTCATATTTGACCATAAGCTGTATGGTGTGCATACACTGTAAATCCCCTCTTGTTACAGAAGCAGAAAGACCTTGGACTTCTGTGAATAAGAACAGAGAATGCACAATACAGAAAAGAAGGCTTTAAAGTTTTTTTTGATTGTTTGTTTTTTTAAATAACATCTCAAGTCTTTGTGTTTCCCCTGTGAGCATCAGTATTGAATTATAGATGCTTACCAACTACTTTATTCCTTGATCCAACCCCCCTGTGTGCCAATGCTTGAAGGATCTAAATATTTCCAGGAGCACCTGTCTTTGCATTTCCCTGGTGATCAAAAAGAGATATTAATTTTTAGAGTCAACTCTATTATTTGGAACTGTTATAAAACAAAAACAAATGAATAACAATAAATAGAAATAAGTTTATATTCTAAAATATGAACACATTTATAATATTTTTATTGTTCTATAAGCATTAATGAGCCTAAAACAGAACAGCTATTTGTACTTCCTGACCTTGCCTGTAGACTATTTCAGCATTGTGTTTTCATATTTATTCTCTACTTACTCTCAAACCATTAAACTCCACTGAGGCTGCAGCTGAGACAATAAAAACTAAAACCGTCTTTAAACATTAATTTGATAAAATACTCAAGCACTCAATGATCCATCGGATTCTAGTGTGTCTTAATGATAGAGCTGTGATATTAAGTCTGTTAACTTCCACAGTTTGATGGCTTTCTTTCCAGGCTTCAAATTGTATAGTCTTATTGACCAAAGTGCTTGAAGTACACATACATTCACTGAGCACTGTTGATGCTAAACTACTGTACAGTGATCGTCCTCTCACAACCCTGATTTATCTGGAGCAGCTGTGATTCTTTCTTTCTTTTTATATGTGTAAGTTTCTCATATTTTTTTAATTATACTTTATAGTTAGTTATGTGGCCCATGGCACCCCTTTCATGTAAACACACATCTGAGTTAAATTTAGATACGGTTTATACAGTATATCCAGCTTTTATAGTCCCTGAATAACACCAAACAGCTGACATGTAAACTTAGAGGCAAGCTGGTGAATATAAAGATTCACCAATCATCTCGAGAGCCTTAAGAACAGAAAGGAGACTCGTTATCTGTCTGTCCACCTGATAAATATAATGCAAACAGAATACTAAACAGACAGTTTGCTATGTTTATCAGAATTTGAAATATGTCAGTATTGTGTCTTATTTCACTACCATAAAATCAGTCACTAAATAGCACAGCTTAACATAAACATCTCCCCATCCATTCAAGCCTCTCTTACCTTCAACTCGTCACATGATGCTTGATGTAGGCTCCTAAGGCATCACATCTTATTGCACTGTTAAAGGGTCATTTATCAGCCTGCAGGGAATTTAAGTAAACTTCAGGACTCTAACGTCCTTACCATGATACCAAAGGCTGATACCATTATTCATGGAGGACACATAGACTGCAGTAACCAAGGGAAATGTAGTGAAGCTTGTTTCAGGTAAGAACAAACGTCTCTGAATATTTTCCAAAACCAGAACCAGCTAGTTTTTCTGTCTGAACTAAAAAGCAAAAAAGAAAAAATGGTTTGAAGTGCTGTGACTGTGCCAGCTAATTGTCCTCTTTAAGTATAAAGTTTGGGTTGGCATTCATGCTCAACTAGGAAAAGAAATCTGTGCTGGGGCAGCAAGTTCAAATCATTTGAACCGTACTTTATTGTAATTTCTTTATGAACATTACTAATAAGACAAAAACACTCTGCTACTCTTTCAAAGACAGTTTAAAATGTAGTTTTTTCCTGCGGTCGCTCTGAGCGTCACCTGCAGAAGCCTCAGCAGTGAATTGTGGTGTTGATGTTGTTTTGGCTTACCCCTGTTTAGTTGCTTAGATTTTCAATGTCAGGCTGACTGAGCCAAAAAAAGGATAGCAAAGCATTTGCTTAGTGATTCTCCCACGGTAGATCCAAGAGGGGAGTTAAGATTCACATTTCCAAATGCCAAGATGTGATTATTTTTATTGCAAATGTCAGGGGGAAAAGTAGGCTGCAATTTTGTGCAGTTTGATGCATTAGGCTTTCAAAATAGTTTTCTCACCTTAAAGGTGATAAATATTTCATGGCAGCATAAATATGAATGTGTATGCTTAGCAGTGATCTTTTAATCATAGTATGTGCATGGTATAGACTGCTTTGGAACAGAGAATGACTGGATTTTAATTCAGGCCATTAATGCAGCATTTATTTTAGAACTATTGAGATGTAGCAGAGGAAATCTGCCAATCTTTAATTAGTTGTAATTTTCTGCATTAACATTCTGTATGTGACATCTTCCACAGCCTGATTAGATTTTTTTTTAAAAAGATAATTAAGAACTTCTGAAATAACTGGCATGTTTACTTTGTTCTTTTCACCCTTCACTGCATTATCATAAAAACTTGATTTTCCCTGTGTTGTCTTCTTTTTCTACACAATCGCTACATTCATTCAGTGTTTTAATACCCAGCATGGCCCGAATGTAAATAAGGCAGACTATTATTCTTCTGTTTGAAGTGAGAATTCTGACTTCCTGCTACACTTCTTCCCTAATGTTGCACGTCAGTATCGACCTGATAGAAAATGATAACCTGAAACAGGCTGAAGGGGAAGTGTGGAGATTTATATTTGCTGTGTTTAACAAAAAAAAGAAAAAAGAAGGTAAGAAACTCGTATAGGAAAAGGGAGCACCTCAGCAGTTTTACTGCTAAATGTCAGTTTACTTCGCGTGGTTACCGTGTGTCAGAGCAAACTTGCGTATAACCACGCATATAATATGTTCAGCACGGATGTTAAAGTCACTATTGTCTACCTTCTTACACCACCAGCAACACCACCACCAGCATTTAGACTCCAGGGGGTCCAGTCACTATTTCCTGCCTTCATTTGGGATACTGCTCTATGAAGCTGCTTCTCATTGGAGTCTAACCACCAAAAATATAAACTGTGTGTTCATATTTTTTGGAGTAATTTTCACTTTTTTCTTCAATCTGAATTTTTGTGTGTGATTTTATGAATGACACAAAGTGGCACACATTTCAGCAGCTTAAAAAATGCTACTTGGTTACTGAAATGTGGGAATAGGGGTTTCAAATAAGTCTAATATGAACACACACAACAAGTTGTGACTGGTTTTTGTTTTTTAATATTTGTGGGGGGAAGGGTTATTTTGTTTTTTAACATTTCTTCAACTTGAAAATTTGTAGCCAGTAACATCAATAGTATAAGGTTATACATTTATGAGACATGATTGCATTCCATCATAACAGATAACCTGCTGAAGTTTAAACCGAGCTTAAACAAAGGTAATTTTTGTAGCATAGCGTGCTAGTGACAGATAGCTGGTGTGAATCCAATAGAGCATGTTTGGGATGTGGTGGACCATCATGGCTGTGCTGCCAACAAATGTACTGCACCTGTGTGATATAATCATGTGAATATGGATAAAAATCTCTGAGGGATGTTTCCAGCACTATGTCACTATGTTTCCAGTCTATGCCACAAAGAATTAAGGCAGTTATGAAGGCAAATGGGGATCCAGCCCAGACTGCCTGTCTCCTGAGTCTGTTGAGTTTCTTGTGTTCCCTTTGCCTAGTACAATCCCTTTTGGATTTAATAATAAATATTTATTTATTAGATTTATTAAAAGCTATACTCAGTGTCTACACTTCAGCCCACCTTAACACTAACCCTGAAGCTAATGTGCTATAGGGAATTTCTTAAGACTTCCTGAAATTTTTTTGAGTCTTCCCTGATGGTGCCGTCATCTTCATCTGGTACGCACTGTTCCAGCTACATTGTCCATTTATGCTCTTACTCTGGATATCACCAGCTAATTCCTCCTTGATGACATCATGCACATTGTGAACATGTAAAGCATAAATGATTGATGGCGCTATTGGCAACCTGTTGGATGTGGACTCCACTTTAGTTGTTATTTGGATAAAAGGATGAAGTGCTAATGCTAATACACGCCATAATATTACATGGTGAGCATTGAAAAAGAGAGATATTATGTAATCCAAGCCTGGAAGTAGCTTTTTCCCCCCAGTCTTTTACCACAGTATCACTTAAGTAGCCATTAGCGTCTCTTTGCAATGTTCTCAATTAAGGTTTTTTTTTAAATTAGCTGGAGACATTAGTGAAGCACCAATTTATGGAGCTAGCCAAGTTAACAAACTACTTTTGATGAAATCTTTTCAGTTGCTTTTGTAGCAGCTTTAATCATGAGTTGTATCTCTTTTCCCAATGAATGAATGAATGAATCTTTCCTTTATTAGCATTGGTGTGTAAAGGATATTTTTACCATGTAGGCCTCAGTTTCAGCAATGGTAAAGAAAGATTTACTAAAGGAAAAAAACTTTATACTAGTACTGATACAGCAATTCAACTACAATATAACACAAGGGAAAGTCCTTCAGTTGTATTAACCTGATTAATTCATTAAATCCATGACACCCCCACCAAGTGGGAACACTAACAAATAATACATACATAAAATAAGAATAAGGAAAATGAACATACAATAAATGGCACTAGAGATTAACTAACCATATTACCTAGTATATTTATAACAAACTGTTGCTCAAAAGGTATTACAAGCCAGCCTTTATGTAAAATCAAAGTGTGATATGTAACATTTTGGAGGACTTTCCAGTAAAATGCCCCCTGTTAGCATTTATACCCTGCATGTGTATAAGAACTGAAGGTTTGATGGTTTTACAGTTGAGAGTTATAATAGTTTTTCAGGGACTTTAGTAAAAATGGCTCTTATCACCTCGAGCTTGCATCACTTGTTTTCCCAGCAGCTTTCACACATTTTCAGTGCGTCTGTCTCTTGTTTAAAGCAGATATTATGTAAGCAGCAGTTTGCTCAGGTAACTGTCCCTTGTGTATTTTAATGCAATACAGTCCACTCTTCTGTTCCACCTTGTGTGTGTGTTTGTCTGTCTCCTCTATTCACCATCCAGCAGATGACTTGAGAGCCAGGATCAACATTTATTTTATCTCCCAGCTCTCTTCCTCCCCACTTGTGCATCCTGAGCACATCCCTTCCTCGTAAAGCGAGCAGGCAGAGGAGAAAGTAAAGGAGAGCGATGGTGCCCTGTAGGAAGGAGGAGGGTTGACTGATGATCCAGCCCTGCTACACAGTTGGTTGTCAGTGTAAAAATGGCCCCAGCTTCACATCCATTCAATCTAAACTACAGAGAGCTAGCGGGAGTTCACTTCAGCTCTTACCGCCGTGCAGTTGCACATGCCTGGTTTTGACGAATCCAAGTGAGAGATGTCAACAGAGAGCACAGGGCGTGTTTCCCACTGCTTTCTCTGGATGATATGTAACCTATATCATATTCCCTGTTTTCCTCTTTGATGTAAATATCACTCTGTTTATCTAGCATTTCTCATGCAGCTGGTATCCACCTACAGCTTTTTTGAAATGGCCTCTTTAAATAGTTTTTGTTTTAAAAGTTATAACTACTTTTTAATTATTTTTTTTAACTTTCAAGCAGCAACACTTGGATCTCGTGGCTATCAATAAATCAAGGCTTGGCTAACTAATTTCCTTGGAGGAAAATACGGAAATAACAATAGAACTACACAGACGACAATTTTATATCAAGGCTGTCGCTGTTTGTATCCCAGTGCAGCGAGAGGACAGACATTCGATTGTACTGGCAGTCTCTGCCATTGACGTCACCCCTGTGCACGCCTCATTTATTGATGTCGAATCCTCCCTGATATTCTAGGTATTTGTCTGCTGAAAATCAGGTTGGAAAGAGACAGGGCCGTGAAAAGAGAGGCATCATGAGGGAGGATGGAGGTGTAATGATGCCGGCCGGTCGCAGGCCGATGGAAAATGTCATCTGTTTGTTCATGTGCATGGCCATCAAGTGTCTTTTTTTTTTCATCGTGCAGCAGAACTTTAAAATGTTAAGTCAATCTCAGGATGTGGAGATTTCAAACATGTAAAAAGTGGCTATATGACAATCAGATTTAATACAGACAAAGAAGCTATTTATTCATGTCTGGAAAATTAAGCAAATGCAGAAATGCCATAAACCTGCATTCTTTCTAAATGCCAGCAGAGGCAAACCTCTAGTTGCAAAAATAGATCTCAAAGTCTAAGCGAAAGCTCAGTAAAGACTTTGCTTTTAGGTTTAATGATTTGAATGGTCAGTTTCAAGTCTCACTAATTACAACATAATGTTCATTTGAGTTAATTACAACCCGTGATCAGAGTTAAAAAGGTTTAGAGCAGTCCTGTCTTGTCGCTGAGAGTTTTTTGGGGGGGGGGTGAGTTTGCAGCATATTGTGTGGTGTACATGTAACCAGAAAGACATCTGCATTTATTAATTAGACCTCAAATATTTGCAAACCTTCAACAATCTCTCTGAGAGTGACTTTAGTCAGGTCAAGTTAGACTGCAACTCTTTGCAGAAAAGTTGTCTCTTATCAGGCAACCTGTGCAACTGTCTCTCTTTGTTAGCCTTGTGACAGGCTGGTGGCATGTCCAGGGTGTACCCCGCCTCTTGCCCTATGGTAATTGGGATAGGCTCCAGCCCTGCTGTGACCCTGAATTAGATAAGTAGAAGAGAATAGATGATCGCATGTTACTATGCTACATGCAGTAACCTTAAGGGTGGATGAAATTAAGCCAGTATAGAATTAACAAAAGCCACAGGTCCTCTGATGGCTAAGTCAGAGTCTAAGTCCAAAAGCAAAGACCAGCGAGTGAATTTATATTTAAAGGCTTCAAATGACCAGGTGTGCTAACACTGCTGTAGCTGGTCACCGTCCTCACAATGTCCCATTCACCAGTTTCACTTAATGAACTGAATTTCTCAACTGTAATAGGGGTGTTGCCTTTTTGTGCATGTCAAATGCAATGACTGAATAGATAACACTGATTTCTGTATACAATACACCATCCAAATGTATGGAATTGGAGCTCTTTGTTAATTTCTTAATTAGCTGTACTTTCCAATATGGCAGAGGCCTAAATACCAAAAGTGAGGCTTTAAATTTTCCAGAAAAGTTATAAAATAACAGCAAGTAAAGCTCTTTGGCTTCATCTGGTGGCTAGGGAAAAAAACTCCACTACTTCAGCATTATTTTCAAAGTGGTTCGCACCAAAATGGATGCATTTGACAGCTCAGGTCATAGTAAATCAAATGAGCATAGCAGCAGTTTATAACCCACAGCACTTCAGCATGTATATCAGTGATTATGTCCACGCATTGCTGTGCATTGAGACATGTGCAGGTGTGCTGATCCCTGTTCTCCTCTGCTCATAATTTGCTTATATATTCATGCAGAAACCACTGCTGAGGTTTTGCTCCAGTTTTTTTCCTCACTATTAAAAGCTTTCTGTGACAGCTGTCTCAGTACTCAAAGGAACTATGTGCAGTACTGATGCCATCGGGTCATGACACCCACCTCAGATTATCCACAGTGACTAGTGTCCTGCCTGTCTGTCACTTCCTAAATCTTGCCAGATCAGACTCCCCCGCATCGTCGGCATCTACAATGAGGGATCTTGATTCTGGGGAGAAATGGTGTAGGGGGGGTTGCCATAGCAACAGCTCATCCCCTGTCTGTCTGTGCAATTTGATCTTGTTTATTGAGTTCTTCTCCTTGTCGGAGCAGCTGCATGGAAACAACTCCGCATGCCTCACGGCCAAAGGAACAGATCTGAATAGAAATTGATCACAAAAGGGAAAAAAGTCCCAGAGAAGCTCCAGCTATAGTGTTAATTATTCTGTGTGGCCTAAAGTAAGTATAGTAGGTGCTATACAGACTCTATAAGTTTCTGTTGCAGACAGAGTAATTATTTTTGCAGTGCACCATTAAGCCACCAGGCACTAGCCAACTCCTCTCTCTTTACTCCAGACTACTCAGCCTTCTGTGCACCGCTATAAGATCTATTCTAATGATATAATAATAAGGACAGTTACAACAGCATGTCATTATGGGCTCCTTTATATAATATATAATATTGGATTGGCAAAAATATGAAGACAGAGCATCACACCTTCAAAGGATTACTAAAAATATAATTCCAAAGACGTGGGCACTAAAGGATAAGTAAGGTCTATTTCCTGTTAATCTGGCTATATAGACTCTAGAGATTTGCGCAAATGAGGAATCATTTTGAGGAATTGTGTTTAAGTCTTACTGAAAGTAAACACTAAAATTTGCCATCTGGAGTGGCCATTTTGCTAACTGCATAAGTGAGCTAACTGCGTAAATGCCTGTTGAGCTAATCACCATGCATCTCCAACATGTGTTTACTTAGCGAGCAAAAGACTGTAAATAAAAGATGAACAGGGCACTAACGTTGCCTGCTGTTTGCCTCCACTATAGATTCGTGGTTATAACAATCTTGGGTTTTTGAAGCCAGAAGGGCTTTTTTTTGGACAAGAAGGTCAATTAGTTCTTAGCTAATAACAGCAAGTATGATTGGCAGTATCCAGAAACTTTTAAACAGTTTCCAGATTTAAAATAAGAAGCAAAGATAATCACCCCCTGCTTTAAACCTACATTCTTTTTAATGGTCAGCAGGGGGTGATTCCTCTTGCTCCAGAAGGATTTACAGTGAGATAGAAATCTATATGATGCGAACATGACGCTCATTTCATAAATTACTGTACTCAGAGTAAAAAAGAATGATCAAACAATGTTTGCTTTTTGGGGGGCTAACTTTGGATTGTGTTAAGTAACATTTAATTCACTCGGATTACTGCTCAGTAAAATTAACTTTTCTGAAAGCCATAATATTTTTGAGAGAAACATATTTAAAATGATTGAAATAGCACCAACAGCACAAACAGTCAGCTGATCTGGTTCAGTAACTTAACACTGTAAAAAGATTTAATTGAAGGCTGCAGAGAATAGAAGGCTGGATATTTCGAGAAAAAAAAAACATCTCCAATCTCCAATGTCTTCAGATCTAATGATAGAGAAAATTAGCTACAGAAAGCCAACCTTTTTCATAAAGATGAAATTTTTCTTTTTGCTGCAAAGACAGAGATTTTAACAAATGTGCATGTTGGGTAAAGCTAACCACAGATCACAGGTCTGAATCTCCTTCAGGAGAGTTTTCGTTGCAGCATTTTGATTTACATTTTCCTCCCAACTGTTGATATTAAGATGGCTGCTTGAACTCTAGGAAGCCCTGATGTTGGCTTTAATCTGAGGTGTGGTAATTGGTGATTTTGGAGGCTGGTAACTCTAATGAAGTCATCCTCAGCAGCAGGGGGAACTCTTGATCTTCTTTTTTCTGGGAATGTCCTCGTCAGACCGAGTTTCATCAGAGTGAGTTTCATCATAGCGTTTGATGGGGTGGGGGGTGTTTGCTGAAGTTGTAGAAACTTATGATCCTTACTGAAATTTTTTTTACTCATATGCCAAAGTAATGATGGCCTGTTGTGTGTCCTAATTAAGCAGTTTATGGCTTAAGTATGAGACCTGCAAGAGGTAAACCTTTAGACCCACAGACAAATAGTTTGTTGTTCAAATGCACCAGAGCACTTGTAAGACTTCACAAGGTCAACATCTGTTCCTTTGATTTTTTACTGGTACAAGAGGAGGAAATGTTTGTAGATGTCTATGTTCCCCACCAGTTTCTGGTCCACAAACCTGTGGTTCAGCTCTCTGTACTGTGTATAATCCCCACCTGTGATGAGGCCAACAGAGAACTTCTGTACATGACAGTTTGATATGTATGAGAAGTCTGCAGTGTAGAAGGTGAAAATAAAGGGAGCCAGAACAGTTCCCTGGGGGACCCCCGTGCTACAGACAACTCTGTAAGACTCATAGCTCTGTCTCCTCACAGACTGTGGTTGGTTGGTTGGTCTTGTAGTATGATGTGAGATGATGGCCTGCTTCTGTATTCTCTAGCTTGTCCCTTAGTCCCTGATGTTTAAAAGCACTGGAGAAATTAAAAAAAAAAAAAAAAAACACAACAACATCATTTTCACAGTGTTGCTAGTGGGAGTTGATGACACCATCACCCCTGGTGTCAGTTTGATTTTTCTTTGTTAAACACAGTTTTTTACTACTTTCAACATCTATGTGTTAGTTTGAAGCTTTGGTGTCATACGATTTGTTAAAAGAAAGTAGAAAATAACTATAAAAATAATAGAAAAATCTTGTCTCAGTAGGTGTTTCCAGGGTCTTAATCTTCCAGATATTTCTACTGATATTCAAGTCAAGTCAAGTTGGCTTTATTGTCACTTCAACCATATACAGTTTGTACACAGTGAAGTGAAACAACGTTCCTCCAGGGCCAAGGTGCTACATGCAACGTAAATTTACAACATAAATTAACAGAAAACACTAAACTAGCTAACTAGAGACAGGACAGACTGACCTAACATAAATTACAACATAAATTAACAAAAATTAACTATCTAACTAAAACTATCTAACTAGTAGAGATGGAGATCCGATATTACGTATCGGTATCGGTCCGATACTGACCTAAATTACTGGATCGGATATCGGCAAGAAATAAAAAATGTAATCCGATCCATTAAATATCAAAAAAGCAGCTCACAAAACTTGCGACATGGCGTAACTCGGCTCATAACCGTAGCACGTTGCAGCAGTATGCCTCATGTGATAGAGCGGCTGTGTGTATTTGGAGCCTCGCTACCAAACCAGCATTTCATCTCCGAGGAAGTTATCCCAGAGAGAAGTAAAGCAAGTGTGTAAGTTCATCTCTGAATGTTTGTAAAGCATTCCCGCATTAAGCTTAACAACCGATATATGGAGCGACTGCCTCTCCCCCTCCCTCTCCTGCTGCTACTTCAATGTGAAACTGATTAATGATCAGCTGATCGGCTTTTTTGTCGTGAGTCTGTCTCTCTTCTTTGTTTTTGGGTCCACTTTGCACCAGAAAGAGGAAACCAGCGGCTGAACAACAGCAGCACGTTTAAGCTTGATAAGCTGTTGTTAGAATTTATTTAATATTACTTTCTACACCAGGATCCTTTTCTACGTAGCTGACGGCTGGTAACTGTGCAGGGGCGGATCTAGCAAAGTGTAGCCAGGGGGGCCGATAGGGCATGAACAGGGAAAAGGGGGCACAAAGACATAATTTTCTTTCTTATTCTCATTTAAAATGTCTAGCTTTTAATAAATAATTATCCGAATCTTACACCCAAAGTTTTAATCTGATGTAAAATGTATAGAAGTCCATTACTGTATATAGTAACTGTTAAGTCTAATATACCCAAGTAAGCTATACTACTTTTTCCTTTGGGAAGGTACCATCTGTGCAGTCTGCAATTCCGTTGAAGAAAGATGTTGAATCTATTTAATTATTCTTGAAAAATAATTTATTTTTGTGCATTTTTTTTCGCCCTGCATCAAATTAAAGTTGATTACATCGATTAAGCATCATGAGGTGGAGGGTGGGGGGTGGTTCCCTATTTTTTTTTGCTGGGAGTTTGCAACCCTATTAGTTAGGTTGCTTAATATTTCTGCTAAGTACTCTTTAAAATACCAGAATAGGGAGGATGGAGTAGGTTTAACTTTATTAGATTGATCAGTGTTGCTGAACTATGAAATACTTTGGGTGCAGTGTATTTTTTACATACAGGTATAACAGAATAGCTTTAGTGTTTTGTTTATTTAAACTTGAGTATGAACTTATACAAAATGCAGCAAGATATTAAAAAAAACAGTTTTATTGATTAAAAAACACACAATATCGGATTCATATCAGTATCGGCAGATATCCAAATTTATGATATTGGTATCGGTATCGGACATAAAAAAGTGGTATCGTGCCATCTCTACTAACTAGGTAGGTAGTGCAAAGGAAACAGTAAACATACTTGGTAGGTAGGTAGTGCAGGAACAGTAAACATAAAAATATTGTGCAAAAAGAGCATTTACAGGTTGATGTGTAAGTCCAATCTCAATGCTTTGAGGTAGTTGAGTTGAGCTGAGTGATAGAGAGTGTGTGTGTGTGTGTGTGTGTGTGTGTGTGTGTGTGTGTGTGTGTGTGTGTGTGTGTGTGTGTGTGTGTGTGTGTGTGTGTGTGTTTGTGTGTGTTTGTGTGTGTTTGTTTGTGTTTGTTTATCAGTCCAGTCCCTTTTTGTTGAGGAGACGGATGGCTTGTGGAAAGAAGCTGTTGCACAGTCTGGATGTGTGTGCCCGAATGCTTGGTACCTTTTTCCAGATGGCAGGAGTGTGTGAGAGAGTGTGAGAGGGTGTGTCCAATCAGCCACAATGCTGGTGGCTTTGTGAATGCAGCGTGTGGTGTAGATGTCCTTAATAGAGGGGAGAGAGACCCCGATGATCTTCTCTGCTGTTCCCACTATCCGCTGTAGGGTCTTGCGGTCCGATATGACACAGTTCCCAAACCAGGCAGTGATACAGCTGCTCAGGATGCTCTCGATAGTTCCTCTATAGGTGGTGGTCAGGATCGGTGGTGGAAGCTGGGCCTTTCTCAGTCTTCTCAGAAAGAAGAGACGCTGTTGGGCTTTCTTGTGCAGGAAGCTGGTGTTGAGGGACCAGCCGAGGTCCTTCTCCAGGTGGACGCCCAGGAATTTGGTGCTGTCGACGATCTCCACAGAGGAGCCGTTGATGCTCAGCGGTGAATGGTCGCCTCGTGTCCTCCTAAAGTCAACAACCATCTCTTTTGTCTTGTCAACATTCAGAGACAGGTTGTTGTCTTTACACCAGTCCGTTAGCCTCTGCACTTCCTCTCTGTACGCTGACTCGTCGTTCTTGCTAATGAGACCCACCACGGTCGTGTCATCAGCGAATTTAATGATGTGATTTGAACTGTGTGTTGCTACACAGTCATGAGTCAGCAGTGTGAATAGCAGAGGACTGAGCACACAGCCTTGTGGGGCCCCAGTGCTCAGTGTGGTAGTGCTGGAGGTGCAGTTCCCGATCCGTACTGACCGAGGCCTTCCGGTCAGAAAGTCCAGGATCCAGTTGCAGAGGGAGGTGTTCAGGCCCAACAGGCTCAGCTTTCCGATCAGTTGTTGGGGGATGATCATGTTGAATGCTGAGCTGAAATCTATGTACAGCATTCGAACGTGTGTGTCCTTCTTGTCCAAGTGTGTGAGGGCACGATGGAGTGCAGTGGAGATGGCGTCATCCGTTGAGCGGTTATGGCGGTATGCAAATTGCAGTGGGTCCAGTGAGGGGGGCAGCAGGGACTTGATGTGTCTCATGACGAGCCGCTCGAAGCACTTCATGATGGTGGGTGTAAGTGCAACAGGACGGTAGTCGTTGAGACAGGACACAGAAGACTTCTTGGGCACGGGGACGATGGTGGTGGCCTTGAAGCACGTGGGAGCAGCGGCACTGCTCAGAGAGATGTTGAAGATGTCGGTGAGAACATCTGCCAGCTGTTCAGCACATTCTCTGAGCACTCTGCCTGGGATGTTGTCTGGTCCAGCAGCTTTACGTGGGTTGACTCTGCGTAGTTTTCCTCACCTCAGCTGTAGTGAGACACAGCACCTGGTCGTTCGGAGGAGGGGTGGACTTCCTCGCCGCCACGTCGTTCTGCCTGTCGAACCGAGCGTAGAAGTTGTTCAGCGCATCTGGGAGGGAGCCGTCACCATCACAGGCAGGTGATGTCGTCCTGTAGTTAGTGATGGCTTGTAAGCCCTGCCAAATGCGCCGTGTGTCGCCGCTGTCCTTGAAGTGGTTGTGGATTCTCTGGGCATGTGCACGCTTCGCCTCTCTGATGGCCCGAGAAAGTTCGGCCCTAGCTCTACTAAGCGCCACCTTATCTCCCGCTTTGAAGGCAGAGTTAAATTAAACCTAAATTAAATCCTTGTTTCCAGGAGTCCAGTTCAAGTTTTTGTATGTCTAGAACATTTCCCTGCTATCACATGGCAAATACACACAATCATACTTCCTGGAAGGAAGGTGGAGTACCTGCAACTGTCATGATCCCCAAGTCTCCTGTCCCAAACTGCCTTTTCTTTCTTTGTCTCTCTGTTGTTTTCCTTTCTATCACTCTGTTGGTGTGTGTGTGTGGCAGTTGTGCTCACCTCGCCTCAGCAGTGGCTCCTCCCATCTCTCCGCCTTCCTGTGGAATCACCTGTACTGACTCGCTCAGTATTCATTGGTGATTGGGCTGGCTACTTAAGGCTGGAACAAACATTCAGTTTTCACTAGATTGATGCATCAGCACTGTATACTGTCGTGTATACTGTATACTGTTATTAATGCATTTATCATAAGGCAGAGTATATGGCAGCAATAAAAGAATCTCTAAATCCCAACACCCATCACCTAGTTTTTATTCTTTGTTTTCTGATGTCACATCTCTCTGTGCAGATTTCCCCGCGACATGCAGCTGAACATTTTGCAGTGCTCTGGTGCTTGGGCAATCATTCTGCTAGTTCATTGACCAGCTGTGGAAGTAATTTTCTGCTAAAGTTCTAGTGTGTTTCGCTCAGTAACACTTATTCCAACCTATCCTTCCAACACCTAAAAAACTTAAAAGATCCCAGAGTTTAATATGTTATCTTTGCAAACCTCCATTCCTTGCTGACCATCAGTCTCCCTCCCCCTCTGCAGACTGTCCCTGATCACCAGTTCTGATTAGTTCCTGCTCTGTTGATCTCCTTCCAGTTGCTAATTCAAAATGTTCTGTCAATAAATCCTTTGTACCTTTTATCAGTAGTCTGTCTGCTCTTTGAATCCATGTTTTGCAAAATCATGACACAGAAAGGCTTCAGCTGGCCGGTGCATTCATACCCACTGCACTACCATGTGGTGCATGTAGTGAATGATTTTAGATGTGCCAAATGCATAGATTAGTAACGATATTGTAAACAATCTGTTGGTTATTTTTATCATTTAAAGAAAGTTTTCAAATTAATGATAATTGCCATCTCATTGGCATAAAAACCTATTTTACTCTCCCAATTTTTAATAGGGTTTTCATTACATTTGTGGCCACACCATCAGGAGGTCTTTCATTTGAGAGTTCACCTGAACACAAACAAAAATTAGTTTGGGCAAATGCAGAGACGCTTCTCTTGTAGAAGAACTGAATTCATTATAGGAAAGATAGGGTTTTAATAGAAAATCATAATACAAGGGTCGAGGGCAGAGGGAGTTAGCAGAGGTTAATTTCATTCTCTCCTCCCTCTCTGGCAGCATAACGCTATCTCTGCTTGCACATTTAAAAGGAGGAGTAATTGAATCATTTGTGTTGCAAAGACATTTGAAGGCCATACTTTTAAAACCAAAGAGCATACAGCAGGAACTTCTCAGAAAAGGTGTTTCAGAAAGCTCCTTTTTATAGGTTTGACAGGAGGCAAGTCGCTGTAATTGTTTTTCTTTTCTTTTTCTACAAAGAAAATGCAGGTTTGCATGCAACACGGGAGAAAAGTGGAATTTGAGCCGTCACTTTAAGGGCAGCTCCAGGTCAGAATTGTATCATCCTGCCTGTTAAACTCTGGTAGTCCAGACCGAGATGCCACACTGGCACAAAGAATATCGTGGTGCTCACAGCATATCTTAGATCATATCACAGAATAAAACAGAGTCGTTATAGACTCGTTTGCAGTCAGGACCAAAGTGTACCCAAACAGTACTGCAGTAAATTTGAAACATGGTCATTCTGGTTCCAGTGCACCAGAGAACTGAAGTGAAGATGATAAATGTCAACTTTGTTCCCCTGTCTTTTTCAGTCTGTCACTCCCAGCGTCATGCTATATCGATCATGGTGTGTCTCTTTGGAAATCACATTTAAGTTGACCGAGTTTAAACAAAAGATTAAAGTTTCAGTGTGCAACAAATTCAAGTGATACTTTTATGAAAATATTACAGAATATACGGCCTCAATAATCTGTGATGTATTAGATGAATTAAAGGGAGTCGCATAGTTCTTTTCAAGTGCTTTGGATTACTGCAGCATTGTAAATGAATGTGACTTTCACACAATATGACTGCCTAAAGACTGCAGGAGTCACTTTGATGGTGATTTTTAGTCTGGCAAAAAACAATTTTTTTCCTTGACCTTTCATTTTCTGTCAACTTAAAGCAAACAACAGTAAACAAGGTGAAAATGTGTGAATTCACAGTAGCATCGAACACTTCGTTTTCACTTTGTTGCCTCAACTAATCCTCTTAGCATATAACTCTATCTCCTGGTTTCCCCACAGAATAAAAAAGATGTGGAAAAGATACAAATACAATCATGGAAATCTGCGAGACAGCACAGAGCAGAAAAGACTGCACACAGAAAGTTTGTAGTCAGTATATTTTTGCTGGTATTTATATCATTGGATTGAAATAAGTGGGCAAAAATTGAATGAATATTAGGCCTGTTGTAAATTTGTTTGTTTCTTTGTGACAACTGCTTAGCAACATCAACCCCTGTGAGCTGATCTCCAGTTAGCAATCTGCTAATTTGAGGGTTTTTTTCCCCCAACCACTTTTATTAGATAAATCAAATCAGCTGTTTTTGGATTGCCTAAAATTAACTGAAAACATTTATATGTAGCGTTCTACTCTTGACTGTGAGTGCAGAATGACTACAGTATCCCGGTTCGTGTAGAGTACTTCATGTGGCTGCACTTTGTAGTGTGAAGGCACTTATGCACTAAAAATATTACATGGTTTGAGACACAGCAACAGTTTCAGCTGTGAAATCATTGGGAGTCAAGTAGCTGTGCTCAGGGGGAGTCCAGCACTACCAGAGCTGCTGTGACACATTTATTGTCAGTGAAATAATGTTTCCTATGAAAAAAATCTGTTACTTTTACAACAGGGAGTTTTCAGTTTAAATGCAATAATATTTGCTGAAATATCTGTAGAAGTACCTTTACTGCAAATCTTTTACCCACTATAAAAAGATTTAATGTTGGTCTGTTCTGTTATACACCCACCCCCTTTTCACTTCAGAACTTAATTCTTCATGACATCAATTCAACAAGATGCTGGAAACATTCCAGATTTTTGTTCCATATCAACATGATAGCATCACACAGTGGATTCACTTCCGAGAATCTCCCACTGTACTGGTTCTCTATCAGACTTGGATCTGAGTACAGTGAACATGGGCACACATGTGGCCATAACAGGATCAGTAACAATTCTTAAGTAAGGCTTGGTGTTTGAAACAATACACAGTTGGTACTAAGGAGCCCAAAGTGTGCAAAGAAAATGTCCTCCACATAATTAAACCACCACCATCAGCCTGAACATGGTTTCAGCTGTGTGCAGACAGGAAAGGACCCAAACACAGACTGAAACTCAAAGAAACACAGCTTCATTTGCTGAATGGCAAAACTACACAAAACTAGACTGGGGAATTATAGCTAGCACACAATGCGGCACACAGGGGAAACACACAGCCATGGATGAGGGAGAGCAGGACGCTGGACAGAAGAAAACAACGGTCTTAAATACACAGGGAATGACGCGGGAACAGGAAACACATGGGGAACACAGCTGGGGCAAATTATACACAACAAGACAGAGGACGCAAAGCTAAACATAACACATGAGACGAGGTACCTTCAAAGTAAGAGAAGCAAAACAAAACATGGCGCACACAGACAGGAGACTACCAAAGTAAAACAGGAAGTAACGGGAACACACGCACAGAGCCACAGACAGACACAGAGGGCGTTTCTCAATATGCGTACTTGTGCGTACTTGCGTTCTCGTGTACTCGTGATACGTCATCAGTCGGAGACCAAGTACTGTTCCAATTCGAGGTACGCATCAAGCCGAGAACGCGAAAAAGTCCCGGATGTGTTCTCGCTCCGCCCGTTTTATCGAGCATGCATCGGTGTGGACTTGGTACAGCTAAATATCCCAGAATGCATTTCATCCAAAACTCAACAGCGGACTCCTGGCACATCGTTTTCAACCCCCCCCGCTCGCGGTCTTCTCACTACTCAGGTTAAAGAAACCCCAGCAGCTGTCTATAGTATTGAGTGTCCACTAGAATAGAAATAAAAGCGTTTTAACATCTCACCTGCTTGTTTTTATTAAGGTATGTACACGTATGTACATGTACACTATTTTTATTAATAGAGGTTTCACTACTGAGGTTAAAAATGATATACAAGTCAGTTAGATCACTTCTAAATGTTAATGTTTGGTTTATTTCAGTGTTTTATTTGTTCCTGAGTAAACCGGTTTGGCTGTGATTAAAGTTAAGCTTCATAACATGTTACTCACAGTTAAATTAAGAGGGACGGCAGTAAAACTCCGGACCTGTGACATCATCGTCGCACGCAGGTGTTCCAATTGTACATATCGCGAGTCCGTGCTCACGTTCTCGGCGGGTACGTACTCACCGAGAACGCGAGTACGTACTCGCGTACTTGAGAATTGAGAAACGGCCAAGAACTCACACAACCTATATAAACACAGACACACAGAGAGAGACACCGAGGGCAAAGACACAAGGGGAAAATACTAAATAATCAAGGAACTAAACAGGGAATATAAGGAACTCACAACAGAATAACTAAAGACTACTACTGAACCAGAACATAACCCATAATACAAAATATCACAAGAATACAAGAAAACGCAAAATGCTGGGCCAAAAGGATCCAGAACCATGACAGAAATCCGAGACAAGGTAGAACTGACCCATGCTTTTATGTCACAGCTGATGATTGAGACTCATCAGAGAGCAACAGTTTTCCAATCTCCGGTTGTCTGTTAACCTTGCAGATTTGTGTCTCCTTGCATGGCTGACTCACACTCCAGAATGTTCAGTTTATACACTGCTGCCATTGAGATAACCTTGCACATCATTGACGATTTGTTGTACTGTTGAGTGCCACCTAGTGTGAGACCTAGTTTGTGTGCTTCAAGGTCGGACATACTGTGCAGCCATTGGTGTTCCTATGCATCCAAGTGGTTATTTGATTTTTTAGATCAGCAGTTTCTGAAACATTCAGACCAGCCTGTCTGGAAGCAGCAACCACACGACATTAAGATTCACTTCAATCATATTTACTTCCTCATTCTGATGCTCAGTTTGAACTTCAGCAATTTGTGAAGTATTAAAGTTCAGGATGTGGCTGCCTTGACTGGTGTACCAAACACAGGCAGCCATTACTAAAAGTTATCACATGGGCTTTGCTGCCATCAATTTGAGTCACTAAACTGGACCTCTCAACCATGTTTCTGGTTCTGCTCACAAGATTTTTAATGGAAATATCAAAAATATATGAGTGAAATTCTACTATTTTATTTGTATGAAACTTAGCATTAATTAGCAGGAATGTGTTGTACCTAAACAGCCTATGAATGGAGTTTGCATGCTGCCCTCATTACGTTTGATTACAAAAAACATGTTGGTGGCTACAAAAGCTAAAACAGAGACTTAAAAAACATAAGATGATATAACGGTGTGTCCATCTTTTGCAAATTCTTTGTTGAGATGATGCGTGTATGTAGGGTTCCGTTCATTTGTCCCTTAGTCCCAAGCAGATTCAAAGGACGTGGAAGCTATAACACTGGCAAGAGAGTGCATGTTCTACTAAAGATATAAGGTGGATTTATGGTCTGTCTAAACCAAATGTCAGATGACTGGATAGGTCCCCTTAAATAGGATGTAACTGTGCTATTCTCTATAACTTTCTCAAACTGACCTTCCAACATTTACACCCGCTTTGAGGCACTTCTTATGGGAACAAGCCTATCAGTGACTCCCTGAAGGCCTGACACCCACAATGAAAAGCTCCCACACTTTCACAAACTGCATGCAAGCACTGTTATTAATTTGAAGAAGGAACAGTAACGATTACGGTTTTGTCCATCGCTGTTTATAACAGAAAGGCACTAGGGTGGTGTCGCTCTTTTCTTGTGTCTGTTGGCAAAGCAAATAAGTGCATACCTGAAAATGTCAAACCATTTCTTTAGCTGCTGTATATCCTTTCAGCTGAGCCATGCTCTGCCCTGCTGTTTCATTGCTTGACAACAGTGCAGTGAGCAGCCAAAGCAGACAGTATTTTTCCAGTGAGTTTTCATTTCAGGGACAATCCTTGCCAGTAGGAAATATGCTCTGTCACCTGAATTTTTCTGAATGCCATGGAGCTGCTGCAGTGCGCTTCCTGAAAGCACTCATTGTCAACAATGTGCAAGGTTATCTCAATGGCAGCAGTGAATAAACTGAAAATTCTGAAGTGTGAGTCAGCAATGCAAGGAGACACAAATCAACAAGGTTAAGCATTCAAACTATGGAAACTTTGTTGCAGTTTATTGCTGTGCAGTCTAACGAAAATCAACAAGATCTGACAAAAGGCTCTGACAGAATTAGACTTTAATACAACTTTAAAAAAAAATTTTTTTTAAAGAGGCCCATAAAAGTGCTACCTTGTACTTTATTGCACCGGGCTTCTCAGCATGAGCTCGCCTGATTCCTCCACATCTTTTCTGTGACAGTAATTGCCAATGAAAGAAAACATTTCAGAAAGCATGAAAAGTAGTGAAGATGAAAATAAAACATGTTCCAAAAACCTGTGAAGTTGGAATTTATAGCTTTGAATGTGAAAAGTAGTTTGATGACTAAGTTTGAGTGGGAGCTGAATAATAAGTAGCAGGAATATGAGGAGGAAGAGTGTTACTTTGCGCAGTTAAGCTGGCACATTATGAGACACACTGCAAGGATTGTAGAAACTCTCTTCTCTGCATTATCTGGCTTCTTGGCCTTTTTGATTGGGATTGAACCAGACTGTTTACCTCGAATTGTGCTCTGATGGGATTTTACAGAAAGGTTAGGTTACCGTTTTATCCCCATTTCAGCATCACCTTAAGCGAGTAAATAAACCTCCTCTCTGCCAGACGGCCCTCTGCACATCTAATTCCAGCAGTTTTGGGAGGGAACACCAACAAGCAATAAGCATCATGATTGAATGGTGTCACACATATCAAACGATGAGCGCCTTCATTCCGAGCCGCAGCATCTTCCTGTCAGGCGCCACCGCTTGCTTGCACTCGAGTTTAGCACAGCCTCCAAAGTGTTTTGACAGTTCCGGAGAATGTGCCGACGGATAGCAGACGGGGACGGGATGGCGTCATATATTCGGTATCAACAAGCTGACACTCAGGACTCATCAAAGCGTCACAGCTTCACAACCGCGGTGTGACAAAATGACACAGGCTCATGTCAGCGTGTCAGATTTTAACACAGCCGCTTTCCAAGAACAGGCCGCAAGGAGGAAAGTGGACCGACCCAGTGACCTGTTCTTTCCGGAACAGTTGTTGGACAATTGCGGTTTGAAGATACAGTGCATGGCCCGTAATAATCCCCCTCCCACTGCATCCCAGCCTGTCAGACTGACAACCTAGCATTTTATAAGCACTGATGAATCCAGTTTTGTGTTGTGCTAACAGCTAATGTCATGCCTGCAGCAGCGGTTTGCAAACTGGGGCACAGAGGAAGGAGAAAAGCGAGGTAGGGGCAGTCAGAGGGAAGTGATAGATGCATGCTGGTGTTGTGATTCGGCCTGCTTATCAATGTGGCCGCACAGCTCATGGAGGCTTTTTAGGTATTTCAAAATCATTACCACATAAATGTATAATTTTGTGTCAAATAACCAAGCAATAATTCAGTAACATGCTTGACACACATATCAAGGATGATATAACATCAATCAACCATAAATTGGCCTACTGTTGGTTTAGTCAGTTTTGGAAGCCTAGGGTCGCAGTGCCAGGACCTCCACCACCGCCCCCAATCTGATCCACACCGAACCCCTCCGACCCCTCCGGTGGGTTGTGAGCACACAGGAGGAAGGACTCATGTAGCTTTTTCGGGCTGAGCCTAACCTGGCCCCATACTAAGGCCTGGCCACTAGATTATTCCCCTCGAGCCTCTACCCCTGACCCCCTGGTAGGACTCCAGCAAAGCTGTCTCAGGCAGGGTACACTGGACCTTTGGGGTGGGGGGGTTCTCAACACAGGGGTTTTCTGAATCACTCTGTCTCTTCCCTCACCCTACCAGTAGGAAGCCCCGGAGAAGACCAAGGAGTTGCTACAGATTATTTCTCTCGGCTGGCCTGGAAATGACTCTGTGTGCACCCCTCGATGAGCAGGAAGAGGTTGCCTGGGTGAGGGAAGTCTGGACTTCTCTGCTCAGGCTCCAGCCGCTGTGACACGGACAGACAGATGGAAGGAAGGAACAGTAACCCTACAAACGAAACAATGACGCTATCACGGTTACATTTGGACTTACATGTCATGCAAAGTGGACATTTACAAGCAGTGTTATTAATGTTCTTACTCCAAAAAAAGTTATATATTACACATTGTCACTTTTTGAAAGAGTAACACATTACATACTTATTTACCACTGCAGAAAGCCATTCATTGTGCTACTTGTTATATTACTACATTACTCTGTAACATTGCCTGAATTGCACTGTCACTTAATTATCAGTTAACAATATAACCCTTAGGCTGCTGTCCCACGCTCTGGCACAAACTCGTAGCCTAATGAGGACACACACAAGGTCCTTCTTTGAATGTTTAAGTACAAACACAAACCTGAAAGCAACGCTGAAAATCATCCCAAAGAACATTTCACAAAACAGTTTTGGAAGTGCAGAGACTCTGCTGTACAAATAGAGACAAAGTAGAAGTGGAAGCTACAATGGCACAAATGCAACGGGTCATCACTCCTCTTTTTACCTACTGAAAATGATGCTTTGGCTGCCCGGCTAGCATTGGCACACACTCGGCTTCAACATTGCTCTGCTCTGCGGCTTCTTAGCTGCTAGTTTTATGTAAGGATGCTGTGTTTTCAGAAACTTGGAAAAGAGACTTTAACAAAAACCTGGAAAGAGCCGATTGCATGTTACACAGATTACACTTTACCATCACATTCTTGTCCTTTTGTGCAATAAAAATAAAAATAACGTTTATATCGCCACTCCTCAAAAGTTGTAGGTCATTCTTCTGTTTTTTCACTCCGTGCAGAAGAAAGGGCATAACTCTAAATGTGATTACTTTATTTCGTGCGATTTTAATGTGACTAATGAATATTGTTCAAGAGCATCCATGTAGGATGAGTTGGAAACGACAGGCCAATGACACTAATGCCATAATCCAGTGTGTTTATGCACCACCTTATGTGTAAATGTGACACTGCAGCAGCTTTTAGCAACATGCAGAATTTGACGCCCTGAAAATGAGAATGGTTGACCAAAGAACTGTACCATTTAAGACACAGACCTGGGATGATATTTTTGTGAAAACAGCTCTGTGAATTCAAAGCTAAACCATATTAAATTCATCTGCTGCTCGTGCTCTCCAGGAAAGGAATGTTTCTCTACAAGACACCTCATTCTCACTCTGACTCCACCTGATTTGCAGTGATAACCCACTAATTATGCGCATAATAATGTAGCAGAATTTGTTTTTTCCCTTGCGAATCCTGGTGTTGCAAGATGACATCACCAAAAACAGTCCAATCAGTGAGTTACCTGTCAGTTTTGGTATGCCTTTTTGTTATACAGACCAAACTACAGGTTTCATAACTTAGATCATTATTATCCCCTAAGCTGAAGTAAGATAAAAAAAATAATTGCCTGGGCTCCAAAAGTGTCAGACTCCTTATTTATGAAAAAAAAACATAAAGACCAAAAACACACTGCATAATGATGAATACAAACCTCAGCATACACAGCTCCCAGCCACATTTCAGCCCTGCAACTCATTTACAGGCAATTTCAGGCATGTTTAAATTTAGGTTGAACACTGAGAGCTCACACTGTACAGTGGATGTTGCGGGGAGGGACTGAAGGCTTCTTTACCATATCAATACCACCATCTAAAGTGCTTTCAGTCCCTGATGTGAATACATTACCCACAGTTATATCAGCTGTGGTAGAATGAAATGAGAAAATGGTGGTGCTATTTCTGTGCGCCGTCAGCTGCATGCAGGCACAGTCTCCTAATTGCTCACCTTGGCCCTTGTGCAGCAAAGGCAGATGTGAGGAAAAACACATAACTCAACAACTAGCTCCGTGAATTAAATTAGTGACTGAAAAATTGATTTTTACTTTGCGTCTTCCAGTGAAACGAAATGCAAAATAGAAATCGCAACAGGCATCACAGAGGGTATTATCTCAACAGTGACAGGCCTGAAGAATTATTTTATATCTTGATGAGGAGCAAATCCGACTGTGCACTGCGCTCATGTTTTGGTTTGTGCTTCTTAGATGCATCCAACCAAAACACCCCGAGACACGCATGCATTAGCAGCAGCAATCTAATTATTGCCATGTGTGGAGGGAAAGGATTCACTTGGTAACGTCTCAGGAGTGACGTGATGCCATAAAACCCTGGCTCACTCAGAAGGATTGGGAGTGCCAAGGTCTCTGTGGTTAGCTGTGACAATGCAAAGTCCTGTATTTGCAGGAGTCCACTGTTTGGCTGCAGGATGTCTGTGGCACAAGACTGCCCTCCAGTGGAAGAGAGTGAAAAGAACTAACTTTTCCACAGAAATGTGTCATTTCAAAAGGCCAGCACTGTTTCCAGTAAAATGGATTTGCTACACAGTGGCTCGTTTTCAGAGTCGACTTTATTCCATAAAGATGAAAGCCACAGAATAAAAGCACATTACCCAGAGCGACATGGAAATGGACCACACAGGATATTGCCTCTGAGCTAGTACCAATCAAAGCCTTTGACATCTGGTTGTGCATATGTGTTAGTATCTGCCAGTCAGTGTGACAATGGTCGGTTGCAGGCCTGCCTGAAAGACATGACTGAGGGCAGATAGAGTAGTCAAAAGGCCTTGATTTTTTGGTTAGGATGTGCTGTTTAAATAAAATTATATGGTGGGGCTTTTGGTGAGATGTACCTCAGAGAGCAACTAAGCAAACAAGATGTTCTTACATTTTTGGATTTGTAAATCCCTGAAACAAATGTCTGGGAGTAGCGGAGATATCCTTGACTTGCTTATAATGAATTTAACTGAGTGGCACAGAAATATGTGCTCTTTGCATTGCAAACCCTCAAACTATCGTGTTAACCTAAGACTGCAGGCTGTGTGAAGTCATTTTGGATGTGATACCAATGCAATATGTAAAAACACTCCAGAACAAGCAAAACTGATGCATTCTTATTATAAATATTGCAAATGTGTTGCATTTATTTACAAAAATATCATTGATGGAAATCATATCAATCATGCCACATTTGGGGGGTTTTATACTGAGCTGGTATGCCAATTTCACTCACTAGCTAGTGGAGGTAGAGATAATTAAACTTGCTCAATTTCTGCCAACCTCCAAAGTGTAACCAATTTCAAATGTTCACTCAACTTCAAAAAGATCTTGGTATGTAAAAAAATAAAATAAAATTACGCCACACCTCGCTTGATGTGGCCTTCAATAATCACTTTCCTATGACATTTATAGTTTCAACCACTACTTTCAAGTCTTACTGATAATGGTATGATGGTGATTTTATAAATTACCGTCCCATTAGAGTCAAAAAGTAGGATGGAGTACACTGTTCTTCAGGTAACTGCCCTTTTTGAGTTGCTACTGTATTACTGTATTTTATCATGTTTCTTAGTTTTCAGGTGAATCATAAACCACTACCCCATTTCCAAAAAATGTTAGAACACATAATGGGAAAAAAAGAAAATCTCATGTTCCCAAATTTTATTGATAACAGAACACAAAAAGCACATCAAATGTTTAAACTTAGATATTTGAGAATTCCATTAAAATTATTAGCCTATTTTGAATGTGATGGCAGTCTCATAAGAATTGTAACAGACCTATGTTTACCGCTGTGTGTCACAGTCCATAAATGTTTTGGAAATTAGGAGAGCTGCTGGACTTTTGGAAGAGAAACTCTTGTCTGATAGAGGATTCTATCTTCTGTTGCTTAGCACTAATTAGCAGGTATGTAATGAGTGACGTCATGTTGGTTACATCTGTCATACACTTTACGGCTGTAACATGGGTTAAACTCAACTCTGAACTTTTTGATGCACAGTTTTCATTATTGTGTTTCTGGCCATTCGATCAATTCTTGCTTCATTTTACGTTCTTAGTCGCATCACCCAAGAGAAAATTTTCATTGATCGAGTCAGGCTGCGACTCTTGACGCTATGCAATCAATTCTCTCATCTCTGGGGCTACAACAGTGGCATGAGCCACATGGGACACTTTGTACCTGTCACATCCCATATGTCTGCCAATTCATCTTTCTGTTGATACGATCATCTTGACTCATAAAATATTATTTGTTCCCACTGCACATGTAAAGTATCTCTTATGTGATTACAATAAATAGAAGTCTGAGAAATCGGATGATGGCACTACTTTATAAGGAGCGTCTTATTTCCACTTTTCTTGCGAGTCTTTGATAGACAAACATGTACCCTGGAGGATTCTCTGAGCTCACTGTGTAAAAATTAGACATATTCTTCATTCTGCTCACAAACTCCCAACTCAGCTGGAGAGATTAAATTTCATGCTAAAAGTATGAGGGTGCACACAGGAAGGTAATTAATCACTTGTTTGGGGGCTTTCTTTGGCTCTCAGTGCATTCTGGCCCCACTCAGAGACCCCTTCTCCAAAACCATCATGACATTTTTGTAATTACACCTTTTTTCCCCAGTGTAAAGCAGCTCGGCAGCTGTTGACAAACTGGAAAGGGAGGGGGGGGTCACACAGAAAGAGCACACTTATAAAAAGACTGAGCTTTAATGCATTTAATCCCACCAGTCACAGCAATGACCATTACACCACAATTTTATTAAGTTTGCAAAAAATTTATTTTTTTATCAACTTGTCAACAACACATGACAGAAGTTATTTCAGCAATACACTTTAAAGTGAATCATAAAAGCAAAAGTTTAGAACATAATGTTTCTGCATTGTTCAAATAGATATTTAGTAGAGTCTAAGGGGGCACGCATCACCTCAATCCTCAGCACACATTTTCTTTCCTACTTTTCTACACTGTTTGAATAGTGGGTGCTCATTTTAAAATGACCCAAGGTTCAAATAACAAAGGCAGTGAGGCCTATAAGCTCACAATGAGAGCAGATGATCATCTTAAGCAAACAACCCTGGCTATAATCAGAGGCCCTGCCCACATGCTGTTCAAATCTCAGGTTTGCGAGTGGCAGCCAATAAGAAAAAAGTCAGCTTTAAAATAAGGGTGGGTTAAAGGGGTGGGTTGAAAAGATACAAATGTGGCGGGTGGGGTTCCTAAAACTCAAGGAATTGTGTGTGTCCAGATATCAGGGAAAATTGCAGAATTATGTTGGTTATTTGCATTTTAGTTTCCTAAGAGACGGTACTGGCACCTCTTCCTGCAACAACTGGCAAAAAATTTCCTTCATGTTCCATCTGTGAGGCTTACCAGCTGCATGTCAAAGCAGAAAATAATCCAGACATGGCTTACAACTAGTATTGTTTTCCCTTATAAGTCTAGAATACTGATTTCTTTTTCCACCTGAGGGAAGCCTAAGGGGGGGAAAAAAGTTCTGGAGCTAGAAATTAGCATAATGGGTCTGCCTTAAGTTGCTCATTTGTCACTGAAATAGTTTTGTCTTGATATAATCTAAATATTACCTTCATGTCAATCCCACTGATGAATGTAAAGCCATGGCAAAAAAAAGAAAAAGTACACCATGTCATTATTTATTTAACAAAAATTAAGCCAAAATGCAGGACTGTGTGAAAACCCTAGTATACCCTCACTGCTTCCATTGGAGTTAAGAGCATATGTAGCAGCCAGGTGTTAACAATAAAATGCAGTTGATTAAATGGTCATCAGCAAGTATGAGTGCCTCTGTAAAAGCAGAACTATTAACGGTTTGCTGGTCTGCAGCATTCAGATGTGCGTTAGCACAATGCCAAGGAGAAAAGACATCATGATTTTGGAGAAGAAAATATTGCTATTCATCAATTTGAGAAGGATTGTAAGTCCATCATTCTCCAGTGAGAAAATTACTTACAAATAGAAGCATTCAAAACAATCTTTCCAGAAATGGGCCCACAGCAAATTCACTCCAAGGTCAGAAAAAAGCTCAGAAAAACTGCCCAAAAATCTTCAAGATTGACATCTCAAGCCTCATTTAGCATGTAAAATGTTGACGACAGTACAGTTAGACAAACACTGAACAAGAGTGGATTGTTTGGAAACATTTTCACAGAGAAGACTCTTCTCTCTAAAGTGAATATGGCAGCACAGCTTAGCTCAGCAAAGTTGCAAACCACAAGAAAACAAAGCATCTGGAACAATGTCCTTCTGACAGAGAAGACCAACATGGAGATGTTTGCTTTTGGTTTTTGGTTTCAGCCAAATGTGGTACTGTGCATTACGGCCAAAGTATTCTAGAGTCAAATGGGAGGCCATCTGTCCAAAAACTAAAGCTTGGCCAAAATTGCCATGCAGCATGACAATGACCCCAAACACAGCAGCAAATCTACATAATGCGCTGGAGGAGAAAGGAATTAAAGTGCTGCAATGGCGCAGTCAAAGTCCAGACCTCAGCCTGACTAAAATACTGTGGCAGGATCCCAGTAAGTTAATTCAGTTCATCTAAATGTAGCTAAATCCAAATCAGTAAAATCAGCTTTCTAAAATTTCCTTACCTGAATCATCGAGCATGTATCATGACTTTGGCAGGATCTTGAACAAATCCCCACAAAACTCAATGAACTGCAGCAAAGTTGGAAGGAAGAGTGGATCAAAGTTTCTCTCACGTTGTGAGAGACTGATAAACTCATACAGAAAAAAAGTTACTTCAAGGTATTGCTGCTAAAAGGGGTTTTATATGCTACTGAGTCACAGGCTGTACTTAGTATTTCCCACATGGCTTCTGCACATTTTAGCTTAGCTTTGGTTAAATGAACAATTGCATGGTGGTGGTGCTGTTCCTCTCAGGTTGCATTTATCAAATCTTAAAACCTGGTAACAACTAAATAATTTATTATGTCCTAATATGTAAAACCTTAATATTTATAGAGGGTGTATTTGGTTTTGACCATGACTGTAGCTTGCGGCTATGAAATGGAGAAATAACATTGGCGTGTTATGTAACAGGCTGGACATATCACAATGATCAACCAAATTTGGATCCTGAAGAGGAGTTTTTTGGGGGGGGGAGTTTTTCCAATCCTTGAAGGACCCGGACAACAGAAAGAGCTAAAACAGCTATTCTCGGAATAAAGTGAGGGGCTGTTCCAAGGCACGGTGCCGAGCAGTTTAATGTATGTGTCTAAGTACGAGGCCAATCCCAAAAGTAAGGTCTTCTATTTTTTATAACTACAAACAACCGTTTATTTTCCATAATATTTACATCATTTTAAAGTTTGAAGACTTATTTGTCTACATAATCGCCATTTGGATCGATGCATTTTTGTAGACGCTGCGGCAGTTTTACAATGCCCACGTCATACCCGCTCGCCGCCGCCGCAGAATCACCTTCCGAACAAATGTTCTTTCAACTTTGGGAACAGGTGGTAGTCACTGGGTGCGAAGTCCGAACTGTAGGGTGGGTGCGTGGGTTATGAAGTTCCAAAGTTTTGCAGGAGAGCGACAGTTTGACGGGAACGTGTGGACGCGCGGTGTTGTGGAGACTGCTTGCACGCACAGTGCGCCGGTGCGCAACTGTGTTTGGGGAACGAAAGGGGGTATTGTTGATTGACTTTCTCACTCTCAACTCAGAAGCGCATTTCAGAACCGGAGAAGAGGAATGCTGAGCAAGGGCGCAAGCATTCTCCAAAAACTTCCTTTTGACATGGTGATAAGAGATTTTTTAGGATTTTGGGATTTTTATTATGTTGTGCTTAAAAGTACGTTTCTTTATCTAAATGTGTTTGCTCTTTTCAGTATTCAGCTTAAACTCTGCAACTCTGTGCAGACTCCTAAATGGGGAAGTTACACAGGAAGCCTGCAGTTCTATTTTCTCTCTTCCTGTATGTGCTCTCTGAATAAAGACTGTTTCTTCTTATTGCACAGGGCGAGTCTCCCTGAGTCTCACCCGTGTACACGTAAACCTGTCTGAGCGTTTTATTCCGACCTGAGTTGCTAAACAGGTAAACTCCTGACATTTCTTGGTCCTTCGAGCCGGATGAGACACAGCATTCTTGTGTGACCCCACAGGAAAGCCTCATCGAGTCCTGACGCCGTGAGAAGCCCGCGCTGAAGTCTGTCGACAGCTCCTCTCTAGGTAGAGGATATAAAGTCCAGAGACGTGACATTCGGGTTCTGGCCAGCGTTCTTATAAGTGGTCCACGGCGGTGGGGGTCGATGGGGTAGACCTGAGAGACCGGCAGCAACCAGGTGAATATTAACACTCAGACACCTCGCGTAAAACGTTTAGGCTCGCCCAGAGGGGCTGGTAGCATTCCTAAAAGTAAAGGCTCGCCTGAAAAAGGGCTGGAAGCATTTTTAGGTGGATTTCTAAAAGTAAAGGCTCGCCTGAAAAAGGCCTGGAAGCATTTTTAGATAAACCTCGTCCGTAAAACGTAGTACGCGTTGAAAAGGTATTGTTGTTGTTTTATTTTTGTTGGTGGAATAAGTTGATTTTACAGCACAATAAGGAGGCTGAACTATTCCACTGTTTTGTTTGCTGTTGGCCACCCAAGTACTGGTGAAAAGAGAGAAACAGGTCGTGTTGACACCACTTTCAAGAATAGCTTGAAAGTAGAAGGCCTTGTCAACTACCTCTCTCGATTCTTGTGCCAGAGAAGGTGCCGCAGTTGTGTAGTTGTAAAGTGTTAAAATTAAGAGGATTAACATGGGTAACTCACTGCTGACGAGCAGTGGTTAGAAAAGAAATGTCCAGGTGCCGGACAAATTAGTGCATATAGATGGAGAAATCCAAAGAAAACTAAATGTCCCACGTGGGAGGGAAAATGCATTGACTAAACTATAAGTAACCCTCCAAGCGGAAATAAATACTGAAAAGGAAGCTAAAAAGAAAACAAAGAGTACACAAGAGTTGTAATATTTTAAAGCATGGAAAGAGGAATGAAGTGGAATAAACAAAAGGTTAAATTAAGGTTAACTTAAATTAAAGCAGAGCTTATCTGCGATAAGCATGATAATAGGAGATAATAGGAAGGTTAACAACCTGTAAACTGGTATTAACAATGAAACATAGTTGGCATGATGACCGTGCCTAGAATGAATAGAATGCGTGAAACCAGATAATTCACACAAATTATATCAAATAAAAAGGAGAGATGCATAAGGTATATTACGGCTGTGTCATTGTTCAGCCAAGGAAAAGGTAAATGTCTCCAGCTTGGGAAGGTGTGAAGCTGCAGATTCGCACAGACCCGTGATGGATACATAATAAAATATAAACTAATATACTATTGTATATTAGTAGTGAAGTAGTGTATTGTAACATACTATTGCTGTTATAAAAAAGGAAAAACAATACAATGATAACATTAATAATGACATACTATTAATAGGAAGAGGCACCTCAGTCAGTTATGATGTGAGGTGGAAGATTGTTAAAAGTCGTCTAAATCAAGCTTAAGGTTTGCCCAAACTCAGTACAATGATATATGAGATGAAGAAGATAAGGAATTAACTACACTAATCAGGTGCATAGAGACACTTGACCTGCTTGTAAACCTGTCATCTTAGATGAGACTTTGTTAAGATGAAAACCTATACTAACAACTAATGAGCCAAACCCTGTATACAACAGCTACAAGATTGAGAAGCTGAATTAAATATGTGGACACTACCAAGCTAATGAGGAGCGGTGACGCGCATGGAGATGCTGGTTTTGCTCACTACAATTGTATAAATAGAGTTTGAATTCAGTACTGTGGATGTACAGTGAGTGACCTCTATATATCTTGAAAAGCATGTCTGAAATACTCGTATGGAAGCATATTTTGAGTGATTTTAACTGTGTAAATGCTGTGAGTAGTAGGTTTTGAGTGATTGGGTGTGATCTGTACAAAAATAATAAAGAAAAAAGAAAGTATATCACTACAAAGGTTCATAGTGGAGTTAGTGAACGAGTGGAAGTGTGTGTGATGATTCCTGATGTCTGAAAGAGCTCAATTTAAAAGTGTGTGTGAAATAAAGGTGTATCGTTTTTAGATCAAGATTTAGTAGAATTAAAGAGGTTTTATAGACTATGAATACAAAGAGAAACAAAAGAGTTCGATTAGTCTGCAGAAACAGGAAATTTGTGTGCCTGTGGTGTGTCAAGACAGCTCACAGAGAGAAGCAGAACTCTATGAATAGACTCTATGAATAGAATGAATAGACAACACATACTCAAATTGTTATATGTGAAATTATTTCTGGAAAGGGTCAGAAGAGATAATTTGAACCTGGAACTCAGTGATATGATGCGTGAATTAAACCTTATGGCAATAAACACCTGCAATGAAGAAAGCAGCTTACACTCAATTAATATGAACGCAAAGCCTTGATGCCATAGGCAATTTGTTTTTGTTTTTGTTTGTTTGTTTTGTAGGTTTGGAAAACAAATTTGTGATCATACTTGTGGATCACAGTGACATATAATGGTTAGGCACATGATTTAACAATGACGAGTTTTAGAGCTGTGAGCTATGGGCTATAAGCAATGCAAAGTTTTTCCTAACTTAAAAGTTTGAAATATGTAAGATGTATGAATTCTTTGAGAAATAGGAATTGCCTAAAATGCCTTAAGTCAAAATGTAGTGTTGCATCTACACAGCAGATAGAGTTGCAGAAGCGAAACCGTTGACATCCTCACACACGCAGGCCAAGATATAAATATATACACTGACAGACAGTATGTTTTTTCAGCTGTGCAACACTTTGAGATCTTCTAAAGACACTATTAGAAGTAATTATATTGCCAAAACAGTTAGCATTTTGTAAATGTGCTGCACACCAGAAAGGCTGCTCAGAGATCATTAAAGGCAATAACTTTGCAGATCAAGCAGCAAAAGCAGCAGCACAACAAACTGTAGACATATTAATGTCTGACTCCTCAATGCAAATACCACTTGATGTGCTTATAAACGAACAGAAAGCCGCACCAACTAGAGAACAAAAGAGGTGGTTAAAAGGTGGAGCACAGCCGGAAAATGATTTGATGACCTGTAATAGCAAACCAATACTACCAAAGTCCCTACACATATCAGCAGCATTATTGTCAACAGGAGGGGGGGTAGGAGTGGTAGATAAACTTTCAGAAATTTGTCGGAACATGCATGATTTGCCAAAAACATAATGCACATAATGCACACCACCTCATCCTTTTCATACAATCCACATGAGTTTTATTGAGCTAAATGAATGCCAAGGCTCAGAATACGCTCTAGTGATCATAGACGTGATCTCAAAATGGCCAGAAATCTATCCAGTAAAAAAAGCAGATGCCAGTAGCAAAATGTTTGTGCAACCATTTTATTTCAATATATGGCATCCCCACTCTGATAAGATCAGACAATGGGACACATTTTGTTAATGAAGTAATCAGTAAGGTCTCTGAAGCACTAGGAAATAAAACAGAGACTGAGAAAATGCATGGAAGAAACAGGGAGACCATGGCCTGAGTGTATAGGCCTGGTAAAAATGTGGATGAGACTGACACAAAGTTCTCAGAAACTCACAACTTGAAATTACTTGAAAATAAAGAGATTGTTCTAAACAACTCTCCAGTATCTTGCAGGTTGAAACCAGGTGATTGGATCCTGATCAAAGTACTCCAAAAGGAAAATTGGAGTTCACCAAGGTGGGAAGGTCCTTATCAAGTGCTACTCACCACACCTACTGCCTGCAAAATAGCAGAAAGACTGTCCTGGATCCATCAAAGCCACTGCAAAAAAGTGAGTGACAACCTAAACGTTTAGACGCCAACACCCCTAACTCCTGTATGGTGATCTATTGGTGGAGGGAGGGCTGATCGGGTATACCCCGCCTTCTTCTTCTTGCCAGTAGTCTACTCATCAGAGGTCACAGGTGTGCCTGGTCATCATGAAGACACTCGTCCTCCTAGTGGCTAATGTTGCACTCCTGGTGAGTTTCTTAACACTCACCCGAAAGAAAGAAGATGAACGACGCATGGTATCGATATATACATGACAGCACACCCAGAAAGGACTGCTATGTTTGCTCCTATATGCCCCCAACGACACATTACGCCACCTTGTATGCGAAGGGAATGGACATAATTCAAGCAAAGTGTGCCGCAAGCTACGCCAGCCGTGGGCATCAATTCCAGGGAATCGTGGTCAACCATGAGGAACCTCTCCAGATAGGACTGCGAAATGGCACATGTGACGAATGGTTCTGGGTTGAAGTGAAGCACAGAAGTAAGGCTAAATCATTCCCAGTCTTTCTTGGAAACAATGGGAATTTGAGCCACAGCCTATGCTACCGCCAAGAGAACGGATTCACGCCAATGGGAAACACCACCACCAACTGCAAAGCAGTACAGACACACGCTCCTGGAGGGCCCGTGAAGAGCAGCAACATCTCAAATGGCACCTTCTGGGTGCAAGGGATGGCCTGGGATATCCTTCCTGGGAATTGGACAGGTCAGTGCGCTCCCATTTTCAAATCTAACCACACTTTCAAGATAACCATGGACGCCACGTCAACATCAACGTCAACAACAAGGAAAAGACGAAGCACCCCAGACCTCAAGCAGCATGGTTCCATATGGGGTTCCGATGTCCCAGAGGAATTTAAACTTTGGACTGAAAGACAAAAGGTTCTGAATGCTTCATGTAAATTCAACGACGAATGGGATCAGGAGATTGACGCTCTGCGCATTGCAGTAATGCAACACAGGGTAGCATTGGACATAATTCTCACCGAGAAAGGAGAATTCTCTTTAACAACACATGTTGCACGTACATTCCAGATAATGTGCACTCACCGAACATGACTGATGCTCTGAAAACACTCAGACAACTTCGGGATGCACAACAACAAGACTATGCCACAAACACAGAAGACTGGCTTACGTGGTTTTTAAGCGGCTCTTGGAAGTCCCTGCTGATTAAAGGACTTGTTTTTGTTGGTGTTATAATACTGTTAGTGGTTGCTATGTACATATATAGAAGGAAAGATCAAACAACAGGAGGGAATGATAAGAGATTTTTTAGGATTTTGGGATTTTTATTATGTTGTGCTTAAAAGTACGTTTCTTTATCTAAATATGTTTGCTCTTTTCAGTATTCAGCTTAAACTCTGCAACTCTGTGCAGACTCCTAAATGGGGAAGTTACACAGGAAGCCTGCAGTTCTATTTTCTCTCTTCCTGTATGTGCTCTCTGAATAAAGACTGTTTCTTCTTATTGCACAGGGCGAGTCTCCCTGAGTCTCACCCGTGTACACGTAAACCTGTCTGAGCGTTTTATTCCGACCTGAGTTGCTAAACAGGTAAACTCCTGACACATGGGTATTGTAAAACTGCCACAGCGTCTACAAAAATGTATCGGCCGAAATGGCGATTATGTAGACAAAAAGTCTTCAAGCTTTAAAATGATGTAAATGTTATGGAAAATAAACGGTTGTTTGTATTTCGAAAACAATAGGAGACCTTACTTTTGGGATCCTCGTATCTGGGGAAACTGTATTTTTTGAATGGATTAATTGTATTTTATTTGCTGGTAACCTGATGTGATCTGTGAAGCTTACCAGCAGAACATCAGAGCAGAACCTAATCCATATAACGTTAGTAAAACATGGTGACGTGTCCTAATGACAACAATTATAATAGCTCCCTCATAAGTTGGAAGACTGTTTTGTGCAATCAGACACATTCAACTGCAGAAAACAAATCAAACATCAATCAATAGATGCAGCTAATTGAATATCAATAGGTATGACCCCCATCAGGACCTACCTGAAGCACAGACAATTACCCGACTAATTGTAAAACCCAAAGAGGACCACACAAAAGAAAACCACATGTATTCAAACAGGCCTGCTCATTGAACATGCAAAATTATGCATGGCCTAATTAATTTGCCATTAAGACTGGATTGATGTCGCCCTTCGCGATGCACACAACCAACCCATAATTGCCTCTGGTGTTGCATTCACAGGTTGGCCTCATTACCGAAACAGATGCTAATTCTGCGGAGCGGCTTCAGGTTGACAGGTGTGTGAGGTCTGTGCAGATCGTTCCACTCTGTCGGGCCACACGTAAAGTGAACCGAAGCAGGGAAAGTTGAGAACACATCATAATCGTATGCAGAGACATGCTCACGAGAACAAGGATTTTCTCTTTTTAGAGCATCTTTTAATGATAATGAATGGAAATGGTAATAATTGGTGTGTGGGGAGCAAGAGTCTTAATGGCTTGGGAAAACAAACCCTGCAGCTGAATTATGAAGTTGTTCAACTAAACAATTTGTATTAGAGCTTCATAGTTTTTCCTTTTCCTCTGTTCATTAAGCTAACTGTTGACTAACTCCTTATAGATTTTTTTGTAAAAAACACTCCATGACCAGAATTAGTGCAGCTGGTTCCCCAGAAGATGTTTATTCTTTTGGTGATTAACTCCATTAATATATTTAGTAAAAACAAAGAACTACAAAAACCCCGCCTTCCACCATGAGTTCAGCACTCTTGTGAGATTAACGCTGATATGTTTCAGCACTTTGGCTCAGAGTCAGTTTCTCTGCAAAAACAGCCTCACATCTTCTTTGTCCGTTTCTTGGGTCTCTGGTCAAAATCGTCAACCATCATGGAGTCGGGCGAATGTGAGGCATAGCTTCCATCAGATCCCACCCCTCCGGGTGAGGGCCCCATCGCTCCTCCTGACTCACTCATGGTGGACATGGGCCCACCGTCCTCAAACACATCTCCGCCCAGGACCCCGTGGTGGTGGTGATGGTGGTGATGATGATGGTGAGCCGAAGCTTGGCCTTCCTCGCCGTCCTGTGGCTCCACTTTTACCTGAGGCCACAGAGGGGAGTTGTTTGCCACACCTCCACCTTGGAAATGTATGAAACAAAGATGAATTAAGAAGCGAATTGGAATTTTTTTAACCACGAAGTAGTGAGAAACCTTGTGTTGCTGAAGGAGCAAGAGAGAAACCAGTCATGTATAACTTTTGAATTTAAAGCCAATGCTTTTAAAACCTTAGTAAATGAAAATTAAGACCTAACAGAACAATCATTCATCATAGTATATGAATGTGGTTAATTCCATGCTGTTGCAGTTCTGTAATATATATAACTTCTCTTTGTGCTTGAAGTGATAATTAAGATTAATTATGTTTAAGAATTTCCATTACCAAACAAATAACATTGCTACAAACGACTATAAAGTTGCTAATGGAGCAGTGGAAGATGTACGCAGTTCTGTGAGCCTACTTCTTTTGGAAGTGTCTTCTAGTTAAAAGGGAGTTCTTCCTCCCCACTGTCTCCAAGTGCTTCTTATAGGGACTCGTCAGTTCATTAGGGTTCTCCCTCAAATATTGTCAAGTCTTAGAACTGAGTTAAAGCTTACAGACAACTCTGCAGTTGTAATTGACAGAGGGTAATGCAACCACTGGGATCAGTAATGACCTGTTGGCGACACGAAGCATTTCAAACAATAAACTACTGAACTTGGGAATTACTACTAATCAGTCCAAGTGGTAGAAAACACATTTGATTAGGATCATCTTACCTGAGGTATGAGGAGAATGGTCTCCATCCAGCCCTGAAGCCAGCCTCTCAGCATTGGCACCAAGGACCCCCATTGGCAAAGCCTGGTCCCCGGAGGCCAAGTCAGCCTCAGGCTCCTCACTAACAGGGAAGGGAATGTCGCTGATGGCCTCCACCTTGATCTTCGGGGACTTTGAGTCCTCAAGAGCTTTCTCTGGATTTACCAGTCGCTCGTATTCCTCTGATAGATCCTTACTGAGCTGTAGGAATAAGATATTTCTGTGATAAAGTAGGAGTTTGGATGACGTAACTGTTAAGGCTTTTCTAGGAAGTCTTTCAGCTCTAATTCAATGTAGAAAAAACATACAGTTAAACAGCCAGAAATATGAAACAGATTAGTATAAGTCTTTGGAGGATAATAAATTGATGTTGTCTCATTGTATTTATTTTTAATTTCTTTTTTCTTTCCAGCCTTACCTGCAGCATGTAGCTGTGATAGTCCTTGATCCTCACTTGCCAGAATCGTTGCAAGGCCAGGACGCTGCCAATTCCCACCTCATGGAATACCTGCTCCACCACATCTGGGAAGGGACTGGCTCCCAGTCGAGCCTCCCTGTCGACTGTCACCCGCAGCAGGCGGGTTAGGCGCAGGTAATGCTCGTGGACCAGATCCGTGAGCGTCTCCAGGACGCTCTCCTGAGCAGATTCGAAGCCAGCATGGGCCAGGACGGTGGCGACGGACTGATACAGCAGCTGCCTACAGGAGGGCCAACTCAGTTCTGTGACCTGTTCGCCTTTACCTCTAAAAATGGAAGAAGAAAGGAGAAAAAGAATCATTGTAGACTAAGATTTACATAAGAAATGTGGAATAAACAGAAATGTGGGATTTAGACTCCTTCAGGGTCTAACTCTATTACTTCCTTCTCCTATCTGCTGATTGTGATGGGAGGTGGTCATTGATTTCCCATGAAATTACTTTTTATAGATATAGAGGTATTGATTTAGAAAAGAGGATGACAATCTGAAACTTACTTATAAAAGTCACTTTCAGGGTCACTGTGGCGGAGCTGAAAGGGCTGTCGGGGGGCTTTGCTATCCACAGGTAGCAGGTCATCTGGCATAACAGGTGGGGTGGGAGGGCATAACGGCAGGTTGGTATCAGCCTCGTCCAGCTTGCTGCCACCCTCAGAGGCTGCTGAGCTCTGACCCTGAGATTGGGCTTGGGCTGCTGCCAGAAGACCTCGGAGACGGCGGACGTGCTGGCACAGCTGCACTGTGTGGATGGTGAGGCTGCACGGCTCAGAGGGGATATCAAGCATGGTGGTGGGCCGTGGCCGCTGTGCAGAGGGCTGGTGCAAGGGAGGGTCCTGCATCTCCACGGAGCGAAACTCACGCTGGAGCAAGTCAAAGGAACTGCGACTAGGAGGAGCCCCCGCAGGCCCCGGGATCTCACCCCAGTAACGCATCATGACGACACAAGGAGAATATAGACTGCAGTTAAGACTAAAACAGAAAGGGGGTATAGAAAATGTGAATACGTTTTGAAAACATCAAGGCAACTATTGTTCATATTAATTTGTTCAGTATAAAACTGATTTTGTTTTAAATTCAAGCAATTTTATTCTTTGTTTTCCTGCATTACTGTCTGGTTTGGCTTTAAACAATGCATTCAAATGTGATTATTTCACTGAACAAAGTGTGCAGCTGCTAAAGGAACACACTGAGCTTTGCTGAATCAAAGCTACCCTTTGGTCAGGCATTTAGTTAAGGCAATCAGCCTCTCTTAACATAATTAACAGTAAACCTATAAGTATTTTAGGCTTGTGTAAATTAAAACCTACTGTACAAAACAACAGATTGTAACATATTTTTGTTAAAACTCTTGTGATTTAGTTTTCTCGTATTTCAAAGCTTTGTCTGTTGATGAACCCTTTTTAAATTTTACATTTTTTTATTTACATTTAACCTTTTATATTGTGTATACTGTCTATTTTGTTACTTAACTTTCTGTTTATTTTAATTTTTGTGTACAGCGCTTTGTGACGGCCTGTCTATGAAAAGCGCTTAATAAATAAACTAACTTACTCTTTAGAGGGGGGGACAAAAACTGTTTTATTTCTCACCTAACAGAATTCTATGAAGCTTCCTGCTATTTCCGGCAATTTTACAAACATAGGTGTAATTTAAACCCCACTGTAAAATGTAAATAAATAAAAATAAAGTTAGTTATATACAAAAAAAAAAAAAAACACTTGAACAATTCAATGTACGTTATTTTCCTGATCCACTCTGCACCACCAGATAAATTAAATATTCTGCGAGGCCAATCAACCTCAATAATGTCCAGCTTTCGGGTTGTACTTGAATGCCTCTTGACAAAAGGTCTCTAAATAAAACCAATTCGTTAAATGTATACGACTCCGGTTAATTTCAGAGCAAATTGCGCCAAATGTTGATCACAGGCGCACAATTTTAAACAAAGTTGAAGTTGTGAAATACTGGTTTTGTGAAAAGCTGAAAACGCTAACACAACATTTAAAAGATCTGTTACAACTACATTGTTGTCTCATGATCACTTTTCGTACATTTGACATATTTTAAGGGCAACATTTATGATAAACCAAGACAGCGTGGCTAGCACCATCTCCAAACATAATAACTGATGAAAAAGCGGCAGAATACATGTCTATTCGCTATGCTTTTATATGCCGAAAAGAAGATCAAACTGCATTGGTTCCTTTAAAGTCTGAAGTCTATGATTAACAAAAACTGATGTTTTCCGAATGACAGAAAAACGCACAAAATGTCTGTTGTCTGGCTGCAGTATAAAGCTGGGTTCCAGGTCCTTTGCGGTTTGAGTTACTGATGCACTCGTTTATTTTAACTCAACGCCGAACTACACATGTTAATACATCACGGGCATGTATATTAATGTAAATGAGGTTAAAAAAAAACACACTGCTGTTACCCTGGGACGGAGGAAACGTCTGCTGTTGACTGAATGTTGAAGAAAGCTGAACAGGAAACCAAGGGTTTTCGTCCTTGGAGGAAAAGAACTCGGGTAAATAGCTATGTTGAATGTTTAGTTCCACAACAAAACGTTCGTTTTGAATTGTACAAATTAAAAAATATATTCATGTAACGTGGGACTGTTTAAGAATTTATAATATCCGACGGCTTTCCTTCGATTTACATAATTCATCAGATGTAGTTGTAAATTTTTAAACGTTGAAATACCCGGCCAAGTTTGAGAGCTGCACCAAATAAACATGGCCGCCTCCCCGCCAGCAGCAGACGTGATGGACACAGGCGACGAAATTAACTCTGTAATGGACTCTAATGAGCGCTTGGCCCCAGAAAATGGAGAGGAAGCCGGAGAGAAAGACTCGGGTAAAACTAAACCACCAGAACCGGAGGAGCCTTTCAAGAAACCGGCTCTTTTTGCGGCGCCTAGCTTCACCGCAAAACGCACCAACGTCACTGCTCCGTCCAAACCCATCACAGAAAATAAAGCTGGCGGTGAAGGCAAAACTTCTGAAAAAGGCCAAGAAAAGGACAAAAAGTCCGAAAAGGACAAAACCAAACCAGAAGCTAAACCTCGAGCGCTCACTACTAAAGCCCCCCAAGTTGGCAAATTACCCCCTCTCCCTTACACAGAGCCTCCCTGGGGTGGCACCGCTTCGGATACCCCGTACGCTCTTGAAATCCTAAAAAACGGCACCATAGTGGATCAGGTGCCATTAGTGGACAAGAGCTACTTTGTGGTTGGACGTTTACCTGTGTGCGATCTGTCCCTGGAGCACCCCTCTATCTCCAGGTACCACGCAGTGATTCAATACCGTGGAGAGGCCGGGGAGGACGCGGGCTGCATGGGAGAAGAGAAGGGCTTCTACATCTACGACCTGAGCAGCACGCACGGCACTGTGGTGAACAAGAACAAGATCCCACCGAAAACCTACATCAGAGTCCGCGTGGGGCACGTGTTGAAGTTTGGAGGAAGCACGAGGCTTTTTATCCTGCAGGTAATGTGTGTTGTGGTGATCAACGATGACATGGAGGGTTTCTAAAATGCCTTGATTTTAGCTTTTTGACACAGTGCTAATCTTGCCTGGTTGGGCTTATCAAGTTCTCTTATGGATTCCTTGCAGCTACACAAAAACTGTTTCTCTGTAGAATAAACACGAATTCAGTTAATCATGCCTGTGCATGATTAGACAGCTTTAAATGATACTTTTTATGCTTTACTCTTGGACTCTTCTAGTGTAACTTTGCGTGGTTCACACTTCAAAATATTCCTAATTTTTCCCATACTGGGCCTTTGAGCTGCTCCCTGGTTCATCCTCTGTTTGCAGTATGCAGTTTTAGCTTCTCACTCATTAAGGAAATTGTATTGTGATTGGCTATGGCATTTAAGCAGAACATTTGAGCAGCAGATGGGTGCAGCTTCTGTGTGTCTAAGTATAACTATGGCATCATACAGATTAAAGTGTTGGGGAAAACTGTAAGAAATGCCATGTTTAGAGATTTCAGCTTACACAAATTACTTACACACTAGCATTTCAGTCTTTGGCCACGTTTAACATGATAAGCCACAACTGAAACAGGATATATATGACGGAAAATACAAAAAACACAACAGGTCTGCTTTAATATAGAGGCAATATTCTTCATATGTACCAGCAGTATGATAGTTACTGTTATGATAGATAGTTAAAAGCAGAATGATGTGGCTGCTATTTGTCACAATATATAATAATACTTAGTAAGTGGTGTGAAAACACCACTTGTCATACCACCATATGTTACGCTACAGGTACCACACACATCAGTTACCGCAAGCATCTTTTGCCGCATCATTCTTTAATTTTTGAAGGTTATATCAGTGTGTATGTTTTGGATGCCTGAATTTGGAGAAGGCATTCAACTGCATAACTCAGGGCAGTCCTTTGGTCAATGTTTTTGGAGCTATGACCCTTTATTATGAGTTATTCAGTCCATGTGCAACTGCATGTAAACCTGGTTAGCATTGACTGCACTGAGTTAGACTCATGAGAGTCTAACTTTGTCAATGATTCTTTCCATAACTCTTATGGACAGAATTTTTAAATGCAGCCAGAAGGTGGGGGGTGGCTGGTGGCCTTAGAATCACAACTTTCCTTTCGTGAATGATGCCTGCTGGCTTTACCGAGCAGTGAAATCCAGCTTGTGCTGGGTATGATGAGTTCAGTTATCTTGGGGTCTTCCCACACTGGGGAGAGATGGGATGAGAGAATAGACTGGTGCTTCTCAACATCAAAAAGAGCCAAAAGACGTGGTAAAGCTGCTCCTGTATGTGTGCTTGCTGTGGTGTTTCTGGGCATGTCCATTTGGGAGGAGATTCAGGACAGGCTAGAGAGAACATTTCTTTCAACTAGCTTGAAATGCCATGCTGTGTTTCTCGAAGAGCTGGGAGAAGGAGAGCTGGCTGGGGGGAAAGAAGCTTGTGTGTTATGCAAAGAAAAAGAATCATCTATCAATCAAAATTACAAACATCCAGTACTGTAACTGATTTCTGCTCCATGTACCAGAAAAATGTTTTATACATGTAAGATTTTCAGTGTCTAAAACAGCGTGAAAGGATATATTTAACAAAAGAGTAAACGTTTTTAAGTGTTCAGCTTCGTTTTCTTTTTGCAGGGTCCAGAGTTTGATGAGGAAGACGAGTCTGAACTAACAGTGACAGAGTTGAGGGAAAAAGCTCGCAAACAGAAGGAAGAGCTGGAGAGGAGGATGATGGGAGATGGTTCTGATGAGGAAAAAGAAGAAAAGGAGGAGGATGAAAACAAGGGCGATGGCAGAGTGTCAAGTGAAGACTCTGGCTGTTCGTGGGGAATGGGTGAGTGTCATCACTGCTGTTGCTGGATGAAGCTGGAGTGTGTTACATGTCATTTGGTTTGATACATGATTTCAGTGTTTTGTCTTTCTCTTACCTTTCACATCACCTCTCTGCATAAATCCTCCCTGCAGCTGAAGAAGCAGCTCCAGAGGAAGACGAGAACGAGGAAAACCCCTTTTCAACAGAGTTCCACGAAGACCAGGAAGCAGCCTACCTGAAGGACCCCAAGAAGGCTTTGCAGGGCTTTTATGACAGAGAAGGTGAGAAGAAGTATTGCAGGGCATTAAAAGACTGAAATTAAAATCAAGGAAATTAAGGTCTGTACATATTTGCTGGGGGGAAAAAAAGTCAGTTACTCCAAAAGGTTGAGGGTTATTTTGGGCAAGTTGAGCTAAGATGGTTAAAAACCATACATCAAAATGAAGGGTCCAAATTCTTTGTTTTTTATGACCAACAGCTGAAAATCAAAAAAAAAAAAACCTTTACTGTCTCATGAGATTAAAAAATGGTTAAATACTCTCTATTGTAGGGGTTAAAGAATAAACTAACTAGCAGTTAACTAGAATTCACAGACAGCAGATTCTGCTTTTTTTTTTCACTGAACTTCTTTGCTTGTCTTCTGTAGGGGAGGAGCTGGAGTTTGAGTATGAAGACAAGAACCACGGCACCTGGCTTTGTAGAATAAAGTAAGGGGAATAAAACCTCTTGTTTTTTTTTCCTGGCAGGCTGTGAAGTGTTTATCGAGCTGTATGCGCTGACTGTGATTTATTTATTTATTTTTTAATTAACAGGCTGCCGGTGGACGACGCCATGGGCCGTCAGCTGGTTGCAGAGGTGACCCACACAGGAAAGAAGAAAGAAGCTGCCATCCAGTGCTGTCTGGAGGCGTGTCGAATGTTGGAAGCCAGAGGGCTGCTGCGCCAGGAAGCAGGTTTGTGTGCTCAGTCCAGTGTTGAGAGGACTGGAAGTTGTGATGGAAAATTCAATAAGAATTTCTGCATCTGATTTTCAGTGTCCCGTAAGCGTAAGAAGAAGAACTGGGAAGACGATGACTACTATGACAGCGATGATGACACCTTCCTGGATAGAACCGGCACAGTGGAGAAGAAAAGGCAGGAACGAATGAAGAAAGCGGGAAAGCTCGAGGAGCGGCCTGAGACCTATGACTCACTGGTAAACATGTGCATAGTTTTATAAAGGACAGGAGCGTAAAAACAACAGACAACAGTGAGAGCATCAACTGGGTACTGTCTTTCAGGCTGTTTTCTGAAAGTTTTAAGGGCTACACTGTCTGTAAGGGGACCTATTCTGTAAATGTCCAGCTCCATATTTATATGCCTGGCCTTGGTGCCGGCCCTCGGTTCATCCTGTCTGAAACAAACTTTCTTAGCTCCTTGGCTCTCTTCAACCATCTTTCTTATGACTGGTTTCCTTTCACAGACAGAAAAGCAGCGGGTGGGTAGAGCCAGAGCTGCATACCCAAGAATACCTAAATGGGATATTCTGTTAGCCAAGAGTAGGAAAATGAGAGAAAACTCTGTATTTAGTCATGTTTAATATCAACAGCCATTACTGGGCCAGCACTTGACATTGTTAAAAATTTTTACACTTTTGTCTTCAGTTGGTCTTGGATAGCTAGGTCACCTGTTGAAGGACATCCATTCATAACTGCTCTGAGGGACTGCTAATATTGCCGCCCCACTTCAATCTCCACATTTTTAGAGAAGCTGTGGCTAAATAACTTGTAAATTACCCGTCACTGTCATTTTGTACATTATCACAAATTTCTAGCAACTCTGCTTGTAAACTTCAATTATTCATTGAAGTCCTAAGAGCTTCCAGAATCTGCTTTGTGCACAATATACTGGAAAATGATACTTGGCCATCAGATAGACGGGCATTGTAGACATATGTGGTCATGTCCTCCATCATCATGATGTGGCTCATGACTGTGCCAGCTCACGTAGTGCTTCTGTCGTGTTCGGCACCATGACAATTCTGCTTTTCTTAGATGAGATATAAGAAAAAATATTAACAGTATTTTGTGAAGGGAAAAAGGTTGCCCATGGTTACTGGCTCATTAAAAAAAAATCCCTGATCCTCACTAACTTTGGTTAACTCAGGTGTTCTTCCTGTGTTGCTGTGGACGATTTATACTGGTCTACAGTTCCACGATCTGTATAGCGCAATTGTTAGGTTATTGTTCAATCACAACAAGAGGAATTCTGGGCTCAGATCTCCTGGTCTGCTTACGCTAGCATCCTCCCACAGTCCAAACACATGTATGTCAGCTTAAGTGATTATTAGGTAAACGTGTTGAAAGTATGCTACGTGACTATAGGTGAACAGGCGAAATGTGGCTTATGTTGTCAGTGAGACTAGAAGAGCTTTATATGAATGTCGCTTTTAATGAAGTTTACTCATGTAGTGTATCCAGGACTTGTCTGTCTGCAAACTGAGAAGGAGATTTTATACCTGACAAACAAATCACGAGCATTTAAAGCATCATCAGCCATTAAAACACGTCTAAAAAATCAAATCAAATCACTTTCATTGTCACATCACATGTGCAGGTACACTGGTACAGTACATGCGAGTGAAGCGATTTTCTGTACGTGTCTGTAACTGTTGATTATTTTTCTGTAGGTGGCCAAACTGGCAGAGGTGGAGAAGGAGTTGGCAGAGACTCAGAAAAAGCTCAGTGCTGGAAAAGGAGGTGAGCTGTGATCACCTGTTCACACTTCTACAGAGTTTAAAAGGTCCAGTGTGTAACTTTTCACTCCTATCAGAGTCTTTGACGTCATCGACTGAGGACTCGCTGGAGGCCTTCATGACTGCGGTGAAAAGCGATGTAGCGATGGACGCGGTGGAGCGCAGGAAGCTTCACGTGCACATGGCCGACTTGCGGAAAGATGCTCAGAGGCTCCGCAAACTGGTTGAACTCACGAGGCCAGCGCAGATGCCCTCCTTGCTGCCCAGGTCAGACGGAGCAGCAGTTTTTAACCTAAAAGTTATCTTTAGAAACGTGTCGGATTGAAGTTGATATTTTGATCTGTGTTGATTTGATAACAGCTCGGAGCAGAAGTTGAAAAAGACCCTGCCGATGTTTGGAGCCATGAAGGGAGGGAGCAAATTCAAACTGAAAACTGGGACTATCGGGGTAGGTGCTTTTTGACGTGCTTGTATTTCCACTGAAGTTGGTGCTTTTAAGTTGTAACTTTATGCATAATATGAATTCTTCAAATACTCCCCTACCAGCTGTGACTTTTAAATGTATTATATGCAAGACCTGCATTAACTGTGCATCCTTTGTACTCAAGGTTCTTATAAGTTAATATAAGTCAAGGGTTTCCTGCATAAATTGAGCCTTTTAGGGTGACTACATAAGAAGTCTGGGTTAATAAAAAAATGTCTAATATAGTAACTGCACAATTACTAAAAGGCTCGATAGCTAGCCAGATGGTGTAGCAGACCTTGCGCTGTAGTAAAAATAGATGGAGGATAAAGAAAATCGAGCGCTAAGCAAGGAGCTCATTGTTGCGCCTGTACTGGACTTTTGCTGTGGGCCAGGCTCAAGCAACTCTGTCCATGCAGCAACAGCAAACCAGGGGAGGCAAAGGTAACTGTAATGGTGCAGGGTTCTTGTAATGGATTTCACTTATTTAGTTCTTGTTTTGGGGGGGGGGTTTGGTCACTGCCCTTCTCTTTATTTCCCAAATTGTATATTCTCTCCCTGAGATTGAGAGCCAAGCACAGGAGGTGAGGAAGAGACAGTAAAGGACAGAAAGTCTGACAATCTTAAATAACTGATACAACATGAATAAAAAGGACCGTTTGCTTTAAGAGTCCTCCCCTCACCTTGGCTTTTACAGTACAGCAGTTTGCTACACCTCTTTTATATCTGAAGATAAAAACACTGTTACACAATTGAAAATGACAAACTCCAGTGCATCTTCGATAATGGCTTCTCTGGCAAGCCTCCTTCTGCCTGTGCCCTCCAAATCCCTGTTAGGAACCGATACATCCTTCAGCATGGCATGGTGAGAGCGACATCCAGGTCACAGGCAGTAGGATGGAGGATGAAGGAGAGAAGGAGGCACCTTGTATTGTATGTCATCCGTCCCTTAATTTGTGGCCTTTATCTTCCTACTAACAGAGCTCAGTTGTTTGTGTGGTTTACATTTTTTTCGTACTTAATAAAATACTGTGATGCAAATTTTAGGTCATAGCACCCAGCACTAACTGCATTTTCTTTTCTCTTGCAGAAGTTGCCTCCTAAGCGGCCTAACCTGCCTGCTGAGCTCTTCAACATGAAAGAACTTCCACCTGATGGGGAAGAAGAGGAGGAGGAGGAAGAAGAAGAAAAAGCACAAGAAGAAGAGGAGGCAGCGGCAGAGAAAAGTGAGGATAATGATGAACTACCTGGTAAAGGTATTGCTGAGTCCGGCGCATCGACATCTAAAGAATCGTCTCCCTCTGAGAATAAAAGAGATCAACTCAAAGTCTCAGAACACCTGAAAGGTAAAAGCACAAAAACATGCAGAATGCCTTTTTTATGTTCATGCATTTTAATTGAAATTTTTCTTTAAGCCACTGGATGGCAGTAGATCTGCAATGCATGCCGCTGTCATACTGTAACGCCTCCTCGTACATATAAACAGATTAAATATGTCGCAGTGAAATGCTTAGATCTCCTTCTTTCATGTTCTATTTTTTGCACTTTAGGTACAAAGTCAAGTAATATCTGTCCCTGTGGCTCATATTTGAAGTCTTAACAGGATGTGCTGAATCGTGCGTGTCCTCATTATTACACACTTTATTTCTGTTTTCATGCCTTCATGTCAGATCAAAGCCACAAACAGCAGAGGAGGAGCGGGGAGTCTGAAGCAGCGGAGCAGGTTCCCGAGCATAGCAGCAACAAGCCAGCGGCCCTTTCGAGTCCAGGTGTCGTGTTTTATTGCTTTAAAATATTTCTCTGTACTCTCTCTTAGATGTAGTGTTAAATCTTCTTTCCCCACTGGCATTCAGTAAAAAAAAAAAAAAAAAATTACCACAACCTTTATAACACATAAATGCCCCTTTTCTGATTTTGAACTTTATTGCTAAGACTTTGAAGTCTGGGTGACCTTTGCAAGAGTCGAGGTGGAGGAGTGCAGTGAGGGCGTTTATTTTCTGTTTGGGAGCAAGATCGCAGAAAATACATCTGGATTGTCATGAAACAATGACGACCTGGTGCATGAAACACAGAAGTTTTGAGCTTGTCCTTAAAATGATAGTATCCAGTTGGTATTATTGATGCTATTTAATTCAATTCTTATAAATAGTACATTTGCAGAATGACTGAAACCAGCCCACTTTCAGTCATTGAGCAAATGTACTGTTTATAAGACTGGGGAAACCTGCAGTCAGCGGAGACTGAAGTCGTCACTTGGATGAGTGACAAAACAATTCTCCCACTGAAAACGCTACGTCCAGATGAACAGAATCAATCTTTTGGGATTTACTTACCTGGATGATGAGCATGCATCAAGTACTTGGTGCTCCACCACTAATTTACATTACCTGCATGTCCCCAGAGTCCAAATCCAAAAGTGCCGGCAAGCCAGCGACAGATGCCAGCCCCAAGAAAAAGAAGAGAGTAATGGGCCCCGGCAGGGTAGGCCCAAACACACAGCAGTAAATGTATACCTGTACAGTTTATTGCCACATGAATGCATAAAGTGAATTTCCTCGTCATGTGTCTCCACAGCCTCCTGTGCAGCTGTCAGCACAGTATCCACAAGACGACCCCGATTATTCTGTGTGGATGCCTCCTGCAGGTAAACCTCCCGAGCTGTGTGACTGACAATCAGCTGATCACATCCCTGCATCACACTCAATCTTGTTAAGCAGCAAGAACAGTAGCGGTTAGCTTAACCCTGCTGTTGTTTTAAGAGATAGAATTACAGCAGTTCTTTTGACTCACTGACACCGGCCGGGTTGCATATTTCCTCTGCTGGAACGAAGGAAGGCCCAAATATTTTCCTGACCAAAGGAATCAAACAGGCTTTCATGGTACATTTGCACAGCTGAAATAGCTGCAACATTTTCATTGTTTGCTGAGGAATGCAGATCAAAGTCACAATTAAGGGATACGATAAGCTTGAATTGCATAAACAGCTGCCAGATTGAGCTTTTATTCTAGGTCAGATTTAACTGCACTACTGCGATTAGGTTAATGATGAGGTATGCGAACGCACATGATACTCCTGCTGCCCAGTTTGAAAAGAATTATGTTTTATATGCGTGAGGAGGAAGATGCACCTTTTGTGTTTACTCGTGTCTTTCCTTCACTTGTAGGTCAGACTGGAGATGGGCGCACACACCTAAATGACAAGTATGGCTACTGAGGGGGAAACGTAACAGAGCTCTTCTGTTTCTATGCCAGATAATACCTGCAGTACAAAGTCTCCAGTCTCCTTTGCCATGACCATTAACCCCCTCCAGCCCAACCCAACCCCCAACCCAACACAGAAGGCTGTAACAGAGCGGGACGGGCTGAGACAGTAATGCTGCATGTTTTTACTTCTCTCTCTTGGAGATTCTCAAAACAGCGCACCATTTCAGTTCACATTAAACAAGCAGAGCGGACTCTGGACAGCCAGCGTGCTGGCACTCTTCCCCACTCATAATAATGGAGTTGGGTAGCACTTGAATTTTTTAATTTTTAAAGAAAAAATTAAAAGGAAAGGGGGGGGGGGGGAATTTCAATTGAATTCTATATCATCTGAGCAGAAAATATGAGGAGACAGAGCAAGAGCAGCAACTGATCCAAATTCAGCTTTCTAGTCTTTGGCTGCTCCTCTTGCAGTTAAATCCACCTGACATCCAATCTGTATCCCTCCCCTGTTTGGCTTCAGTCGCTTGCTGGCATAACCTTTTTTTTTCCTTCTCCAAAGGAGTGTGTGTAGCAGGGAGGGAGAAAGAGGGAGAGCATTGAAGCAGCTTTTCTGACCATCTGGACACTTGGATGGCTTACTGGATGAAACGCAAGCTGATAATGACTCAAGCTAAGTGGAGTGTGTGTGTGTGTGTGTCTGTATCCATACAGACACACACACACACACACACAGAGCCCAACCTTCTCAAAGTTCTCTTTTTTTTTTTTTTTTTTTTAACAAGATTGTCTTTATGAGCGAGTTAGCGGTTGGTGTGCGTTTGCCCGGAGCAGGATTCCTCGCTTTGCAAAATCCCACTCATTGCTGTTCTCTTGGTTTCCTGCCACACTTTCCACCCTCTTTCCTGTTGTCTTTGCTCAAAACACAAGTTAATAAACTGTATTTTGTTACATAAATGTATAATAAAATTGTCTGTACATAACCTCAGAGCTACTCAGTTTGTTTTCTTGCTTTAGGATGATCTGAAACTTTCCCTCTCTGGGGCTCCACTTCTCACCGAAGCCGGTTTTGACGTCACTTTATTTTCCCTTTCAAGCTCCCTCTCACACACACAAAGAGCGTTTCTCTGGCCGTGATTGAGTACAAAGAGGCTTGTGGTCTTGGCTGTAGGTCTTTGCAGTGACCTACTAATCAGCAATGGATTCCTGAAACACAGGGAGACCCTTCTCAGGCACAGTCAGCATGATGAAACATAAGTTTGAACACAGGCAAAAGAACAGGAAAAAGTAGATTAGATTAATAAGTTATTGGATTTTCTTTTGTCCTGTCAAACTCTAGAGTTCTAAAACCATCATTTTTGAGAAAATCTTAGGTTGTAGAAGTAACTTGCCCTAGAATCATCAACAAGGATTTCAGCTGAATACAGTGCCTTGTGTTTTGTTCGCTAGTGGTTTTATATAAGCAACAACTTCCTGAATTTTGTTTTTGCTGCCAGAGAGCACCTGTCAGATCAGCCTTCAGAACCAGTTAGCACTTCCTTCCTTAGAGGTAAACTGTAGTTTGGGGTTGACAGCTGTCCAGGAGGCAGTGAGGGGTGAACATAAAGTGGTAGAAGATAAATATTTAAATCCATTTTTAACTTTTGCACAAATCAAACTGAAAAAAATAATGTGGCTGAACAACTTGTCATGGGTGTAATTTTAGGCAAGGTGGGGATTTGTCTCTACCTCTTTACATTTCACCTGATCCAAAAGGCTTCCATCAGCAGAAAATATTTTACTGGTATTTTCTTTCCCCTACTTTCCAGGTGTTGCACAGAGAGCTGGTATGTAATTCACTTGTGAGCTTTGTTTTTTCAGATGTTCCATTTAGAACTTTTTGACTGGAAGGTGTAGCCAGTGAGCAGTGGGTGTCCGCCTGTTGGCTTCATTGAGTGGGGTCAATACAAAAAAAATACATATATATATATATATATATATATTAACATAATTTTTATTCATTTAAGTATTAGGCACACCACAGCATCACAAGCCACTTTAAGTGCACTTTGATTTCATGCATTTGACCTGGAACAGCTGAGAATTTGTAGCAGCAGCCTTGTAGCAATGACCTTCAAAACAAACTTCCGTTTGTGTATAAGAAGCAGCTGCTGTGGTGGTTGATTTCACTACCACTAAAGGAAGACAGCTGACAAATGGGATCAACATTAGCTAACTCTAACTGTTTATTGGCTTCACTGTAAGAAAACTTCAAGGCTGTATGTGGGTTTATTTAAATTGACATAAGGTATCATTTATGTATTTGTGAAAACAAACACATATTTGATACTGTATATCAGCAGGTGTAAATGTAAATAATTATTTTAGCCGTTTAGCTGTGTGCATACCTATCCATTGAAAACTGCTTTGCAAGCGCCCCCTGTTGTGCCTCAGGCTAAACTGCAGCCAATTTCTGTACAACGTGATTAAAGGGAGGAGTCGCCGCTCTCTACAGATCTACCTTTAAAAAGTGCTGCATGGATTTTTCTTTTTTGGGGCTAAAACTTTGCGTCACAAATCAGAAATCCAGATACATCTGCTGTAGCAGTGCCTCAAGAACAAGGGAACTGCCAAAAGAAGCTATTGGTTACAACTAAAAGTTTGCATCCATGTTTTGTTCAGCAAAAGGTTCATAATCAATTATTGCAGAAAATAACCTTAAGGGAAATAAAGAAAACAAGATATTTTAGTCATAAACCAAGGTCGTTTTGAATCTTAGATTTATTCTCAAGATATAAAACACAAATTTTAGGCTATAAAGCACCACAATCGGCATCAATCGTCCACTTAAGGATTTACGACACCATAAACTCTCTTGATGGTCCCCAAATACAGGGCGATCGTGGCTCAAGACTTGGGTGTTTGTCTTGTAATCGGAAGGTTGCCGGTTCGAGCCCCGGCTCGGACAGTCTCGGTCATTGTGTCCTTGGGCAAGACACTTCGCCTACCGCCTACTGGTGTTGGCCGAGGGGCCGATGGCGCGATATGGCAGCCTCGCCTCTGTCAGTCTGCCCCAGGGCAGCTGTGGCTACAACTGTAGCTTGCCTTCACCGGTGTATGAATGTGAGAGTGAATGAATAGTGGTATTGTAAAGCGCTTTGAGGGGTCCCGAAAAGCGCTATATAAATGCAATCCATTATTATTATTATTATTATTAAATGACAATATGACATTGTTAAACTATGAAGGGGGCTGCTGCTTTAGAGTATTAACTGAGCATGCTCCTGGTCATACTTCTCACCTGATGTGCTGACTTCAAGCATGGAGACAGTGGACCTTCAATTGAAAAGTGCCCTGTAGCTGCCAGAGACCCAGACCTCATCACCAGCAAGGATCCTTCACACAAGGAAAACCGTGCAGAGAATCCCATGAAGGTGAGCTTGAATTTTTCGATCCAACCTTAAATACTCATAATACCACAAAGTAAATTTTTAAAAAAATCACCTCCTAAACAAGAGGCCACAGGGCATTTATTGACTAATTTTTGTGCAACAAAGGACGAAAACATGTCACAATGTTACATTCACTTCGGCAAAATCCAAGTTACAGTGGTGACATTTCGCATTTAAGAAGTTCATCAGCTCAGTTCTCGGGGCCGAGATCGACCCCAAGTTTCATTCAACACAACAGGAATGTCATTTCAAGGCATTAAGAGATCTGCAGAAACACTGGGACATCTTAATTACACCAGTGGTCCTCTTCTACCTAGAAAGTAATGAGGTACAATATTGGAGAAAAGAAATGGCACACTACAAGTAGGCTATGCAGAACACAGCACCGTGTACACTCGCCGAATGTGCAGCAAACTATTCTCACCCACATACCTCTTTCTGCAAAGCAGTGAAATTCATGCAAGGAAAGAGGATACAAGTACTGAACTTTGACCTGGACTACAAGTGACAAATTCATTAAGAAACGTAAATCATCAAAAGGTCAGAGGTCGACTATTCAACTACAGTCATACATGTTTGTTATAGCTCAGCCTTACATGACCTGCATATTCAATAATACATCCAGAGAAGCTTTTTTTTTTTTTTTTTTTTACTTAATTTCAAACAGACAAATGTGACCACTGATGTCAGAGGACTCACCTCGCTGTGTTTTTATGAAGCTATCACATCAAAGGAAGAAACCCTGGAAGCATTTGATTGTCTTACATGCATTATTTCCCTTGAATATTGAGCTGAAAACTTAAGTTCAGGTGGGCCGTGTCCGTTTCCGGAGCGTTCTTCCTCCAATCACAGGATTTCTAAAACCTGAAGCATCCTCAGATGGGTTGTGCTGGGCCCGCTGCTGATTTCAGGCAGAGAGCAACGCTCAAAGTGACAGGGTGGGATTACCTGAGTGTGCAAGAATTCGACCATCAAACAAACGCTTTCATACCAGCCGCTCGTTGGTCTAAGAAGGGCACCACAAAAAAAAGCAGCCGTCTGGGAATGAAGAGAGGGGTGGGGAGGATTATCTGGTGGGAGGATGTTTCCTTATGAGCAGGGAGGATCCTCGGACGGACTCAGAGGGCTGCAGGGGGGGACTGTGCTCAGGGAGCGGAAGGCGAAGATGGAGGGGTCGTAGGTGTACCTGGGCGGGGGACGACTGCCCGTCAGGTTCTGAAAGACAGAGAGAGCATGTGGTTGGGTTAATGCAGCCTTTGGTAACGATTACCTGCTGACCTTAAGAATTTTTAACATGTAGTTTTGTTAAACTTTAAATATACAAGGTCATCAGGTAGAGTTAGACCCAAACTGAGCTGGTGTTTCTGACCAAAAAAGCCACCCAAGGGCAAACGCCAGCCCCTGCCACTTCACTGCCTCCACTGTGGGGTATGTGTTGCTCCAAATACAAGCAAGAAGAGGCCCAAGCAGCAGGGGATGTGAATACCTCAAGCCAGCAGTCATTCTCATGTTACGCAAAAGAAGGTTGAGTAAGAGACCCTTGGAGATCCGTAGACAAAGGCAACCGTTAGTGATCCTTACACAGGTTCACCTACAGAAACATTTCAGTACTTTTAATTCCTCTACATGGATCTTGTTGGCTTTAAGGCCTCTTAGAGTCATATTGGTTTGAGATTAACTAAAGAGTGAATGCACCGCTGGCTCACGATCCATCAAAGTTCACAGGTCATTGCACATAAAACGACAAATGTGACGCTGAGGTTGAGCAGAGTTTGGGTGAAGACCCAATAGGTTGCTAGTTTAGCTCATGGGTTTAGGAGGCGACCACATGCCGCAGTGACCCGAGGCCCCCCGCTGTCCATCTTGTCTTTTCTGTTCATCTTCACTGTACTATCTGATAAGGGCAAAAAAAGCACCAAAAATTCACTGACTGATGCTGTAGGAGGAGTGATCCCTGTGAATTATGGATTCATCACAACGGGATGAGCTAATGAGAAGTTCACAACACAGACAAATTCAAATAATAAATAAAATAAAATCAGAATTTCCTTTGTTTGTTGAAAACAAAATCTGTAAGCAAAATTAGGACTTGCATCAATTAATCACATGACTTGAGTGTCAACAGTGGCCTTTTTGGCAACAGTCACAATGGATCTCCTCACTTTCAGCGAGCAATGAACTCCTCCTGTCTGCTCCTAGATTTCAAACAATAACCCAAACAATAATCCAAAACTCAATCCTATCTGGACTGAGTTAAGGCACTGAGGTAGTGCTTTCCACCCTCAATGATGCATTTTGTGTTGCCCAAGTGCAAAAAAGCACAACATAACCCTCCCTTGAAGGTTGAATTCCATTTTCTAGCATGATGGAGGAGAAAAGGATGACTCTACCAGTAGTTCAAATATAAAGAATGATTCAGCCTGACAGCTCAACAGTTATGTAGTGTAAATTAGTAGTAGTATATACGTAGTTGCAGATGAGGTCACTCAGAGAGACATCAGGTGATCCTATTATAGTCATTACAAGTCCATGTAAATTCTACACAAAGGATTTGTTTTCACATGTGCAGTCACTCGGCATCTATAAAAAGCACAGGCGCTACGAACCTACTCAAAATGGCAACAAGGAAGAAGAGGAGCTGCTTTGTCTCTTGTGTTGTTTTAATGAAGAATTGCAAAGATGTGGGTAGTTAAAAAATGTCTTCACACAAAACAGCTCTTCGAATTCAGTGTACACTGGTCCCCTTATAATGACTACACGGACTCACAAAAAACTGGCAGGCACAAAGACATCCACACTCTCATCAGTCTCCCTGTTTGATGACAAAAATCAGTGACCCTAGTGGGCCCTAGGCCTCAATTGTAAGCAGTAAATGTGTAAAATTACAAATCTATTACTTATTTACTTTGGTGTAGTATGAATGGTCATGGGGGAAGTCTGTATTAGTAGAAAAAGCTGTAAAACTTGCATGTAAAAGTCCAAAATTAATGTCCCCTTCCACATTTTTCCAAAGCCATCCAGTGGGCCGGATTAGAGTCTTGGGCTTGGCTGATTCTGGCCTCCAAGCCTTATGTTTGACAGCCCTGGTTTAGAGGCTGGATGTTTCTGGTTTGCATAAAGTAGTCTTGACGACTTGATATCTGGGCGCTCGATACGTGCGACGGAGTGCAGCAGACATCAGGTTAAATTGACAGTCGGTGGAGAAGTGTGGAAATGCTGGATCCTCAGGACACATCAGAGCAAAGTGAAAACTCAGCTGGCACTGTTGGAAAGTTACTGCACCTAATTAGAACATTTTCACGCTGATTATTTATTTATTTATTTATGCACACTGCAGGTTCAGTGACATAAATGATTTTCCACTTGCAGAGACCCCTCTCTGAGCTTCTCATGGCTCTAGAAGGCCTCCGTCTAAAATTAGCCCTCGTCATTCTCCTCCCTACAGGAAACAACAGGAAATGACTTTGTTGGATTTGGCAGTGAGGCGGCACTTTCTCCCTCAGAGCCCGCCAAGGAGGGAGCACATTTCTTCAGAGACAGACTTGTTGCAGCGAGCTGATACCATGGAAAAACCGGAGCGTGTGCTTATACAGAGAGCTGTAAATTGGGAGACCGATGCATTAGAGTAACTAAGTGGATCCCCTGAGATGCAGGGAGAGCACCCGCCGAGGCTAGAAAAATCACCCAATAACATCAGTGCATATGAAGCTACAGGTGTTGCTATGACTTCAACCGACATCTTCAGAGGTTCAGCTCTACAACAGTAACTCAGCAACAATTCCCATCACCACTTAGAGCCGTTTTGTGTACTCATGCTTGAATAAAGAGACGAAAAAAAAGAGTGACAGAGGGAGAGAGACATGGAAAATCTCACTCTGAGACCGAGCCACAGTAAACTTGATAGATGTGAACTCTGCTGAGATGTTCTCCATATGGTAGCTGTGAGCTACTCCAACACCAGAGAAAAGTCATACATCAGGACAACTCCCTGTCCACATTAACAATCCTCCTCACAGAGTTTACATCTGCAGCATTCAGGGTCAGACCGAGTACAGATCTCTGCAGTAGGAACGATGGCATGAAAGATCAGTTAAACCATCTAAAAGAATCTTAAACTTTAAAGATTTAACAGTCACTATTGGCATCGAAAATCTACTGACGGGATTTACTTAAGAGGTTACTGTGCCAATCATGTGACCTCAAAGCACGGAAAAAGTTTTTTGCATATTTATTTTAGGAGTCTCCCTTTCAGAGTTGCAACATTTGCTGTATTTAAATGAATGATGCAAACGTGATTTACTGAGGTCTGCAGTAGGCAATTGCGCCCTATTTAACACATTCGCGCCTAGCGAAATGTGATAGCTTCTCAGAGTGTTAATTTATTTGCAATGCCAGGGGGAGATGTTATCAGGACAAGAGCATAACTGGTGCTGGTGGATGGCTCAAAGCTGTGAGCATGGACTGTAGTTCTTCACTGAGCCCTCACTTTGAGTCCATTTCAGTCTTACTGTGCACCAGTCTGACCAACAATCTGAATGCCTGTACAGCTGAGCCCAACCTGTGCATTCTCATGGTAGGACCAAAATTGCTTTTATACGAAAGTCGGATTCACCTCAACCAGAAACCAAAGGGTCATGCACCACTTTTTCCCCTACATTTAGCTCCCTCGCTCTCCCTCAATTCTGCCCATATCTGCACCACTTCCCTCATCTCAATCAATTTTTTCCCTCCTCCATTCTTTACAGTGGCTGAAACCAGACGCCATCACTCTCGCCTGCTACAGCCGGGGAAGCTCTCATCAATAAACTCTCCTATTCACCTCCAGGCCCTGAGGGGGAGGCCTCAGCAGCAGCTACAGTGTCCAAAGCTGTGTTTTCATTCTGCTTACACAAAACCCCCACCGCCGCCACCATCAACCTCCTCAACCCCTGTAACAACTCCCATGCTTGAAAACTTGAGTCCAGTTTCAACCCCCACTGCACCCACCAGGCGAGATCCAGTGTCTTTGTGCTGGATCTTGGCCAGGAAACCGTGGGTCGACAGAAGGAGATGGAAGGGGGAAAAAAGTGCACAAAGAGTGGACAGAAGCTTCCAAATGGCTCATCAATCCACTGTGCACTCACTTTGAGACAAAAATCTCTGAACTGGAACAAACGCAGTGCCCACAGACGTCACTGACGGGGACATCAGCAACACTACCAGCTTCACCAGTGAGAACACGGGATAATGAGCAATATCTCCACGTATCAGTGGAACTAAACAGATAGCAGCCGGCCGGGCTATAAATGGAAAATGACTCCATCCCTGGAAATACACCACAAGGGAACCGCACACACTCTACCTCCTCCTCCTCAGCTCCATCTCTCATCGCCACCTCGGTTTTTTACATTTCCACTCATCATCATGCAGGACTGAGGTATACTCGATGCTGTTACAGTCAGTGTGTGTGTACGTGTGCGCTCATAAACAAGTGTGTGATAAGGTTCCACTGACACTATCCCACACGACGTGATAATAACGTCACTTTTCTCACCACACTGTGCCTCCTTCTGGAGCACCCTCCTCTGTGCCAAGACGACAAAGCTTGTTCCAGCCTCCAGTGCTCCAGCACTCCATCCTTCCAAGCAAAAAAATCACCATGTACACAGTCGCAGCGCTGAGGATTAATTGTTGGCCGTTGCGTTTGGACTTCTTTGGGAAAATCCTGCTGTATTTACAGAACTATTCAGGCTGGTAAATGTGCACTAATGGGACAAGCGGAAAGCACAGCTATTAAAGGCTGTTGAGTGAAATCAAGAGATCAAACAAATCTGAAAAGGAGGGCATTTTTTCATTCTTAGGCTAAGGTATCACTGCAGTAAACTGAGTTTGCAACAGGAATCCAATGTGCTATCAGATTTTCCACAGTCTCTGTAGCTCAGTAGCTAGTGGGGCATGGGAACAAACGCTGCAGCCAGATGCTGTCCCAGTATGCAGTTGGATGGAGATCAAGGTGCTGGCAATAAGGCAGGCCGGTCTGTTCACAGGGGCTGAGCAACCTCGCAACCTTATCGCGACTGTAATGGATACCCTGATCTAGACTGCCCATCAGCCAGCATTAAAGGAAAGGCTCTGCATGCAAAGTTGTGTTTAAATTGATTTAAATTCATTTACTTGTAAGACACACTGGATAACGATAATCTGCTTTGACTAGAGATGACTGTTTTCTTCACTTTATTTTTAGACTCTGTTAGAGTAGCTCTGTGTGATTCACAGTTCAAAATAATTCTTATTTATCTTATACTGCAGCCTGTTGGTGCATCCTCTGTAAGAGCTGACTATATCAGGAATTAGACGTGTCACAATTTTAGATTTTCATATACCAGGCATTTCTAAAGACTGCTGAGGCCCATTTGGAAATCTGAAAATCTTCTGCGGCTCGCCCAAAACTATAATTACAGCTGTGATAATGACATGAGCCTAAGTAGTATTTCCTTCTTGGTGTTTTCATTACTTCTTTTTTTTCCAGATAATTTGCAAGATGGAGTTGATTCACTAACAGCTTTAGTTCTGCCACCTGATAGCCAGCTGCTACTGACAAGATACAAGTTCACGATCAAAAATAGGTCCTAAAATAAAGCAAATATCTAGTTTATTGTAAGAATTACTTATTCTCTTGTCCCAATATCCACCCTCAGCAGTTGGATACAGGACCACCAGGGCCTCCGCCCCTGACCACTGCCCAACACATTTCCTCAGTGGCGGAAATGGGCTTTCCTCGAAGGGTGGCTGACCTCTCCCTTAGAGTTGGGGTGAGAAGTTCAGTCATAGAAGACGAACTCGGAGTACAGCTGCTAATCCTCCCCTTCAAAAGGAGACAGTTGAGGTAGTTTGAACATCTATCTGACCGTTGTTGCCTCCTGGGCACCTCTTCTGTGAGGCATTGCAGGCATGTCCTACCAGATGAAGAACCGGAGGTAGACCAAGGACATGCTGCAGAGATTGCATCTCTCGCGTGGCCTTGTAACGCCTCAGTGTCCCCCTGGATGACGTAGAGGAGGTGGCTGGGTAGAAGGAGGTCTGGACTCTGCTTAGACTGTCTCCGTGACCCAGCACCGGATAAGCAGCAGAGGATGGGAGGATGGATGCATGGATGGATCTTAATTTCAAACTAAATTTTCAAGTTAACTAGAACATCAACCAGTTCATGGTTGGTTAACATTCCTATCAACTGTGAGTTGGATGACCTTCAGCACTGTTTTGAGTGATCAACATATTCTATATTATAATCTGACCAATACTCAAGGAAAGAATAGGAAGAACAGTGTGAAATGTGAAGGAACGGACAAACAACGGACGTCTCATCATTGGATAAGCTCACTGGTTCTTCAGCTGAAGAAGCTAAATAAATACATACACACATATACATATATAAAAAAAAAAAAAAAAAAACACCCAGCACGCCCCTGCGGGCGGTTTATCCTTCAAGCTCGGGTCCTCTACCAGAGGCCTGGGAGCTTGAGGGTCCTCTTGCAGTATCTTAGCTGTTCCCAGGACTGCGCTCTTCTGGACAGAGATCTCCGATGTTGTTCCCGGGATCTGCTGGAGCCACTCGCCTAGCTTGGGAGTCACCGCACCTAGTGCTCCGATTACCATGGGGACCACCGTCACCTTCACCCTCCACATCCTCTCGAGCTCTTCTCTGAGCCCTTGGTATTTCTCCAGCTTCTCGTGTTCCTTCTTCCTGATATTGCTGTCATTCGGAACCGCTACATCGATCACTACAGCCGTCTTCTTCTGTTTGTCTACCACCACTATGTCCGGTTGGTTAGCCACCACCATTTTGTCCGTCTGCATCTGGAAGTCCCACAGGATCTTAGCTCGGTCATTCTCCACCACCCTTGGGGGCATCTCCCATTTTGACCTCGGGACTTCCAGGTTATACTCGGCACAGATGTTCCTGTACACTATGCCGGCCACTTGGTTATGGCGCTCCATGTATGCCTTGCCTGCTAGCATCTTGCACCCTGCTGTTATGTGCTGGATTGTCTCTCTATACATAGATGTGTGTGTATACACACACACACACACACACACACACACACACACACACACCTATCTATCTCTCTAGAGATATAGATCTATAGATATAGATCTATATCTCGAGATATAGAGATAGATCTAGATCTATAGAGAGTCTCTCTCTCTCTCTCTCTCTCTCTCTCTCCCTCTCTGATAACCATTGAAAATTATCCTTAGATGTATTTATTTTGTTAAGACAACATGACTCTTACTGAGTCATGTTATCTCAGTAAGGCTAAACCAGTATGAACGCTGGTTCAAAGTGATGCACGGGGAACTCGGTTTGTTCAAGTCTCGTAAAGTAAAAATAGTGCAACTCACTGCAGTGACTCAAGGCCAGCAACAAATTGAGCACACACCTCTGAGTCAGTGTGTAGCTAGTGTTAGCTCAAATGAGAGAAGAAAGGAGAAGACAAAAAGGCAATTAAACTAAGAGTGAACTCAGCCTAGTGAGTGAGTCTCTCGGTGTGCGATAGGAAAGTGAACTCTGTTAGCTGTTGTCACATTGCTCTAATTAGGCATTAAGTGTGTAGATGCTGTCTGCAGTGAGAGAGCCGTGATAAACTGCAAAGTGAATCTGTGGCTTTAACTGACAGCACTGGGGTTTGTTTATTTTTTATATCATTTTTATCTTCAAGTTAACAGTATCTGTATATCATGATGATGCCCCTGTTACAGATATTACAACCCATAAATGGAACGCTTCAGCCTGGGCAGAAAAAAAATATTTTTACCCAGCAAGAAAAGTTCAAAACGAAGCTTTTATTTTGCCCTCATTTAAATATGGGATCCTGTTTATTATCTTACATGGATGGTTTTTAAAGATGGCTGCAGGTACTCACTGTTGGACCGCTCTTCATACAGATTAACAACACTATCAACCAAAAACTTCAAATTTAGATTCATTACTCCATAAGACTTGTTGTCACTCATCTTCAGGCCAGTTGTGTAATTTGGCGTACCTTAGTCCTTTCAACCTGGTTCCCTTTCTAAAGAATAGCTTCTTGATCCTTGGTCCTCCACTTGTCCAGTTTCCTCACATTTATTAAGGACACACTGCACAACCTGCCAAGTTTTCAGCTATTAGTTCTTAGGGAATCACCTTGGTGTCAAAATACAGGGTGGGCCATTTATATGGATACACCGTAATAAAATGGGAATGGTTGGTGATATTAAAGTCCTGTTTGTGGCACATTAGTATATGTGAGGGGGCAAACTCCTCAAGATGGGTGGTGACCATGGTGGCCGTTTAGAAGTCGGCCATCTTGGATTCAACTTTTGTTTTTTCAATAGGAAGAGGGCCATGTGACACATCAAACTTATTGGTAATGTCACAAGAAAAACAATGGTGTGCTTGGTTTCAACGTAACTTTATTCTTTCATGAGTTATTTACAAGTTTCTCTTTGTTCACAGCCATTGACATGTCGAAGAGGTTAACACGTGAGGAGTGGATCGAAATCGTGTTGATATCTGGTGAACGCAGTAACCGGGTCATTGCAGCAGATTTCAATGCAAGACACCCTACGAGACCACCCATCTCCCATGCTACAGTTAGCAAACTGCTTGCTAAGTTTCGTGAAACTGGTTCAGTGTTGGATTTGCCAAAATGTGGACGCAAGAAAACTGTCACTAATGAAGAAACATCAGTGGCTGTCCTAGCTTCATTCAGCAACAGCCCACAGCGTAGCACTCGCCGCATGTCACTGGAGAGTGGCATTAGTCGAACATCCCTTCGGCTGATATTAGCTACTCACAAATGGCACCCTTACAAACTCCAGCTACTGCAGCATCTCAACGAGGATGACCCAGATCGGCGCACAGAATTTGCAGAATGGGCAACACAAAAATTGGAACAGGACCCTCAGTTCACGCAGAAGATTTTGTTCAGTGATGAGGCAAACTTTTATGTGAATGGTGAAGATAACAAACAAAACCACCGCTATTGGTCTGACACTAACCCACATTGGATGGATCCTCCAAGACTGTTGGAACAACAAAAGTGATGGTTTGGTGTGGTATATGGGGTACAACGATAGTGGGTCCATTCTTCATCAATGGAAACCTCAAGGCCACTGGATATTTGAAATTGCTACATGATGATGTGTTTCCCTCTTTATGCACTGAAGCTGGCACGTTCCCTGAGTTTTTCCAGCAAGATGGTGCACCACCACATTATGGGTGCCAGGTCCGAGCATTCCTAGATGAACAGTTTCCTGGAAAGTGGATTGGTCATCGTGAGCCAGTTGAATGGCCCCCAAGGTCGCCCGATCTGACCCCCTTAGACTTTTATCTTTGGGGTCATCTGAAGGCAATTGTCTATGGTGTGAAGATACGAGATGTGCAGCACCTGAAACTACGGATACTGGATGCCTGTGCTGGCATTTCTCCTGCGGTGTTGCTATCAGTGTGCAAAGAGTGGGAGAAGAGGGTTGCATTGACAATCCAACACAATGGGCAGCACATTGAGCACATTTTATAAGTGGTCAGAAACTTGTAAATAACTCATGAAAGAATAAAGTTACGTTGAAACCAAGCACACCATTGTTTTTCTTGTGACATTACCAATAAGTTTGATGTGTCACATGGCCCTCTTCCTATTGAAAAAACAAAAGTTGAATCCAAGATGGCCGACTTCTAAATGGCCACCATGGTCACCACCCATCTTGAGGAGTTTGCCCCCTCACATATACTAATGTGCCACAAACAGGACTTTAATATCACCAACCATTCCCATTTTATTACAGTGTATCCATATAAATGGCCCACCCTGTACTTTTATATGCCCATCAGATTGTGTTCCTATTAAAACATGGGGACAGATTTTTGCTTTCTTCTCTTTCGTGTAGACACAACACTCACTGAGTTGTGTGTCTTGGCTCCTTGGAAGCAAAATATATGGAAATGAGGCTTGGCTCAAGAGTTTTGCACAATACTGTCCACTTCAAGGGTTTACAGATGACATTAGGGGAACATTAAGAGCGCTTTGTCCGTTCAGACCTCATAACAGCCTGAAAACGTCACCAGCAGTTGTGTTGACAAGTTGTTTTATTTCTTTTTTTACTGCTATCAGCTGTAGGAATGTTTCATACAGCTGATAGCAGTAAATTTCATAACCTTCACCTTGACAATATTCTCAAAACATCTCCAGTGTTGCAGTCAAAATGTTATGTCTTAGCTGAGCTTTGAAGCTTACAGGAATACTATTCCAATGTTTGCCAATGTTGTGGGAGCGTTCCCTGCCAGATGGGTATTTGTGTGGCAATGAAAATGAACTCACCCGAATCTTTATGGTCCGTGTTTTCCCTCCGCAGTTCTTTTTCAGCAGCATCTTCTGTGAAGACAAGAAGAAAGCACAGTGACTTTTCTATCGACATTAAAACTTCAGCAGCAGCTCCTCTGTGACATGAAGAGTAAAAGCTCCACACCTTTTCTTGTAGACTGAACTTTTTATGAGAGAAAATGACTGGTTAAAGCTAGTGTCGGTGCATGCGAGCATTTTTCTATAATCAGCCATATCAAAAACACTTCTCTTGACAGGAAAACACCAACATATGAAAACAAAGTAGGCACCGGTTGTCATTTAATGTTTAAATCGGGACGATTGAGGAAGTCAGCAAATCCAGCTGTCTCACTCAACTATAAACAGTTGGTCAATGAAGCTTATGCAACATCCTGTCTCCCACTCCCCTCCATGACCACGCAGCTCCACTGTTTTCAGAAAAAAAGAAAAAAGAAAGAAAACACAGTGGGGGTGGAGGGACCACACAATCATCGAATTGTCTGGAGTCGCGGAGGTAGCTTCCAAGGGGGAAGGGAGCACAGGAGAGAATGGAAGCACCACAAGACTCCTGCTGCTGTGATGTGGGAGAGAGTCAGCGTGCACTTGCCCTCATGCTCACCTCCTGCCAGCCCTCATCTTTCTTTTTTTTTCTTCCCATCAGTGACTCTACAGTCTATTTGGGTGCAAACTGCTTGAAGAAGAATTTAAAAACAAACCAAAACCAATGTTTATTTTAGATGCTACATGTTTGAGCTGGCCTCGTGCAAACTTTCAAAGAACCCATCTTAGAGAAAAATCAAAGTGATAATTTTATCCACCCCTGCACACCACCATCACCTTAAACAGGTCACAGCTTGCCAACGAGCTGTAGAAACGTGGGTACAGAACTTGTCTTCTATGCAACATGCTACAAAAATAGCCTTGACTTATCTAGGCTAATCCTTGGTGAGAGCTATAACCACTGTTTACATCCATGGACCGCATAGTTAAGATGGATGTAGACTCCAGGTTCTGAAAAGTGAATCCAGGGCAGAAGTACCTTAACACTGCACTCTTATAATGGATGGTAGTTTCAGGCCATCGTTTGCACCTCTCTGGGCTAAGAAATTTGGGGGTCTTGTTCATGACCTGAGGAAGAGTGAAGTCGAAGACGAACAGACGAGTTTGGTACCAGCCTGTTGTGCTGAATAGAGATCAGACCAGAAGGCAAGCCTGTTGATTTACTGCTCAATCTACATTCCTTCCTCACCTACGCCCACCAGCTGTGAGCACTGATGAAAACAATAAGTGGACAGAAGCAGCTGAAACTAGCTTCCTCCGAAGGGGAGTTACGGATGGAACAGGTAACTCCGAGCGCTCCCTCTGAACGGCAACAGGCTTGGTGCTTCCCAGGATGCAGTGGGTTATCTTCATTGACCTCTTTTCATGATATATGCCTATACACCCCTCTGCATTTAATCATTAGTTATTTTTAATCTCTCACTCTCTTTCACAGTGTGTCTTCCTCCCACCACCCCCAACTGGTCCCAGCAGAAGGCTGCTCCTCCCTAAGCCTGGGTCTGTCCTGTTAGAAGGACGTTTTTCCCTCCCACTGTCACCAAGTGCTTGCTCAATCCGAGCTGCTTTATTATTGGGATTTTCTCTCTATTCTATGCTCTTTATCTTACAATAGAAAGTGCATTAAGTCAATTATTGTTGTGATTTAGTGCTATATAAATAATACTGAATTGAAGTGAATTTCATTGAATCTTTTTCTTTTTAGTTCCACTTAGCTTTCACAGTGGTGTTATTCATTTCAGTTTAATACTTAGTGTTTGGATGACGGTGCAGAGAGCTAACAGGTCAGACCAGAATCTCTCATAGATAACGGACTGGGCTGAGACCTGGTGGGTGTGAATATTATAGTATATGTAGCAGTCAACACTATTTTCACTTACATCGGGATATAGTCGATCACTTAGAACAACTGTGACCTAGTCACTATACAGTCGGGGTTTTCCTTTAAACTGTCATCCAGTTTTTCCTTTCTTTGTCAAATGACCAGCATCTGCCACAAAAACTGTTTTTTCCCATGATAATCAGCGCAACATCTGTGCAGTTTGTGGGAATGGACACGGATAAGCAAGCATAAGGAGTTATCAGAGACTAAATGAAAGAAACCATAAATAAATAAATAAATAAAGACTTGACTCTAATTATTTACAGTCACACTGGGGAATCATAGACCTGCACGTTAGCCCCTGGCCTTAGATAGGGAGCACCTGAGTCAAAACTAAGAGCACTCTCAATATCCTTCAGCATTTAAGGACCATTTCAATCTGAAGAATTAATATTTTTTCATGCACTCTTATAATAGATGGTAGTCTGAGGCCATTGTTTTCACCTAGAAGAAAGTGGAGTGCCCACTCTGTGTTTGGGGAGTTGCTCAAACATTTTGGGGTTTGTTCATGAGCAGAGTGGAGCCAGAGACCAACAGATCAGTTTGGTACCAGCCCTTTGTGCCGAATAGCGATCAGAACATGAAGGCAAGCCTGCTGACTTACTGCTCAATCTACATTCCTTCCTCACCTACGCCCACCAGTTATGAGAAGTACTCAAAACAATAAGATTGTAGACATTAGCTTCCCCCTAAAGGAAGTAGGGCTGGAACAGGTAACTCTGAATGATCCTTTAGATATGCTGCAATAGTCTTATGCTGCTGTGGGTGCAGTGGGTCATCTTCACTCATGTCTTTTCACTCTGTGTTTATACACCACTCTGCATTTAATCATTAGGGAGGCTGTCCCTCCCTAAGCCTGGTTCTGCCCTGTTAAAAGAGAGTTCTTCCTTCCCGCTGTCACCAAGTGCTTGCTCATAGCAGGGTTTTGTTTTTGTTTTTTTATTGTTGGTTGGTTTTCTCGCTATTCTCGTCTTTTTACCTTATAATATAAAGTGCCTTGAAGTGAATTTAATTCTATCTTTTGCAATTTTCACTCACATCAGGATACAGTCGATCACTTAGAACAACTTTGACCAAGTCACTGTACAGTTTGGGTTTTTCCTTTAAATTGTCATCCAGTTTTTTGTTTTCGTCAAATGACCAGCATCTGCCACACTAACTAAATTGAATTTATATTGGAGTATGTTACTGAACATAACCTGGGATTTAGTTTGCAGCATCTGCAAGCCTCATTTTGAACTAAATGAACAGTCTTGTTGTTGTTGTTCTTTTATTGTGTCCAGATTTGCTGTACAAATATCTTCCTGTAAGATGAAGCTGTGTAAGCCCACCCACTCTGCATGTACAGAGTTATGGCTCTTATTTTTTTATAGCGGTCTCTTCAAAATGAAAAAAAAAAAAAAAAAAAAAAAAATAGACTATGAGTCAATCTAACTGAAAATAAGCCTGGGAGGCTATATTTTGGGCCAAATATACTTATTTCTTACTCTTCTCGATCCTGGCCCTGAAAATGCTTTTCCTTTGCTTGCATGTCCATTTGTATGGTTTCAGGATGTAGTCCCAAAAATGTTAAGAATATGTTTCAGGTGTTCCCTGCACCTTTGGCACAGAATCCCCATATTTGACACCTTTAAATTACATTTTTAACAAGAACCGCATCTCTTTCCCTTTCTTGCTCCCCTGGGGGGCAGATTCATAAAACTCATGACTGAAGCTGCGTGTACGAGCACAGGCAGAAATCCATCCTTTTCATTAGATTTATAAAGCCGTGCATTGGCATGGTTGTCTTTTATAGAGCTCAGTCTTCTTGGCTTGTGCGCCTTAATTAATCATTTGCATATAAAACGCTGTTTGCACCAAATTGCTTCTGGAACTACGAACAGAATAAAAACCAGAGGATGAAAAAGGCTGTCAAATGGTTGTACTACAAATGCGTGGGCGAGGTCCTCCACTAAATGTCTGACCATGGCATTCTTATGGTGTGCTCAGACCAAACATAAAGTGAAGCTTTGCCATATATATCTTTCTAACGCACATTTAGTATAGCTTTTTGGGGTAATAAGAAATTCAAGGCTTATAAGCTAACCGTTTCCTGTAAAAACACCAGTGAACATGTGCTATTTGTTGTACATCAGACCCTGGATGAGGTGTAGAAGTCGAGGCTGATTTCATGACTGGGAGATGTCCAGCTAAAGGGTTAATGTGTCTGCTGGCTACCTCTGTAGGCCCCCTTTTGTATTCCCTGCAGCACCTCCCATTCCACTTCACTGAGCGTGCAGACACACACACACATACACAGTGACACAGACAGGAGGATGTACACATGCAGACACAGACAGACAGGCAGGCAGGATGATGGATGCACACACATACACATCCACGCACTACTTCTCTTTTTACACTTCACCCCTCTCGAAGTTGCCCGCTGTCTCTTATCATCTGTTCTTTCCCTCTAAAAACCCCACGGACATATGGACCCCCAAAACCTGCAGTTTCTCTCTTTACTTACACACACACACACACACACACACACACACACACACACACACACACACACACACACACACACACACACACACACACACACACACACACACACACACACACACACACACACACACACACACACACACACACACACACACACACACACACACACACACACACACACACACACACACACACATCCACAGTGTGGGCCAACAAGTCTATTGGATTTTAATGATTAGCGGACCAGCTTCGCCGTGACTCATTAGTGGCTGTCGTTTTTCTGTTGTTTATTTAATCCTCTCCTTCTGCCTCCACCCCTCCATCGTTTCCCCTCGCTCGCCAGCCTTTGTAAGAAACGAGGGCGGACATCTGCCGTCCGTGGCTCCCTCTCCTTCATCCCTCTCCAGCCAGACCACCGTGGAGGCGAGCGTCCGGCTATGGAAAGGGAGGACTTTGTTTGCGTGTGTGCATGTGTATTTGAAGAGTATTCACGATTGTATTTTTGGACCAAATGTGCGACCCAAGATCGCTGTTTGATTTGCTCAGGGGGGTGGAGACGGGGGGGTTGAGGCTCATCTGCCATTTGGCACACATACTGCTATAGTGTCAGAATTAAATATGATATTACATAAATAGGTGAAGTACAGAGAATTTATTTCAGCATACAGTGAAACGGATTGTTGGACATGAAAAGACTGCATTCTCTGAATGCATCCAAATATTTGAGGGAAGAAAATCTGGCTCCTAATACAACATCCCCACATAAACTCACTGATTATCCAAAATTATGGCATTCCAAGCTCCAAGTTAAACATCCTACTGAGAGAGAAATGGTCTGTCAGTGATCTGTTTCAATTACAGCAATAACTACTGATAGCAATTAAAAATTGATCATTATTAATCAGTTATACAGTGCCCTGGAGACTAAACCGTAGAGCCATTAAGTAAATGTAGATTAGAGTGCTGTACTGAAGCATAATTTGGAAGTACTTAGTATTTTTACTGTGCTAAAGGCTAGAAGTAAGATTTAAAAGTTTGACCCATCTATATGCATTGACATTTTAGGAATATTTTAGTGTTATAAAATATATGTTCCCTTGTCTAACATCTTGAGATATTGTTCCAAATATTAACTGGCTCTGTAGGACATACCCTTTTTCTACAGTGTGTGCATGTGTAGTGAAGGCTATAAATGCTAGCCTATCTAATGCTAAACTCATTATGGAAAGTTACAAGTCACCAAAAAAAACAAAAAACAAAAATAGAAATCACAAGCTTTGCAGAATTTTGGTGAATATGATGGAAACTACCATCAAAAAATGAAGAGGAAGTGAGTGCTGCATACGCTGCCGTAACTGCTAGAGTTTCAGTTTTGCACAGAAGAAAACATGGCCTGATGTGAGTCAGTATCTGTGTCATAAGTTAGCAAGAGAGTTTGAAACACTGCATTGGACCTTTACATGCTAAATGACAATACCTCCTAACAATACCTTTGTTAGAATCTGGTCACTGATTTTTTAAGTCTTTACCCATCTGTGTAGCCATCTCTGTGTGTGGGTGCTAGGCTGCCAGCACATATCACATACCTGTAAGTGCCAACAGCCAAACTATGAGCTAGTCAGACGTGAACTCTAAGTTTTCTGTGATGCACTTTTACTAAAGGTTTCCATAGACTGCTTGGATTTATGCCCTTATACACTGATGACTTGATACACTTAATAAAATGAGCTTCCACTGAGGTGTAGTGAAGTGTGGTACACGGTGCTGCAGGATATATGTGAAAGGCAAGTGGCCCGGATCCTCACAAGTTGCCTCAAAATGACCCTGTTATGGTCAAGGAAGTATAAAAATGCATGCCATTTTCTCCAATATGGATGACAAAACCATTTCCTTCAGGGCCCATTGATACTACGATCGTTAACAGGGTTTTTATGGACTCAAAATTGGCTGTTTGGGGCTGACTGAACATAACATAATAAGTCTACATGAAGACAACAAGTGTTACCTTAAAATACAAAAATGTAGGCATTTTCTTGTCATTTAAGGCAACATAACAAATAAGATTGCTCAGACGGCACAAGTCCTCCCGAAGGGCAAAAGCTATACTACAGTAAAACTTTGTTTTTATTACAATATGATGACTTCACCTTGTTATTGGTAACTATTGGTTATTGGAAATCAGATGGAAAAAATAAAAAAAGTGTGTTGAAGAGTTCTTTCCACAACCTTTCAGAGGATGTATTACTCAATGTGGTTTCTTGAGATTTTTTCCAAGGTCAATTTTGACCTTGGGCTCAATGAAGGTCAAAGTCAAATGCTTGGCCAACCTAGGCACTCATGTCTCCTGAGGCCTAGTATATTGTTGTGAAGTTTGAAGACGATCCATAAAAAAAAAAACCAAATTGTGGGTAATACAAAAGGTTTTTTTTCACATTTGGTGTGACCTTGACCCAGTTTTTACCCAAATTTAATCTGTTTGAGCTGTTTTTTTTGCATCTACCATCACAAAAAATATGAAAATGACATCTTGAAAACTGTAAATGTTAGATTGCTAAGAAACAGACAGACAAACAAAATGAACTAACTACATCCTGCCTTCTTTCAGGGGAAAATAAAAAGGGTGCATTATACAAGCTGCAAGAAAAACCCTGCTTTAATAATTTAGCACTAGCATATACATGCTCCTCGTATTTAACTCACGGACCTGTTGCATTTTCTCCAAGTCCAGACTGGGTCTCCCTGGCTCCCCCCCGTAGCTGTGCCGAAACTTTCTGTAAGGTGCTGATTGGTCAAAGTGGGTCAAGATGATGGGTCGTGCAACCGGCGGCACCACCTGCAGCTGAAATCGCATGGGGGGTGGCTTGAGGCTACGTGGTGGGCTGGAGCTGAAAAGTACAGGGCTGGGGGAGGCAGCCAGGCAAGCACCGGGCTCCCCCAGCGACCTGGCGGAGGCGGCAGGCGACCTGCAGCCACAGAGGTCCCGCACCTCCTCATCACTGGAGGCACTGCTGTGGTGATCGCCGTGGCGCTGGGAGAGTGAAGACACCCACTTCCTGTTATCGCCACAGCTGATTCGCTCGAGTTCTTCCTCTGAAGAGTGGCGATCCAGATTGGCATCTAAAAGGAGCCGCAGACGTCGCAGCCGGGCAGGAGAGAGGGGACCCTGGTTGTGCTGCTGGCTGGTGGCCAGAGGGGTGAGGGCACAATTTCTTCGCCTCTCTAGGAGAATTAAAAACTCATAAGTAAAAAATTTTTTAAAAATTAATAAGATAATAATTTAATACCGAGCAGACCAGTTACACTGAAACAAGGTACCCCTCTGCTCTCATCTTTTCCCTACTTTTAAACTAACCACTAGTCAGATTTATCTCTCTCTCCCTCCTCTAAAGGACTAGGAAAAAAGTCACCAGGAATCCTAATGAAGGCTAAGTAATCATTCTAGATCACCCCAACTCTATGCTATCAAATTATATATATTTTCTATTGTTCTCCCAGGTCTTGGAAATCAGGGAACAAAGACAATCACTGTAGCTGACAAGCATCAAAAACTATTTGGATTTGTTACATAAATCTGTTGCATCAGCTTTTTTTTTGTAAGGTAAAATGTGTCAGGTAAAAGTGTGTCAGGTAAAACTTATTTTTTTGAATTATTTGTACCTCCTTCCAGTAGCATAGCACTTTATTTTCATCTTGTTTAAGTGAGAGAAGATCCTGTAGCTTTGTGCAAACTACAAAGTCAAAATCGTGAAGTTTACCAATCTATTTTACTATGAAAATCAAATTTTACATTGACGAAAAGTTGAAATTGTTTGTACGCGCTGTCAGTTATAGTTCGGTATCGGCAGGTCACATTTAGAATTTAAAAGAAAGAAAAACAAAATCTGAATCAGCCAAGTTAAGTGCAATGAATACATCTACTTTTTAAGGTAGGTGCTTTAAAAAGAGCCAATAAAATTTTTTAAAATCCTAAAACTAGAAGCTGTTATAAATGACCTCAGAGCAGCTGCTATTTGGCCATATTTCCTTTTTCTAATGAATCTTCTGCCAGCAGCTTTCTGAAGTAGCTCAAGTTGATTGAAGTGAAGCGCTTTTCAAGTTTCCTGTAAGCAATCTGTTACCGCCAACTAGAAGTATAAGCATGAATGGCTCTTTCAGCATCCTCTTTTCACCTTTACTGCATTTCTTAGGTGATTAAAACTATTTTCGTTTCCCAGAAAACACTGTAATAATTTGAAGGACATTTCCAGAGTCAAAATTCTCCTCCAGTAATCAGTGTTCCCCTCTAATCTTTATTTTTGACCCAAAACAGAAAGTCATCATCTATTTTCAATTAAAGGTGATTTGCCTGGCAGTGGGAACATACCTCTGTCAATCTGTGCAAGCTCCTGGTTCTCCCCTTCTGAGTCATCGCTCTCCCCTCCCTCTCCGCTGCCATGGTAGGAAATCTGGAAAAAGCATCAGCTTGTACTGTAGGTCAAACATGCAGTGCTAAATTAACCCCTTATATCCGCTGCTGATATGAATCTTAATATTACATACACAAAAAAATACAAAGTTTATCATACCAGGATATATAAGGGTCCTTCTCTTTCAAGCCAAAGAAAAGGAAGATTTGGGTCTTAGATCGTGACACTTGGCGTGGGTGTAAAACTGATTTGTTTGCAGTTTTAACAGGGCTTAAAAGTGTTTTTTTAGCCCTGAATATTTCATGTGTATATCTCTTTCCGTTCACAGGTTTTGACGGCAATAATGCAAACTAAAAATCACCAAACTTTAACTTACTTTTATATAATTCCAGAGCCTTTATGTTAGCAAATATTCATACCATGAGGGTAAAATTTTGCAGGGCTTCAGTAAACATACACAAGTTGCTGTACAGAAAAAAAACATTCAACCTAAACCAGACTGTCTCTTTAAAAATCGTTTCCTCCTCTACAGCAGCAACAACAATACAGATACCCTGCAGACTGCAAAGCTAACAGTTAAGTAATGCGCCTCACACTCAGTAATTACCACTCCGAGGCTTCGCTGAGCAGCTGCCATCTGTGCTTGAGCTTGTGTGTACGATGACACACATACATCCACACAAACATACAGTGTCCTCCCTTCTAGTGTGTAACACACACACACACACACACACACACACACAACCTCCTCCTCCTCCTCTTTCTGAAGGCCTTCAAAAAAAAAAAAAAAAATACAGTGAAACAGGGGGAAATGAGCCAGGGTTTCAAAGACAAATACAGGGAGGACAGTATTCAATTCATATTAAGTGGAAGTTCCAGAGTATGCTGTTATGCAACAACATCAAGGCCGTTGAAATCACATTATTCACATCTTATATCAGCAGTAATGAGTAACAGGAGTTTTGGCCGACTTTCTGTCAGCCAAAACTCCTGTTAATCATAAATGTAGTTTCCTTAAATTGCTACAGACCCATGTAGGCTAAACTGACTGAAAACATGTCATACTTGCAGTCCAATGTGTCACATCAGTGCAGACCAAAGAATAGGCCAAAGCAAGTCTGATGATGTAACACTGCAAATACTCTTTCCACACTTTCTGTTGCTAGCTCAATGATTTTTGTCTTTCACAAAGTAGGACGGTGTCTAAATGACCCTTGAAAACAATGTTAATTTATAGATGATGTTTTAGAACTAGACCAAAAAACTTTGGGACCATCTAATAAGATTTTTTTACCTCCTTGTGATTGGCCATTTACAAATGTTTAACTGGAGTCCCCCTTCATTTCATGCTTCCTTTAAAAGATTCAGTCGTTTATACTCTCCAAGAGCAAGTCTGACAACACCAAAAAGTCACATCTGAGCAGGTTTTAGCAGGTATGCAGGTAAACAGTCCAAGCTGGGTGCAAAAGATGGACATTTTTTCCCAAATGCCTATTTTCAAAGGCTTAGCTTTCTATTATTTTTTAATCAATTTAAATCCTTAAACAAAGATTTGCAGAACAAAAGAGAAATTTTGGTGCCAGATATCAGCTCACTGCATCTGTAGTGCATTCAAAATTTGCACCCAGAGGCTAAGTCAGCAGAGAAGCCCAGATAATGTTTCTGGTGGTAGGTTTGTGAAATGAATGTAGCCTGTCCCAGTTTACTTTCACAGAGAGCTGAAGTGCTCCACAGACAGGTCCCTAATCTATTCCAGATTTTATATGGGCTAATACAGAGAAACAGATGATCATACATGTCATTTGCCAATTTAGAATCACTGGTTAAGTAAACGTGTGTATCCGGAGTTTCTAGAGAAAATGCAAGCAGGTTTTAACAGAATATGCAAACTCCACACAGAAAGGCAAAGTTGATTTGAAGCAGGAACCTTCTTGGTGTGATGTGACAGTGCTAGCAGTAGCTAGTAAGCACTACATGCCAAAGTTTCCAATTTGACCAAGTGCTAAGTGCTAAATTAATATGACTTATTCCCCAAGTTATAGCATACTACCAGCAATGAAATGGCTCATCAACTAAAGGCCATTCAGGGTCGCTATAGCTCAGGAGCTACAGGTCCTCTGTTAATCAGGAAGTTGATGGTTCAATCCCTTGCTACTCCAGTCTGGATGCCAATCTATCCTTGAGCAAGATACCGAACCCCAAGTTTGGTCCCAGATATCAGCTGACTACATCAGTAGTGCATTCAAAATTTGCACCCAGAGGCTAAGGCTACGTTCGCGTTGTGTGTGACGTCTTCTTTTGCACATGCGGGCCGCTTTGAGCGTTTACACTAGAGCGCATTTGCTGTCGCATTTTATTTGTAGTGTGAACAAGCAGACAAAAAAAATCGGATTTGATAAAAAAAATCGGAATTGAGCATTAAGACCTGTAGTGTGAACGTAGCCTAAGTCAGCAGAGAAGCCCAGCTAATGTTTCCCCAAGTTTTTCTCTGATGCATCCATTGCAGTATGAATGTTAGACACTAAGCACATGTAGGAAAAAGCATGGAAAAGTGTACAAAACAGTCCATTTCCCATGAATGCAATTCCTACATTTTTTGACAATCTAACAACAGGAGTTTAATGAGTTTAAGGAACAACATGGCCATGCTTAAAAATGAAAGGCAACAATTAACAGAACTTTTTAACCCTACAGGAACATTAACTGAAGCAATAAATATCCTACAAATACTAAAAAGAGCTAAAAATGAGCTACAGCTGAAAATGCTAAATCAGAAGCTGCACTTGCTCAAAGTAAACTGGGACATGCTCCATTCATTTTTAAAAACATGCCACCTTCAGGGATCTCAAGGCAAAATGTTCTAACAATGTTACCGCTAAAGATTTTTTAAAAATTATCACCAACCATTTTTTAGAACATATATAGAGGATGCTATCCTATCTTAATGAAGAACATTTTGGGAACAAAATATAAAATTCCACTACAGTAAAGTCATCTAAAAGTGTAACAAAGGGTATATTCCAAGTAATAAAAGAGTGTAGCCTTCATGCTTTTCACTGGTGCATGAGCTGTGGGAAGGATACTCAATGAACAGACCCAGAGCCAGTTCACAAGACAAAACCCCTTGGCTGAGGGAGTCTTGAGTTAAACAGCTTCACTTCATGAACTCCATAGGAAAAAGACGTTGAGGAATAACTGTGAGGAGGAAATGTGTTTTGGCAAGTGGTTGGCTTGGGCTTCAACTCCACTGTATACTACAGAGAGTTATTGTTGGGCAGCATCCATAAAGCAGTCGAAATCCTGTTAAAATTACTGCCATAGCATACTAAGAGTGAACTGGTTCTAGCTGCAGGTTATAAACTTTTTAATTGTACTTAGAAGAGACATGAATTTAGTCTGAGTCACTTAAATCGGTTTTCACTCGCAGTGAGATCACCACTGAGATCAAGTTAGCAGCTTTTCCTTCTCTGCTTCTTTGGAATTCTGAAAGCTTCTCCACAGACAAATCTCTGTTAGTCGGAAAAATGAATGATTCTGATTCTGATTCAATTCTGGCATGTTTACATTTGAGATTTTCATGCCAATGTCCATGAACATGCTCTGTCTGCATCTTGACCCCCCATGCCCCCTCCAAAAAATGTCAGCTTAAAAAACAAACAAAAAACCAACGCACAATTTTGCCCATAAAAACAGCAGCAGTCTGCTAATGCATGCTAATTGGTTGGCTAAGGATATATGGCAGGAAGTCCTCCCTCGATGACAGCCGTTTCCAAATGATAACAGACAGTAAAGTGGTTAAACCACAACAGAAACCCCATGTGTGTGAGAAGCATGTGGTTTTGGTGGCTGAAGGTGACTCGTGTCTGGAAAAAGACAAATCAAAATGGCAGATTGTGCAGTGGCTCATGGTACTGTGACTGTGACTTACAGAAAGATATTTTAATGCAATCAAAATCTGAAAATAGAGCAACAGCTATTCTCTTGACCCTGGCTGCGGTCAAACAGACCAAAAAAATGACTTCCTTTTCCTAATCACTTTACCTTGATCTCAATGGAAAACATGTCAAGGAAATTTGTAAAGGAGAATTTCTAAGGACTTAGGAAAAGTGAACCACTGTGCTCAGGGAATCTGACTATACTTACATAAGACTACTTAACAATGTGAATGTTGTTGACATGGAACTAGCCGGAAATGACATCCACATCTTAAATACTTCATCCCATGGAGGTCACAGTGATTGTGATTAGTTGCTTATCACTCGTATTTTCTCTTCCTACTGGAGAGATGATCTTATTCTGACTTTCTGGGACTGAAGTCAAGACAATCCTAAAGACTGCAATACAATAATGGACATAACTAATGCAAACTAAATTATAGTGAACTTTAAAATGACTTTGATCACTAATAAAGCTCATAATCTTAATTGTTTAAATCGTAGAAAATCTTTTCTCAGAGTTCATTTTTGGGTTTAACAACACTGTGTTAAAGAATCATACATATCAGCAGGTTAGGTCACAAAATGGAAAATGCACTGTTAATATTTATATGATTTCTATAACTTGTTATTTATGTTTATTATTTTCACAAACTGATGGTTGCTATGAAGTGTGGGACTTTCCTGTCATGAAGGATGCTCCAAAGTATCCTTTGCTAAATAAATGAAGTATTGAGCAGTTATACAGTAGTATCATTCACTCACTTGGAGATCTTCCTAAGCAAAAATGACTTCAACAGGAGACCTCTTCAATTAAAAAAAAAATTATAAAAATTGACAGAAGAATAACTTTTATCACATGAAAGTTTTTTGAGGGAGAGAATATGGCTCCATAGGGCTAGACTATCTAGCTATGAGACTTTACAAGTTCTTTGCTTCTAGCCTCTCACCAGAATGGGCTAAAAGACCAACAACAGCTCAAGCATGAACAGAACCAGACCCCTTCCCATGAACTCAAGCTACTACAGCATCTGATAAATTTCTCTTAATGCAAAACAAGTACATATCAACAGATCATAAAAAATAAGCTATGCAAAATCTCCTCTGGGAGTGTGAAGCAAAGCCGTGGTGCATGTATGAGTATTTGAATAAGTTTCGCTTTGTTTTTCTAGACAGCAAAAACTTGGCATGTGACAGTTATCTGATATCAGGTATTACTATGAAAGAGAGAAAAACTTTGCATGTGTTCTCAGTGAACCACATCTGATACGGGTACTGCTTTGGCACAGCTAGCTACAACAAACACTAGCTTCTGCTTAACTGACATTCACCATCACACTGTGCTGTAGCGCCAGCTGTTCAGCTCCAGGATATGGTGCTAATGGTTGCTCCCTTGCTACTGTAAAATAAGCAGTATTTCCCTTAGTAGTCTGCATAAAATAATGAGTTCAGTTCGTGCATGATGCTCTGGTCAAGCCTGGACTGCATAACTCCAACTTAAAAAGACTGCATCATAGAATATAATCACGAACAAATACAGATACTAAGATTTTTTTTCCTGGCTAAAAATGAGCAATTGGAAGTATGTAATTAATTTAAAGATTCTGAGTTGGTTAACTTGACAGAAATGTATGCATTTTCTTATCGTTTTTATCAGACTTTCTTGGATGCTATGAAAAAAAACAGAAATTATGATATAGATAACTGCATTAAAATGCTCTCAGTCCAGAGGTCTGGTTCAGTAAATCCGATCAGCTGACAGCAACCCTAGCAGACAGGTAGCAGCTACAGTTGCCCAAGTCTGACCTGTGACTCAAACAGGTTTTAATAACATGAGTTTTAAATGTGATTAAAATACAAAAGTTTGCTTCTATTAAAAAATGAAACTATATACAGTTAATATAAATATGGAATTGAGCAATATAGACTAAAGCAGTTTTTCTGTAGCAGGCAGTAAACATGTTTATTTCTGTTGCAAAGTTGAACATTTTAACATGGTAGGCTATGGGAACTGCCTCATTTTTTGATCCAGCCTCTAGTGGCTATTAGAGGAATTGCAACTCTTTAGAGAATATGTAATAACCACATGTTTGACTTGTCACAGCACCAGACCAGAACAGGTATGGATTACAGAAAAGTGGGTGGTGCCTTGCAAACAGTATTTCTGCAAAAAAAAAAGTATCTGCAGGTGCACTAGTAAAAATATATATATATTTTAAAAATATATAGCAGTTGGTTTACTTGCACTAATACATCGTCAATTAATTTTAATAGTCAGCCTTCTTGTAAATTCAATTCAAAATGTGGGTCAATATAAACTGGTTGCTGGAGTTGCGTGTTTTTTGTTTTTTTTTAGAATTTTATTTCCCAAATTAGTTAAGTAATAAAACAGCTATTATCAACCTCTAAAACTCTGTATTATAAATCATATTTGAGAACTAGTAACAGACTAATACCTTTCTCTACTTTTTTGACCATTTAAAAGTTGCAAACTTGGGCACTTTCTAGTTCTTTCAGGCTGCCAGTTTTCATCTAGTCTCAAACAATCAGTTTCAAAACAATCCCAGCTATTTACAGACTTTGTTTATCTTAATACATTTGCTAAAAATGGCATATAAAGGAGCAGTGCCCCACCTGTAAGCACATTCTTCAAAAATTCTTTCAGCTCCCATAAATTAATGTTGTAAGATTAAGTTTAACACTGTGAGAAAAAGGATTTACAAGGTTTATTGACATTAGAAGTGAGCAGAAGCTTACCTAGCTATTCCATATCTAAAGATAATATATTAAGTTGTGACTGAAGTACACATTGAAAGCCAAGAATGAAACACAATTAGACAAAAAAAAGAAAAAGAAAAAAAGAACGTAATCCAATGTTATGTTTGGATATGTCAATGTTTTAGAAAATAAGGCAACTTATTTTGGGGCTTGAGGTCTTAATAAATGTTATCATATGCCTTATGATGACTTTATCATCTCCTTCATTCACTTTGGGAGCAGGTGAAAGCTGTGCCAGAAACATCTGCTTGTTAGGAAAGTTTAACCTATCACCCAGCCTTCAGCCCACCAAGAAAAGCTGGCCAAGAACTATGTGTGTTCTTTTACTGATATAGGGAACTATATGCAAAGAAGAAACCACACAAACACAACCTAATCAGGAGTTCAATCGGCACACCCTTCCATGCTCATTAGCATTGCACTAATATTTAAGGTCCCAATCGCGTTGAATCTGAAAACCGGTGTGAAAAAATATTTGAAAAGGTTAATGACCCTCCACTGTCATTCTCACATTGCTGGGAGGTAGCTCTGCAGTGACAGCATTCAAATATCATTTTGATGTTAATCACTGGTGGTGATTTTCATCTTCCGGTCCAACTACTACGCAGGTCTGTGCTGCTACTTTGCATGACAAATATTCAAATTAAGTTTGAGGTGAGGGCTTGGACTGCTGTGAGCTACATGGGTCTGCACTACACCTGAGAATAACTCCACCAAACTAACTACAAAGCTCAGTAAGAGTAAAGTTTTATAGTACTTAAAAACATTTAGAGAGCTGAAGTATGACAAAAGAACTTTAAAATAGAAAAGGTGACCTTTATGGACCAATATATCAGCTGATAACGCCCTGTTGACTCATGTTGGCATAACGGCAAATAAGATGGCATTTACAGATGTCAGTGGCCAGTATGTTGTTTGAGTTTAGAAAGCCTACATGGAGAGCTAAAAGTTATCCATTTCCTTGGAAGCAACACAGGAATAACTACCCACAAAATCAACATGATTTCATTTAACTCATTTAACTGTTGGAAGTGACTATCGTACAAAGTTATTATGACACACAATGAATCACGGCTACAGGATGAGCCTGGAATCAATGTAGGCATATGCTGCTTTGACTAGCCACTTATCCCACATAGTATTAAGGCCCTTGGAAGTTTACCCAAACTGCACTTTTCACTTTTTCTTTCAGTGAATTGTGGAAAAACAAATTAAACATTTGGGGTACCAATGCTAGTATCACAGACAATAAACTGCTACTGTGTTGCTGTTTAAACTATGATAGACATTTCAACATACTGATGTTCCTGAAAAATGGATCAAACATGCTGGGGAAAAAAAAAAAAAAAAAAAAAAAATCACATAAATTAAAATCTACCAAATTTCAGCCCAATCTGATGTACTTAAAGGGCCTGTAACTTGGAAAATGTTCATATTTAGAAGGTAAAACTTTGCAGGGCTTCATTAAATGTGGTATACTTATTATACCAAACAAATTAGCTGATTCTGAAGCAGTCAGGTAAGAATTGTGTTCAGATTTGGTTGACCCATACGTTTCCTCACCTGATGATTTACTCATATTTAGGGGAACGTTTAAGTCATACTTTTGTTTTATTCACATTACAGTGTTACATTAGTCCTGAATAAAAAGACAGAAAAAAAAAGAAAGAAAGAAGAGAGTGCCTGAAGTTCATTTGGACAAATAAGCAAAAATGAAAATGAGCCTGCAGGAATAAAGCATAAAAACTGCTATTGTGTACGCATGCAAACACATACAAAGACTTGTGTGTTTGTGTGTCAAGAACAGTTGAATGAAATCCTTGTCAGTGCCTTGCATCACTGAGCAGCTTGCTAAGCTGGATCAATGGCAATGTCACAGCGTGCGCACACACAAATACACACCACCCAGTTCACACACATATCAGCTTTGCTCTGCCCTTCCACACTGTCATGGACACTGTCACACTCCATTCCCCCTCTCATAAAGACACACAGCATAGGAACAGACATGCTTGCTTGTTTTCAGCTCACACTCAGCTGGTGGATCTTCCTCACAGTAGTGTAGCTCTAAGTGGTTTTAATCCGTCGAAGCTCCAGGACCTTGAGAGACCTTTTAGTCTCTTTTAAACTATCCTGAAGCCAATACATCAGCTTCTTTGGGTCTTTAAAGGGCCAAAACAGCAAGGGGAGGAGTCAAAGTGTACAAGAAAAAACTGCTGCAAAGGTTCTGGACCATAATTTCCCAACTTTTACTAGGTATAAAATATCAGCAGCACCACACAGAGTTCAATAGTGAGGTTCATGTCCTTCATATAGGTTTATGAATTATGCGTCACAGTGATGTTACTATCCAAAGTAGATGAGCTCTTGTAGAAACCAGAAATCTTTATTATAATAATAATAATAATAATAATAATAATGGATTGGATTTATATAGCGCTTTTCAAGGCACCCAAAGTGCTTTACAATGCCATTATTCATTCACGCACACATTCATACACTGGTGGAGGCAAGCTACGGTTGTAGCCACAGCTGCCCTGGGGCAGACTGACAGAGGCGAGGCTGCCATATCGCGCCATCGGCCCCTCTGGCCAACACCAGTAGGCGGTAGGGTAAAGTGTCTTGCCCAAGGACACAACGACCAGGACAGAAAGGCCAGGACAGAAAGGCCGGGGATCGAACCGGCGACCTTCTGGTTACAGGTGCGCTTCCCAACCACCTGAGCCACGGTCGCCCCCAATGATATGATATATGATATCAACTTTAACAAAAACTGTGTTTTGTTTCCAACGTTGTGGAAAAGATCTACTCTATCCACAATCTGAAATTGAAACCGTGACGTCTGTGATTGCTGGTGGTCATTGTTACCATGGAAAAAAATGAATGTTTAATATTCACAAATACTACTATACAACATTACATGGATTATACTCAAAAGGTTTGAAGGTTGCTGTGGATTTTGGATATGCTGTGCATGCACTGTGTGATAAGTAGTTCCTGTGGCTCCACAGTGTAGTGGTTGACACACTCCCTTAACAAATAAAATATTCCCTTTAGAGCTCGGGAAAAGGCACAAATCCCACTAAGGGTGTGTCAGGAAGGGCATCCGACATAAAAATCTGCTAAAACATATAATTAGAGCTACCTACTGACCCCTTATAAATTCAAATTAAATCTGTTTATGGTCATGATTCATTTCAAAGCTGGTTTGGTTCGAGGATTAAAACTCTTTGTACAAGGATTTTCTGGAACGTCAATGGACAGAATGAATAGGAATTTCAATTCCGGAACTGGAGCCCTTAAAAAGTGGGCAGTTATTGTTAAGCTCTATTTAGACAAGAGGCTGGATAGCAAAGTTATCAGCTAATGGTAGCTAGCTTGGTTAGGTCTCAATCACACAGGGCTAAAGACTGGTCACAAATCCTGGGAATCACCGGTCACTAGAGAAACATGTCCTTTTCCCAGATGGTTAGGAGGTGGTTGCCAGACGGTGCTTCAACAAATGAAATCAGTGCAAAGATGATGCTGCACCAAAATCATCCTTGTGATTATTTCAGTCGCTAGCAGATTTCAGATAGAAACTTACATGGAAGACACAGACTTGGATGTGGACACTCACCATTGACCCTTGAAAAAGTGTGACACGAACTAGAAACATTCATCTACAGAAAAAATGTGGGGCTTTAGCACTCCAACCAGCACATTAACAACTTTTACAACAAAAGTAAAAGTTGTAAAAGGTACTTTTACTTTGAAGGTGAGAGTTCTTCATTTTCAGTTTGTGTCATACTTTTCAATTTAATGACCACTTAGCAATTGGTTTGCAAGTTTGTGCAGACAGTTAGTGTCTTTCATGCAAACTACTAGCAACAGTAACAACACGCAAGCGACCAAAACAACTGCAAGGAAGTACTGCCACTGCATACCTCCTTGCAACCTTCACCAACCACTTGCAAAGTGGTAGAAGAATTCCCAAGAAGCTAGTGATTACAGTCTGGTCTCTAGGACTGCATCAATAGGACATTAAAAATTGTTTTCCACAGCAACTGCCAGTAACTACTCACAATCAAATCACAGAATAAACATTTTTCCCTTGTGACTCGAGGTTGCCAGATGGTTCCCAACCAGTCTCAGGCCTCAGCGAGATTCATCCCTCCAACTGACTGATAAAATACTAAATACCATCTTAGTGACCAACAAACAGCAGGGCAGAGTTTATAGCTAACTTTGTTTTAATCTATATAAAGGACCAGAAGAAAAAAACAAACAAAAACAAAACAATCAAATCATTTTTTTCTGTTTGTGACTTTGTGTCTCAATAATTGACATGAGTACACTCACTATCACTAACTAAGATTCTAATAAGATTGTACTAAACCTTGATTATCCTTTAAAATTCCTTCAGTCGAAGGTGATCCATTGGCTGCCTCTTCTTGAATCATTACACTGCATTAGTGCAGGTCCTCGAGCAGGGGTCACAGTGATTGTTTCCAGCAGAAATTCTTTATAAATCACCATTGTACTGGTTTAAGAGTGCTGTGCAGAGGCTTTCACAGGCCATGAGAGATCCTGTGTCAGTCCAGCATGAAGTCAACCAGCCTTGTCACAACCCACAACTCACTTTTCCCATCACTACGACAGGCAGAACGTATTCCACCAGTGAGCAGATCAACAAACACAAACAATAGCAGACAATAGGGATGGCACACTTTCCCCCATATCCACCTCCAGGCCTTTGAACAGGCGCACTTTGGCACAAAATGGCTGTCATGCGACTATACAGTTGGTTGACGCACAATAGTGTTGTGGATGGAGCAAGTCAGTGACCCGTGCAGGATACAATTCACTGTTCAACTCCCCAAAAAGAGGCATTATGCAAGCCGAACAGGCAGCAACAACTGAGGAGCACTTACATGGATTCTGTGGTGGACAATTGGAGGGTAAAGATGTAGATGTGGGGGCAGCTGCAGCTTGCAGCAATGACGTTTTTACTGAAATGTTTGTTTGTGTACATCCTAAATGAGCTTCAATTTGTACCCCCACACCCACCCCAAACACACACATGCACACTCTGAACTACTACCACCAGCCTTTCTCTTACACACAGGAGGCCAGTGTTTCTCAGTGTTTCTCCTTTCTTATACGACAGAGGCGAACATGTTTAGCTCAAGATAGATTTTTAAGACCTTAACTTGTAAACACCAGGGAAAGTCCTGTAGTAGCCATGAAGAGTAAATTCCTTGATAATGAATGAGGCTGAGAGTACCTCCAAAAACACACACAGCAGTAATGAGACTCTAGCCTGTCCCACAGAAAGAAAACGCTATTTAGGATTTGGTCAAACAGTAATAAACAAGAAGTCAAAGTAGCTCCTAGAAGGACTTTACCTCAAAATTATGAATAGTAGATAACAACTATTCGTTAAGATAAAGGATACATTGTTCAAACAGGCCGCTTGATGTAATGAATAACTTATAATTCAATTTGTAACTAAAAGTAATGGACTAATGGTTAAAATAGCGTCCAAGAGTCATGGGTAAACAGCTGAGACAATTTACTAACCAAAACTGATAAATGGTAAGCAGAATGTAATCACTAAGAGTAAACAGTAAGCTGAAAGTGGTCCAGATTCAGTTTAAATAAGTCCAAATGAACTCGTTTGACCACCAGAGGTGGTGCAGATGGAGGAGTCCATCTGATAGGGCTTTGTGGCCACTCGGGGTGTAAAAGGCTGGGAATGACTGCTGCTCTGTGCGTGTGAAAGAGAAATAGTGTTAATGAAGGTTCATAAGCGAGTCACGAGACAAAAGTAAAGCCACGCTGCGCTCACACACGCACACACACAGACACGAGTCACTTTCTTTCTCAGCTGTTTGTGCTGCGAGTTTCATGACAACCATTTCACGGTGTGTAATGAACTTACCTTCACTTGGAAAGGATGGATCTCATTGAGTGAATGTCTTCTCAGCTTCTTCGTCAGCGTCTTCAGCATTTTGTCTTATTTTCTCGTGTATGGCTTATCCCCGCTTGACTGCCTCCTATAGCGTGACGGTTACAGCAACTTCACCAGCGACTTTGAAAGAAGGCACACAACAAAAAGCAGCTGCACTGACTCTCTCCGGTGTCGATAAAAACACCGACACACCGAGATTCCTCAAACTGCGTAGATGCGGCTTCTTTTCAAAGGCAGTGCGCAGCAAACTTATTTTCGAGTTCATCGGAGTCACTCTGCCTTTGCTGTATGTTTAACTACTTTTATCTCTCCCGGAGTTTAACTCAAATATGTTTATGAGGAGGGAGGAGGGGGGGTAATAAAATTTAAATGAATATCAACTTGTTCGCATTCACACACGCACACTCACACACATACACACAGCCGAATGCACACCAGCTTCTCCAATACATAGGAGATCTCCTCTAGCTAGAGCGTATCGCTCTCGGATTGGCTGCCGAGCCCGGTGACGTCTGTGTTACTCTCTCTAGGAGGAGGCGGGCTAAGAGTTAAAGCCGTATGTTCTCCTATGTTTATTTCCTCAACAGGGGCGTATCCAGGGTTTTCATTAGGCAGCTTGGGGCCCATCTATTGTGAGCCAGCAGAGAAAAGCCAGGACAGGAAACAAGATTATGTTTACATTTATAGATAAACATGATATGTATATTTACAATTGTAAAAATATTTTTATATATTTATATAGACTCAAAAATGGTTTTTATCCTATACAACTGACTGTATACAAGGCACAAAAACAGTTGAGTTAGAATAAGTCTATTTTTATATTTTATGTTTACTGCTCATTTTAGTTTTTTTTTTTTTTTATCTCTAAGTACTTACCTATTTTATACATTCTGTTTATTTGTTAATTGTATATATTTATCGTTATTTTAAGTTCTATCCTAGGTTCTTTCACACCTTGGCTCATGTGATTAGAGGATCACCAGGGGGTCCTTTGTCCCTCTTTGGGGGGATACTCCCACTGGGTTTAAATCTGGGACTCTCGGCCATTTGACCTTAGAACTGAAGAAGCTTCTCGGATGAGAGGTGAAACGTCTTCAAGCAACTTAAAGAAGTCCAGACGCTTTTCTTTGCAAATTCCTTTGACTACGATGACCTGGATGACTGAGAACCTTCACAGACAGTCCTAAGAGAAAGCCAAACTGAATTATATTGTACTATGATAATGACAATAAAGATCATTCATTCAATCATAATAAGGTCCATGTCATATTATATTTATCTTTATCCTCTAATTTCAGTGTAGTCAATATAAAAAAATGGAATTCTCCAATTCTCACTTCATATCCCGAAGCTGTTTAAAATGAGAGATAACAAGCACATATGAGGTTGATTTAATTTTCCTTCCATTCTGATTGTTGTATCAGGGATAGGTGTTACACAACCTTGAACTTCAGCCTGCACCTTTCAGTTGGTCATTTAGTTCTTTTTTTTTCTTTAAATGAACCAAAGAAAGGGAATTATACTTACATATTTATTTATTACACTATTTCCATGATAGCTTAATAAATACTTATTTTAACTAAGCAAAATAAATACAATGAAGAAAACAAGTGTAGAAAATATTTGGAAGAATAAGGCTTTGCACATAAGTTATTCATAAGGCTTTTCTCAGTTAGGTACTTTTCCGTGTCCTCTTGCCTGTGACCTGGAACCAACATTAGTGTTGTATTCTCAGTGTTAAAGGATATTTCACAGAAATGCATTTGGAAAACTTAGGTAAGAGGAGGCTGGTAAAAGGAACTACAGTAGAGATGCAGTGTATCCTTTTACCTTCAGTGTATAAAACAAGTGTTAGACTATATGGTGACCAGACAGCATTTTCATTCCATGGCTGTCTGTCCCACATCTTGAGATGATGCCCCACATTCTGACAGGTTCTACAGGAAATGCACTTTTCTAGTCTGGCTTTTACCCAGTGTATATGGCTTTTTTAAAATTATAGTCAGGATGCCATAGTCATCTGAGAAAGTTAGAGGTCACTAAAGAGCAATGTTCCCTCTAAGCTGCGCACGTGCGCAATTCTGCTGGCACGGTCTCTGCGCACAGAAAATCTGCTTTGCGCACAAAAAAAAAAAAAATCTAACCTGAATTGAAATACTTTAACAATTCTGTTTTGCAGTGTTAGTCAGTAAGTGACTGGCTGCTCCCGTATGGGATTAGAACGATGCCACCTTATCCTATAGTCCAGCCAATGATGCGATTCACATTCGTATATACGCAGTTAATCAACGTCTTGACAGGCTATGACATCATCCTTATGTGCCGACACCGGTCTTTTAGCTGGCAAAGCGGCGTGGCTGATGTGGAGTGAAGACACGTTAATGACAACGTGTACAACCATTGGAGATGTGAGCAGGACAGACGGAACAATTGACAGAAAAAGTGTGGACTTAATACCAGTTTTTAAATTGTGTTGATAGGCTACGTAAAACCAGAGTTATGATAAAAATATATGCAATGTTTGGTTTTCTTCCTGAATACTATCGTTATTTATATTTACTGCGGGAAGAAACGGTAAAAACGGCGTTTTATAAGGAAAACGCTCGAAAGCACTCTCCGCCTGTGAGCAAAAACAAAACCAAAAAACCCCCCACCCTTTCCTATTGGTCGGAAAAAGTACCATGTCGACCAATCAAAAAATGATATGACAACGTGGCATCTAGTTGTTAAGAAACTGGGGGAAGTTTTAGGAGTGACAGCGGTGTTTTGAGATGTGAGAGATTTGAGACGTTTAGCGCAAATCTTGTGTAGTTAGTGTGTAGTGTAGTCAATAGTTTTGTTGTGTGTGTCAGAACAATAAGGCGTCTGCTGAATGTTACAGGTGTTACAGGAGTGAAACATCTGCTGTTGTCAGGCCTGCATTGCAGCTACCAGACCACATACTCATACTCATAATACAAGTCAGAGCTTTATATATATATATATCTATATATAAAAAGTTAAAAAGTTCAAGTTATTTTTACTTCCAATAGTGTTAACACACTACACAGGTCAATGACTAGATTTTTTTACATTTTCATTGTAAGTGGGCTAAAACAGTTAATTAAAAGTAGTCTAACATAAATGTAAATGCTGTAATTTGATTATTTTAATAAACCATGTAACTTGGATGGATTAGATGCTGGCGTGACCACAGTGCACACGTCTGATGTCGCTCACAGTGGTCCAGGGGATCGCTCAGGGAGTTTGTGTGTTCGCTCAGACACATGAAAAATTAGAGGGAACACTGCTAAAGAGTAACAAGCTTTGCAGATTTTGTTGACAATGAATGAAACTACTACAAAGAAAAGGAAGTGGCAGTATGTTCTAAGAATTGTAAGAAACTATAGTTTCTATATGTAATTGTAGAAACTATGACAAGAAGAGTACTCTTTAGACATAGAAACACAGCTCATTAGCTGTTTCAGTTACTTAAGATGTGCAATTGCCCTTCGCCGTTTGTGTCTGTGTGATCAAAATATGGTCTGAATTCTTAGAGTGGCTGTGGCTCAGGACGTAGAGCAGGTCACCTACTAACTGGAAGGTTGGTGGTTTGATCCCAGTATCCTTGGGCAAGATACTAACCCCATGTTGCTCTCTGATGCACCCATCGGAGTATGTGTGGATGTTTGTTAGGAAGCACTTAGAAAAAGGTGCTGGGTGAATGTGCAAGTTGTGTAAAGCGCTTTGAATGTTATATAAAAGCCATTCCATTTACCATATGTCATTATACCATGTGACTTTAATTAAATCACTGCGACATTGTGATTCAAAGTGTAAGATGAACATGAGCTCTGTGGCACATCTCACACAAAATATACACCATAAAGTGGCAAAAATGGCCCAAATGTAGGACCAGAGGATGAATGCTATACAAAAAGCAGACCTCTATTGTGGCTGGTTAAAAATCCAAAACAAAGAGAAAATGGTACAAACAGTAATGCTAAAGGTGAAGGGCAAAAATGAAAAGGAGCACAAGAAGACAGGAAGTATACACAAAGAACATAACATAAGAGATATTTTGACTAAGGCTAAGGTGAAGACTGAACTGTAGGGTTTAGAAAACAGGTAGTGAAGAAGACATAGATGAATGCAATCAGAAAACAGGAAGCACAGCTCAGAGCAAGACATAAAAGAATTCCAGCTATCAAAGTAAAACGAGAAACAATCGAAAACAGAGAAAGGGAGGCACTGGAGAAACCAGAAACTCAAAATAATCACAAAAACTCACTGACAGTGTGCAGTCGAAAGTGAATGAAAACATTTTAAAACATGCGTCATTTTAAAACTCAAATCAAAGTGTACCCCACAATAGACAATAGTACTAATCAGTAGTGCATGTTTTCTAATTGGGGCTACTTTTTATTAAGGTCCAACAAAACACAGAGGACTGTTTTAAAGCCTGGGCAGCATGATACAATCATACAATCCTTCTTTTCAGCGATAATTCAGGTTTGAGGATGAAGGTGAAACAGCTGCAGGTACTGCAGATATAAAGCAAACAAATACAGTGTATCCGACCATTTCATGAAACTTTCCCATAAAGACAGAGAGAGAATTCAGCAGAGTGGGAGAGCATGGCAGGTATAATTGGTGTAAGTGAGGCATCCAGTTTCAATGATGTCATTCTTTGCAAGCGTGTTGCACATGCACATGCACAGATAGTCCACACATGTCCTGCTCTGCAGCATACTGCAAGCATTGCTAAATCTTCTAATGCATTGCACTTCAGAAGATTATTTATCTGAATTTTGGGGGAGTTTCTGCAGGTCTAGCTCTCTTTTTTTGTCCATTCAGCCATGACACCAGTTACTTTTCATGGCACACCAGTCCGCTTACTTATGAGGTTATTCCTAAATTGAAAATAGATTAGTGCACAATAACTTTTCTTCTGATTGTTCAACACTTTTCCGCACAAGCTGTATCTGCTGGACCTTTAAAGGCTTCAGGCTTTGCTTATTTGTGTGCATGTGTGTGTGTGTGTGTGTGTGTGTGTGTGTGTGTGTGTGTGTGTGTGTGTGTGTGTGTGTGTGTATGAGGGAGAAAGAGAGAGATATAGAGGCTTTCTTTTTATGGAGTAACACCTCCGGTCAATGACCTGTTCAACTTTCTAAACAACCTGTGTGGCTTGGCTCTGGGTCAAGCTCAATGAAAATCCTATTTGCAGCTGAATATAGGCAAGCTGTTAACAACACAGTACTCAAAACCTGAGTAACCTCTGTGACACACTTACTGTATTTTTAGTCAAGTATAAAAAATTAGATAATTTTTACCAAAGAAAAAGAACATCACTGTTATTGTAATGTCTTAACAGAAAGTCTAATGCTACTTTTGGTGTTCTTGTCTTGACATTTTTCCCCACATGAGGGCAGCATTTGTATGCAAGACAAGACTCAGAGACTCCTGTCAAAGAAAATATCCAGAATGTAAAAAAAAAGCATGTGTGTGAGTGCTCAGAGTGGTTTAAGTTTGAAGTGCTTAAAATGGTCTGTTACATTTTATAGGATGATTATTTGGATTGCTGATTTTAACTGATTTATTGTACCAATTTGAAAAGACACAATAAAAAATTTACAACGTAACAAGAGGTCTTTACGTCACTTCTTTGAAACCTTTCAGGCGTGTTTGGGCTTCATTATTGTGCTGCAGGGTGAACTGTTCTCCACACAGATGCAGTTCAGAAGGTCAAGCATGTCTCTGAAACCGCCAGCGGGCCTTCAAGAAACCATGTTTCACTCTGAGTTTGATCCACGTCAGTCTTGTCTTATCATTCATGTGTTCTTACTGACACTAATCTCTTTACTCGTGAATTATGAACTGTGATTCAAAGTATATTTGACTTTTTATCATTCTTTTTATCAACTATGAAATGCTAGTTTGTCTGAGGTCATCTAAGTATTTACACCTGTTTCCCCTTCTGAGAAGTGGTTTAGTGAAGAAGCTCCTGTTCAGAGAATACTACTATACACACTCCCTTCGACAGGACTTTTCACTTTACTTTTATCTTTATTTAATTAACTGAATTCTGTATCCCACAAATTTGTTGTCATTTATTCAAATCAACTCACCTTCACATTGATTGGAACTAATTTGGGATTGGATTTGTTTTTGTGGATTGAGTTTCACATTTGCTCAGAGCCAGCACTTGTGCTTGGGAGTTAATTGAAGGCAGGTGTGTTTGAGTGTGCCTCCACACTCCACATCTCTATTTATAACACACACTCCAAACACTGGGTCTCTCAGTTTCTGTCTGCAGGTATGCCATGTAGTTCAGATTTAGGCGGTTGACATTCTTGGGGGTTTTCATTGGGTATTTTAATTAAGATTCAGCTGAATACTTAAGTTTTATCCTCTTGTTTCTGTCTGCAGGCCATGGTCTGCTAAGTTCTGCAGCCTAAATAAAAAGGTCAGTTTATTAAGGCTGATGGCCAACTTCATGCAAGGTGATGAGTGTGAAAGGATACACACAAGCACATAAAAGCTGCCAGAGGACTAGAAGGAGCAGTCACCAACTGCTTGCTTAAATTAATTAAATTAGTTAATTGTTTTAACTCCTAACTATACTTTAAGCTAAGCTTCCATATTTCTGTTTACACTTTTATGAAATATTCTAACTTAAATTTTAACTTATACACTCTATTTTTATCTATATTGGTTTTAATTAAATAATTGATTATACTTTGGGTTTTATAAAACTGTATTTTTAACTATTTTTTACATCGATCATTTAAGCTAGTTTTTTTTCCCAGCTAATTAGCCAGTGGCCTGTATTTCTATTTTTAGCACATAATTTTTATTTTAATATATTTTATTTTCAATTGCTATATTTTTAGCTAATACTTTTTTATTTATTTGTAATAGTAGGTAGTTGCAGTTTTGCTAATAATTTAATTTATTAGTTAATACTGAATCTTCTAGCTATTAGCGTATATTTAGATTTTAATTTTTATAATTTTATTCATATTTTTTTTACAAATTATTTTAACTTTGCCAGTAGCCTATGGTTCACTATCACTTCATTTAGTCTACTAGCATTTAAGGAAGTTTGTTTGCCATTTCTCAAATTTTCAGCTCTCTAAGTATCTCAAAATTATAAGACATAAATATAGATTATGAATTATGACTCTTGTAACTTAAAATTTAAAAATACTAGTTGAAATTTTAAATAGTAACCAAAATTTTTAGCTTACAGGTGGCACAAAAAAGTAGTGAGAACTTCCATAATGATTTTTTAAGCAATTTATGTTCATATTTTTATTTATAAAAACTGTTTATCCAATGTAAATTATTTAGATATAATTTTTTTTTTTAATTTAAATTTAGTAGTTTTTTTTTTTTTTTTTTTTTTTTTTTTTTTACTTTTAGATCACTTAATTTATACTTTTGGGGGCTGTCTATTTTCAGATTTTTTTTCTGCAGTTTTTTGAGGTCCATTCAATTTAATAGAAATTGTAATTTGTTTTTAAACTTTTCTTGTGTTTTTGATAGTTTGAGATAATGGCACTAATCCTCACGCAGAATCATGTTGTAGTGCACACAAAGCACCACACAAAGATCTACTGAAAATACTATTTTGACTCTGAGAATTATGGCTCTTTCAGTCCAGTCTATATCATGCTGGGTAATCATATGGGAATATTTACTTAATTACTCTAAATTAAACTCCAGATGTGCATTATAGGGCCTGGATCTTTTTTTCCTTTATAATTTTCTGTTGATTTTCACTGTGTGGTCTCCGGTGCCTGCAGCTGCAAACAGCCACAGTTTCAGCAGCGCTCTCTGCTGGCAGCTCAGTCATACTTCATGCATGCGTTAAGGCTGGCCACGTTCTTCATCTCGAGTATGGAAGACATTTGTTCATTCTTCTGTGACATCCAAACACAGCACAGGAATCATTTACTGTTAAAGTGAAGAGTTCAAAGTTTATCTCTTCCTCCTTTTACCGTATTATGTGTGTGTGTTAGTAATTCCACTGCAGGATGTTAAGATAAGGTTCACCACATGATTTATCAGTGATTGCAAAAGATTTTGTGCAATTCCTAACTGGCAGTGACAGAGGGCACCCAAAGGTGATGGTGTGACTCCTTTTGTCAGCCACTTTGGCCAAGTGGTTACCAAATAAGGCATGATATTAAATCCAGGAAACTGGTTTTTCTGCCTTCAAGATTACACAATCAGAGGAACGTGGGGGGAAAGAAGTGATGTGAGCATTCACGGTGATGTCAACGTTTTTCCTTTTCTATTATCACTTGTTTAACATTGCTGAAATAGCTGATGACACATCGGCCAGCTGACCTGTGAGCGTCATTGTGTCTGTTTTTAGCAGCGCGCACTGTAAAAACCTCGGCCCACTTGGCCTCAGAAGCCCTTGTCTTTCTCTTTCCTGCTGCCCGTGTCGCCCACACTCTCCCCTGGATAGCGGCATACGGCCACAACCTCTTCTTTCGCCTCCACTCCCCTCCACTCTTCCCTCACCCACTGACCCACTGGCGGAAAGCGTGGGTGCCATCTGTGGTGGAGAGGCTACTTTTAGCCTCCCAGGCTGCTATTTTTCTCTTCACTGTTTTTTTTTTTTTTCTTAAATTTAAACACAAAGCACGGGCTTACTTACGCAATACTTGTCTCCCTCACTGGTTCTCTCTCCTATTGCTTCATAAGTCCTGTTTACACAACAGTGCACATGGACCATGGCAGCACACTCTACAGGAAGAATGACTGTAAAATTTAGACATGATTAATTCTTTTATGCAACTGTATAAATTGTTTGAAACTGGCATCAGTCTTGAGGTATGCTGAGCTGAGCTCTAATCCCCTACATATCTGGAATAATGACATGGTGTCAGAGGTACATTAAAAACACCACCAAGTGTCATGTGTTACTTCATGCTGCAAGAATCACAAAAGCACATGACGGTAATCATATGACAATGTGAAGTAATCTCACTTACTGGGATTTCTGACGACTATTGGGGAAAAAAGAGGGCATGATCTCAGTCATAGGTCAAACCACTGATGCTGACACTGCAGCTAAAGATAACTGCTCTTAACCACAACTCAGCCTTGTGGCCTCCATCACTGAGTCCATACCTTTTTCATCAAAACACCCCAAAGCTCTGTTGATCACCCTATTCATCAACATTATGCCGTATTAGACTAAACTGTTACGCTGCTTTAAGTTTTTATCCTTAGTTTTAGTCATTAGTTTGGATCTTTTTAATGGTTGCTAATGGCTGCCGGTTATATCAAGACATTTTCTATTACGTTTATTTAACAGTTTCAACATTTTGATTGTTGGGGTTTCTTTCTATTATTGTAGGGTGAAGGCAACTGAACATTTAGCTAACAGTTTAACATTTAAGTTTGCATTCCTTTAAAAATTTGAACCATTATCCATATTTTAGGTAACAATTTCCAGATATTATTATTTAAAAGTTTATGTAAAGTATAGTATATTTTAAGGTTTTATGTATCCGGACATAACTGATCCTTAGAAGATTAAAAAAAAAATTTAAACATAGCCTTCGATGAACAGTAATACATGATATATTACATAGTTTTAACATTTTTTTTTTAACAAAAACTAAGGTGAAAGGGTGACTGGAAAAGTAAGTACGCCCCATGACTCAATGGTTTGTATTGTAGAACCACTTTTAGCAGCAGTAACTTGATGTAATCGTTTTCTGTATGACTTTATCAGTCTCTCACATCATTGTGGGGGAATTTTGGCCGATTCCTGTTTGCAATGTTGCTTCGTTTCATTGAAGTCTGAGGGCACTTGTTTATGTACTTAAGGTCATACCACAGCATTTCAGTCAGGTTGAGGTCTACATCTAGGTCACATTTGACTCTAGAATACTTTGATAGTCAGAGGAGTTCATAGCCGACTGGTCCCATGGCTGCAAAATGAGGTCAAATCCTCACCCCTCCACCACCGTGTCAACAGTTGGTGTGAGATGGCTGTGCTGATATATTGTGTTTAGCTCCACTTTGCTGTCATCTGTCCAAATTACATTATTCCATAAGTCTTGTAGTTTATTCAGATTCAACCAGGAAAACCGAAGCTGTGCAGCCAAGTTAATTCAGAGCATGTATAAAGTATTCGAGTCAAAACTTGTTCAGTCTTTTTCTAATTGTGTGTTTTGAATTTTAGCAAGTGCTAACAAAAACCTTTAGAGTCTGAGATGAAGCTCTGTGGTTTTTGAAACTTCTCTAAGCATTGAACAGTCTGACCTTGGGGTAAATGTGTTGGGATGTTTTTATAGTTACAGTTTCATTTCCTTAATTACCAGCTAACAAATACAACTATAAGCCACACATTTTAGAAAAATATAATTTATGTAAATTTAAATGCACGTTTTTCAGTCAGATTCAAAGCTCATTATTGAATTCTCTTATACATATTAGCTGAGTTTAAATTGCTTATGCATCCTTTTAACACACAGTTTCTGCTGTTTCTATACTGTTAGCTGACAACATCAATAATACCTCTAATAATTTCCATGTTATCAGTGCTAATTTTATCTGTTTATCCTGCTTCTTTTATCAATAAAATCATCTACATTTTGACTTTAGTCCCAGTTTGAACAAGATATTTCAACAGTATGTTATTATCATATTCTCTATTTAAGTCATGCATGTGTCCGTAGACCCTTCAATATACCCTAGTTAGAAATCATGCTCTAATGTTAATGTTAAAATGATAGTTCCCTAAATTGTTCAGTTCCAGTTTAATTTAAGCATTGAAACTAAATGTTTGCATACAGTGAGACCTCCTTAGGAACGTCTCTGGAGGGTTGGGGATTTATACACACATGTGCAACCTTTTCCACACAGTGCTGGCTAAGAAAAGGTCACCATGCTGACCTTTAAAAACCATTCCCCTGTGCAGCATGCTTCTATTTAAGTTTTATTCCAGTTATTATCGTCTTTTCTTTTTCTAGTGAAGCTGGAAAATACAGAATAGCTTTCTGGGAACACAGCCTTTATTTATGTTCCAGCAGTCAAATGAATGTGCACTTGTGTGTGTGTTCCACTCGACAGGTCATGGTGGCCTGGAAGGGCACATTTGATTTTCGCTTGTTGGAGTCTCTGTTGCTGGATATTATATTTATTGGAACAAATTATTTTACCTGTGGTGACAAATTCAACAACAAACCCATTCAGTCATTTATTTGCTGAGTGTACTGTGAAATGCTGCAATTTTCCACAGAATGTCAATGAAATCAGCCTTTTTATTATCTCATTAGCTGCAAGAGGCTGTTCGCTTTGTGACTGGCAGATTTGCAATGTAACTACAGCTCTGTGCAAAAGTTTCTTCATTTCATATATTTTGGTAGGAAAATGGGAACTAGACACTGAAATATATTGAGACGTCTGCAAATGTACACGGAACAACAACACATAAGGCAACAAATAGAGTTTGTACTGTTCTAACAAGCTTAAAAGTCAATATTTGGTGTGACCATCTGTAATATTTAACACAGCAAAACTCTCTTTGGCAGATATCTTGTAATTTAATTAGTCTTCGGGAATAGTCTGCCAAGATGATTCCACAATGCCTCAGCAATGTTGAGGTCTGCACTCTATGGAGGCCAGCTGCATGTTCTTCTATCCAGGTATGCGTTTACTGCATTGGCAATCTGTTTGGGATCATTGTACTGAAAATGAAGCTTTTCCAGATAAAAATCTGACATTATTTTTCTGATTTCCTAATTCCTTTTAATTTTGACAAGATCTCCAACACCACTGGCTGAAGCCCAAACCATGACAGAGCCTCCACCTTGTTTTATAGATGCCTGTACACACCGACTATTGTACAGCTCCCCTTGTTTCCTACTTACACATTGCCACCGATTTTGAGCCCAGTTTTTGTGTGATTTGGCGTATCTCAGCATTTCCCCCTGTTTTCCTTCCTTATGAAGCACAGCCACCCTTCCACTGAGACCTGGTAGAAGAGTGACTGACATTTCACTGTTCCAGAAACATTTCACTGATGTTTCAGGCCTCATGCTTTTCTTCAATTTCCTCACTTTTGTTCAGGACACAGTGCACACCATGCCAAAACCATCAAGTTTGTGGCTAGTGGGAATCATCTTGTTGGTGCAAAAAATACAGTTTTATCCCTGTCAGACAGTTTTTTGACATTTTTCATAGATTCAGCTAAAGAAATTGGAACAAATTGCGTGTGTGTGTGAGAGAGAGAGATGTTGCTAATAACAAAGTGTCCAAAGAGAGAATTTAAAATTGATTCTTTATTTCAAAATCTTTATCTAAAGAAAGAAGATAAGCGAAATGAGTTCATCTTTTGAGTTAATTGGATTTTTTATATTCTTTAAGAATTCATAGGCCAGTTTTAAATGATTTAATGACCAAAACAAAAGCATTCTTTAAATGTCAGCTACAAGGACGTAAAATAAGTGAGAGGGCAGCAAGAAAAAAGGCTGGAGAACTATTGTTAAAGACCACTTTAAAAATTACTAGAAAGTCTGGCTCCTGGGAAACAAACTATAAGGAAATGAGGTGTGGCTCAGGACTTTAGCACAGTAGTATATTTATCAATTTTACTTTCTTTTTCTTTTTTTATTATTGTAACAACAGTGCTCGTCTGCTCTTGTTGCCACCTAACCTTGGCTCAGGTCAGTCTGCAGAAGAACTGGCCTCGAGAGGTTTGCGTGCTTTCTTTTTTCTATATTAAGTGACCCATATGAGCAAACATAAGCATTTCTATTTTCATTTTGAAAACAGTGACAAAGTCCATGTCAGGTGGTAGTGGGGGTGGCAGTTGCACAAACAATCCTGACTAAGGAGGAGACTATGAGTTGCCTCATGATAGCTGTGCACCCGGAAACTTCTATTATGCATATGTACAGTTTTACTACATTACAGCTTAATTTACAATCTCAATCTGGAGCGCTGACATCACCGTCTGTCGCTCATGCTATGAGAGCACAGAACAAATGCCATGCTAATTCACTTCATGATTACAGTAGGCAAAGAAAAACAATACATACACTTACAGTATGCATATCTACAAAAAAAAAAAACAAAGAAAAAAAAGATTGTGAACCTCATTTGCACATTTAGCATTTTCCCCCAAGTTCAGCCATCTTTGAGGTGCAAATCTTCTTAAAATATCCCAGGAAATTACAGTGGATGTGAGTTAAAATGGTCTCTTTCACCCTTTTACTCTTTCACCAGTTTATTTACAAGACTGCTGCATATTGCTGAACTTAAAAAGACAAGCTTGTGTGATCACATTTTGCAGTAATAGCAACAACATACTGGACAAACTTTAAACAAACTGATTAAACCATTGTTTTTAATCTGGGAGTGTTTACTTATTCTGCTTGGATGTTTCTTAACATTTATTTTTGCTGAATGTAGTTTTATTCGTGAAAAACACTGAAAATATTTCAGTTCACCAACAAGAGAGGGCAGCAAAGTGTTTCGGTGCAGTCGCTGAGTTCCTCTTTTATGCGTCCTTGTGGTGCAGGAAGCAGAGCTGATTTAATGAGAGCAGTAGGAAGCGCAGCGTGCTGCAGCGGCCCTCGTCACTGGCCTGGTATGGAAGCACTGCTCTTAGATGATGGATGACGCCGGGCCGGCCACGGCCAAGATGAACAAAGGTGGGGGGGCCTCGGGGTGCTACTTCCTCCATCGCTCTCTTGGCAGTGGCATAAATTGCTGAGGTTGCCTAGCGACCGGAAGCATGGAAACAGAAGGTGTCACTTGTTACCTCAGAGCTGGATTTAGCCAAATTGTAAAATAGCCATCCATAGATCATGAGGGGGATGGAGTTACTAAAGATAAGCAGGAGAAGGCAGCAGGATCAGAAAATAGACAGAGGTCACTGCGAGGTCCACTGATGCATCACTCTACACTGCTGCACTGGAGACATTTAAAGCAGCATTTAATTGAAAAGAAGGCAGTGGACAAACGTAAAATCCATATGTACAAAATGAGAGAAAACTACACTTTCATGTATTTGTACTCGATGATTATCACTACTGAAAGCTTGGGGGGAAAAAAGCAACAAAAAAAACCCCAAGCATGACACATGTACATGTAAAAGTAGAGACTAATATGTGAGTGTATGTTTTTTGAAAATGCCATAAAATTACATTGCCAATATCTTAAACATTGAGACAATGGTGAAACAACTTAAATTTATAATTGTTAAATTTAACAGTCCTAAAAGGCACTCCATTTTTAAACCTTGACTAGTTTTATGGAACATATGACTATATTTAGAAGGGGAAAAGTGCTAATAAAGGTAGCCAACTATTGGCTACCTTTATTAGCATGTTAACGGTTTAGACACCTTCTAGTTATTGCAGAGTAAAAAATTCAATCCCAAATTTCATTCAACAGAACTGAAGCTCTAAATTCTAGCAAGTTGTTAATGCATTTAACCGCCCATAAACCCACATTCAGATAATTTACTAACATCAAAAACAGAGGCATAGTTCCCAGTAACCGGTTCCCAGTAGTTCAATTCCTCAGAATTGTTAGTTTCCTTGCATTTCAATCCCGCTTATCAGTTCCACTTGCTTGAGGAGGAAAATAGTGGCACAGTCTACAGCACCTTCGGCAGCTGCGCAGACAAAGTGCTAACGGTAAGACAGACAAGAACCCAGATTGATGTTAAAGCTGAATGAATGCCAACTCCAGCCCCACAGCCAGACCCTGAACTTCAACGGGTAACAAACTGATGAACACTCAGACTCCACCATCTGTTTTTACCTGCTCATGTTTCTAAAGTAGAATCACTATGGCGATCAATTTTAAGTCTGTTGAAGGCTTTGTGTTCATACCTAAATACTAAGAGAAAGATCATATGCGTTCCCTTATTAGGATAGGGATTTGTGTTGGTGTGTGGGGCCGTAGACTGTTTATAATGTTAAATGGTTTTTATGAGACAGTAAGATTTCAGGTCACTTTACAGAGAAACATGAAAGTAATGTAACAAGTAATATAATGAATTAATGTACTACATTAATTTTAAGTAAAGTGTTTTGTGTAATATGTGGAATCATGTTTTTAGTAACAACTCCAACACTGATCACGACAAAGATCAGTGTTGGATACTGATCTACTACCTCCACCATGCACAAACATTTCGTCCACAGCATTCAATTAATTTGCACGAATATAATGTCTTTGATATGGTGCTTAGCAATGATATTGACTCTCAAAGCGGAGCCAGTGAGAACCTAATGAGAACCGATAAGGAATTGAATTGATAAGTGACATAAGTAAATTCTTATCAGTTCCCATCCCTAGGTCTGGCACAGGCTGTTAGAGCAACTGTAGCTTTCAGGACTTCCACACTGGCTTTATTTTTTAGACTCAGATTTTTTGTCAGGGCCCCTTTGGTAAATGGACTGGTTTATATACAGCGCTTGTCTACTCTGCCTGAGGGCTGAAAGCCTTTATACAACATGCCTCATTCACCCATTCATTTGCTCAACGTAGTGGTCAGCGCAGTGCTACTTCCTATGGGAAAGAGCCCCATTGACAGGCATATTAGTTGCATTTCGCTAGCTGGTGACTGCTTTACCTATTCCAGGCTAATGCATGCAGAAATGTCAAACAACATCAACTAAATATATTTTTGCATGACTGTTTTAAGATTGACACATACAATCACCTACAGTAGCCACATGGGTATTACACTTATCAACTAACATTACACAGTGTTACGTGATGTAATGCTACATAATATTATGTTAATTAATAATTTAATTTGAGTGAAATGAGATTAAGTAAAAGCATTTTTGCTAATTGACAGGTAGAAGTCTTTTGTTACAGTGTCAGTCCAAATATATACATGTGGATACATCACTGGGGGGATAAGCCTTCTAATGCATGTTTGTCTATGGAGGCGTCCATGAATTTCCAATGGATTTTCAGCCAGTTTCGGTTTGTTACAATTGCTAAAACTGGTTTCATAATATGTGATACTTAGTTACTTTCTATAATGTCATGCTAAAAATACAGATTTTAAAATATTACAGTTCTGTAGGTGCTTTTTTGCAATGTTCTGTGTAACAAACCCACAGCAGACCCGGTGACATTCCAATGCTCTTCAGCATGTTTTATTAACACGGTTGCTTGTATACACACAACAGCCGCAGCTCTCCCGCTGCCAGCCACACTCACATCAACAAGAACAACAATACTGCAGGACTCAGTACCATATTTAAGTCGGCGGGGCATGATTGCGGATGCTGTGCAGGTGCGTCCGCCTTCCCTGCACGGCACTGCAAGCCACGCCCCGCGACATTCTGCTTTAAAAGCTAGCCGTGAAATCTAAAAACTGAAGGGGCTACTCAGTTATTTTAAAGAGCTGTCTAGTCCGGTGAAGGTCTGACTTGAAATAAGACCTGCAGACAAGTCAATAAGTCTCTCTGGCTCCATAAATCACAAGTCTTAACTTTAACTTCAGGCAATCTACACACAACAATGTAAATCTTAGTAAAACTTCAGCTCTGCATGTTTCTACAACTCGGGTATATACAGAAATTAGCAGTTATTTAACCCTCAATATTGTAAATTTAGTGTTTTGTATTTTATTTTCTTTCTTCGTAAATTAAGTGCCAGAATAGTCACAGTAATCCTTTTAAACTGACTTAATATTTAGACATATCAAATTAAACATATTTGTAACAGTAAATTATTGCAAATACAACCTCCCACCAGGGGAGTGTTATTTGCTGTTGCTGTGTTTTGGCATTTCTTTCATTACAGCATCTGAAAACAACACAAAGTTGGTATTTTATTCAGGACTGAGTCAAAGCCCACAGTCAAAACCCCTGAGCAAGATGGTGGCAGCAGAGATGCATCTCCTGGATGCGCCTTATATGTGTAAATACCAAGCAGCAGCCTCCGGACAAAGACAGCATAAAAAGCGGGCGTAGTTTCTGGGAGTGGACATTAAGTTTAAGTTTAGCTAGCTGCTAGCTACTTACTTGGATTCACAGTTAGCGTCAGTTAGAGAGGAGTGGCTCTAAAATAAAGTGGCAAAAACTGCAGTTCTTCTAATGACCACAGAGGCTGACTACAAAAGTGGGTCAAACCCCAAAGACTCTCATGTAAACAGACACAACCTTACAGCAGAAATAAAAATGTTTACAGTCGGGAACTGTTTGGGATTTTTTTTTTTATCATTCATCCATCTGGACGCTGGATTTAGGGAGGTGGATTACAAGGTGTACCCACGATGTCTTCCAGGTCTCACATAATTGCTACTGTTATTAAAAGGGTACTCTCTGTCATTCTTTGTGCCTTCGATGCCTTCTGGTGTATTTTTAATGGAACTTGCTAGGCGCTTAATTGTGCTTAAAAAAAAACATCCAAGAATTCCATAGCTGGAGGATGAGGGAGAGCACGACAACGGACAGAAGGAAATACAGACAATGAATACACAAGTGAGAGCCAGAGCACAGAGGAAACACCTGGGGAACACGGCTGACCATAGTCTGACTGACGAGAAGAGGGAAGCAGAACCAAACATAACACACACACAGGAAAAGAGACTATCACATTAAAACAGGAAACAGAGAAACACACACACAGAAACTCAATACACTGACTAAATACCAAGGATGAGAGCTAGGGAGCGAGGGACGAGAGAGAGAGAGACATGGAGACACTTTGGCTTGATACTGACACCATGGCTAACTCATGCGAGCTTGACACAGTGATAGAAGAATAAACACACATGACTAACTCCTAATATTTTACTAATGTACTTATCACAAATCATCAGGTATCTGTGTTTGTGTTTTGTACCTTTTACAGTTTATGAATCCACCTTGCTAACTGAGCTTGCCATCTTTATCACACAATTTGGGAATCCACCACCTTGTCCTAATATTGTAACTTTTGGCTCTTAAAAAACAACATGGCAATATCAAAAATGCTAAATTGAGGCTTCAAAATGCAGTGTCCAAAACTAATGGGTGACATCATTCTGTCTTATACATAAAGTCTATGGTATATGCATATACATTTTTTTAACCTTCTATTTGCAGACACTCTGAGCTCCACAGGTGTTTTGGCAATTACATTGCATTACAGTGTGAACTGATCAGACACCACAGCTAAAATTTTATGATTTAAACAGTCACTTTATTTAAAAATAACTTGTTCTCACAATGATTTCTCAGCAACATGTCAGTATAAGGCCTGTCCTCCTAAATCCCGATTTCTTCTTTCCGACCAGTCCTCTCTCATTGTCATTGTCTTCCGCTTGTTTCCGCTCATCTCTCCTTATCGCCCCGTTATTAGGCTCTCATCTCCTCATCTCTGCATTTTCTCACTAATCCACGTCTCATTCCTCCCTCCAAAAACCACTCGTTCCCTCTCTGCCTTCCTGTTCCTCCCTGTTATTTACTTTTTCTCTATCGATCACCGTCACTTTCTCTCAGGCCTTCACTCACTTTTGTTCAAAAGCTTTCGCTTCTCTCCCCTCCCCTCGCCTCTACCATATACCTCCATCTCTGCCTCCATCTCTGGTGCGTGCACAGCGGATGGCGGCGGCCCACTCAGTCCTCTCAGGGAGCAGAAGGTTTGTCCACTCCCACTCAGGCTTTGCGTCATGGAACACAGAGAAATAGAGACAGAGGAGAGAGAACAGATGGGAGGAGGACACACTGGCTGCCTGTTTTATAACATTACTCCTGACAACACTGTGGTCATCAGTACGACTATGTAAAGTACCAGGCTATTGTAGACTCATCAAGCACGCCTATATATAGCAGAAAGCCGAATATAGAGGGGCAGGAAATGACATGTTTGGTGTGAAAAGGAAATGTTGTACAACACTTTTTATTCATAAACAAATCAATTCAATAAATACAGAATCTTATTTTAATAAATCTAAACAAGCATCAGGATTTTCTTTTTTCTTTTTCAGGCCATTAACTCACCCTTTAAAGACCTGTTGCCTGTGTGGAAATCCAATCTGATGGCTCCATTATCAAGAGATTGGTGTAACCATAGCGACCTGATGCACATCAGTGCATGACATCATAACTGACACAATCGTTCCCATTTACGCAAGTGGAAAGACAATTCAGATCCTTCTGCTGTTTTTGTTTTTGCCTGTTCCTGTTCCTGCTTCTGACTTTAAACCAGCATTGCATAAGATGCCGTCTGCAAAATGACAATTAAAAAAAAGAGAGAGAGATTTTGCAATTATAAATGACACAGAGAATACTAATAATACAGAAAATGCAAATGTTGTTTACTGGATTTACACAAGAACAAAACAAAAATGAGATTTGGGTAAACAAGAGATTAGATCTTCTCACTGCAAAGCTGAACACGAACAGTCAAATCTGGGTCACACTGAAAGCAAAAATCCACCCTGGGATACGTTTCCCACATTTTTTCCCAATGATTTTGGACAGCTGGATTTAGATATATAGACACAGACAAGTTGCTTCAAAAGCTCCAGAGAGAGCCGAGACCAGTGTGTGATGTGATCATGCAGCATTTTCTGGAACAGCCTCACTGGTAATGAATTAGAGGCTGAATGTGAGGACACGCTGACAGTACCCAGGGTGGTTTTGTGGGTAAGCGAGAATGTCTTTTGGTTTAGAGCTGCAGTGCAAGTAAAAAAAAAAAGATGTGGGTGTAAAAGCATAATGAAATATTCTAAAAGTCCACAAAATCAGCCACCTACAAATTGTCAGAGGTGTAGATCTGCTGTTCAGCTTGATTTCAGTATTATGTGATCTGCTCATTTAATTATGAGCTTCAGCATGAAATGTATAATTGTACTGAGCTGTGTCTAAATGACTTTCTGTAACAGGTTTTTAAAAAATAAATCCGTCCTAATACCAGCTTGCACAGAAGGTGTTTGATATAGGAAGGAAGATATGAGAACTGTAATTTTCACTGCACTCATTGGCTCCAAGGAGTCACAACTCTCACCCAAGAGGAATAAGTAAACCAAACCAGTATCACATAATGAATGGTTATCCCTATAAAGAGATACAGTTATGATAAGAGAGTACACATTCCTTTAATTCAAGGACATAATAAAAATAATATAATCCTTAGCAGGTCTTAAAATGAGGCAAATGCGACTAAAGATAAACAACAACACATGACATATCGCACTATGTCATCATTTATCAAACAAAAACTAGGAATCAGTAGTTTGTTAAGCCACCTTCAGTAGTAGCTTGAATCAGTCGTTTTCTGTATGACTTTCTCAGTCTCTCACATCATCGTCAAGGAAATTTGGCCCAGTCTTCTTTCCAAAAATGCTTCAGCTCTTTGAAGTTTGTGGGCATTAGTTTATGCACAGCTCTTTTAGGGTCCTCCCACAGTATTTCAGGCTGGTGCTGATATGCTGCGTTTGGCTTCTGCCAAACATGGTGCTGTGCATTGTGGCCAAACATCTCTGCTCTGGTCTTGTCTATCCAGAGGACATTGTTCCAAATGTCTTGAAACTGCAAACCTAAGCTATGCTACCATTTTCTTTTTAGTGAGAACAGGATTTTTCCTGGCAGCCCTTGCAAACTGTTCATACTTGTTCAGTCTGTTTCTAATTATATTGTAATGAACTTTAACATTTAACTGAGCCTGTAGAGTCTGATGTGAAGCTCTTGGGTTTTTGACAGTTTCTTTCATCATTGCACATTCTGACCCTGGGTTAAAATTGCTGGGACATCCACTCCTGGGAAGATTGGCAAGTGTCTTTAATGTTTTCCACTTGCAAATAATCTTTGTCCTTGCAGAATGTTGGACTTCATGTTGTTTGGAAACGACCTTATAGCCTTTCCCAGATTGATAGGCAGCAGCTGTTGCTTCTCTATCATCATTGCTGATGTCTTTCCTCCTTGGCACTGTGTTAACACATACCTGAATGCTCCACATGAGCAAACTGCCAAAATCTCTGCTTTTATAGAGCGCTCACATTTGCTGATGATCAGTTAAACATTTGATTATCACCACCTGGCTGCTACTTACTTTGGTATTTCCTATGGAAGGAAGAAGGGTGACTTAGGTTTGGCTTATTTTTTGTTAAATAAATAATAACACCATGTCATCGTGCTTTGCTCATCTAAGGCTTCATTTACCTCATTTAAGACATGCTAACAACCAGATTAATTTTTATCATGTCATGAGACATAAAACCTTAGAAATCAAAGAAGACATACTTTCTTTTTTTCCTTGATTGTATGTGTTGATTAATCTGTAAATTCTATAGGTAAGATATCTGGTACAGAAACTTATTATTGAACCATCTTTTTAGATAGTACCATACTTTGTATTCTGCAGTACATATGTCTGTCTGGATTTCTCTATCCAGCCCTTTGTTAAACTACTATAAGCTGAAACTGCTGGGGAACTTCCCATGATCCAATAAGCACTTGTCCTCAACTGCTCATGGTATTAAACTTTTATGCAATGACTGCTCTAACTTTTGTCTTTTCTCATCTCATCTGAAGTTTGTGTTTTGTCCTGTCTGTTGTTAATGGTCTCTCTGTGCTCCTCTTTTCTCTTGTCTTTCTCCTCACCCCCCCCCCCACTCAGCTGCACCTCCCTGAGTTTGGTTCTGCTGGAGGTTATCTCCTATCACAAAAGTTCTTATCCCCACTGTTGCCATGTGCCTGACCTCAGGGGACTGTGATCTTGTAGGGTATTTTCCTTACAATATAAAGTGCCTTCAGGCAATTATTGGTAAGAATTGGCACTATATAAACTAACTGAACTGAAGTTAAAGTTTGCACTATGAGAGATGTGGCTACTTTGGATGACAAGTGGCTAACACATAAAGCTATCTATTAAACCTCTGCTCAAGTCCCTGAAATGCACCTCTTAAATGTGTTTGTGCTGTTGTTGTGGACTTTCTATTTTGGAACTCTTGTTTGCCATAGGTCCTGGGTCATTGGCCCAGAGTTGGTGTTACATTGTATTCCTGCCTCCCTGTGCTCTCATGTCGGTCCTTGCCTCTCTGTATCTTGTCCTGAGTGATGTCCATGTCAAGTTTGTTTGTTGTACTTTCTGTGTTTCCGGTTTTATTGTGATAGTCTCTTGTCCCATGTGCATGACATTCGATTTGCTTTCCCTTGTGTCATCAAGTGTATTCATTTCAGCAGTTTCTCCCTTTGTTTATCTGTATTCCTTGTTGTGTGATTCCTCATATGCCTGCTGTGTAACCCTTAGTTTTATGTTTCCTAGTTCAGCTCTCACCTGACTCTGTGTTTGTTTTTTGTCTTCTTTGTAAGTTACCAGTAATAAAAGTTAAAGCGCTTTCACGTCCTGTCTCCTGCGTCCTGCACTTCCTTCCCTCGTCACAGAGGTACATGACAGTTGTTGCAGTTTGGAGTATTTTAAAATCAATTATCTGAATAAACGGGAAGCTAAGGGGGAAAACATGAAGCCAGCGTATAAATCCCCACCTTTGCTCCCATTTTAATTACTACAGCCACTGAGGTCACTGTCACAAATGTTACCATGGGTTTGGGATTTACTAAAAAATCAAGTGTCAAGTGGTTCCACTCAGCTGTGTTAAATAACTCCTAAGAAATTGTTTGTATCTTACTCTAAAACCCAGAACTGCCTCAAGCAAAAGTTAACCTGCCAAAATACAGTCTTTCATTGAAATAACACAAATGACTCAAGTAAATTAAAAAAAAAAAAAAGAATCCATAATTTCTTCAGTAACTCCAACTAAAGAGGATTTTTTTTAAACCAAAGGTTCACTTTCATTTTCTTTTCTTTCTTTTTTTTAGTGTAGTTGTTTCTTGCAAAAAGATCAGCATTTTTTTAACCCAGCAATTCTGTTCTCCAGCAGGGGATCAACTTAATGTGTCTGGAGGCTTCTGAGTCACAACAGAGCTACACTGAGCTCAACAGTTTAATCAATTACAACATTTTGTGTCATAATTGTTGTCCGTGGTGCTGATCTTTGGACCACCAGGGATGCTGGGACTCTCCAGTCCAATAATCATCAAATATCTGCTGACAGACAAAATTAATTATAAAAGATGGTATTCACAGATCCTAATGTAGGTTATTGCCTTGTTTCCTTTATAGTTCTTCTAGGAAATGTTATAATTTGAGCTATTTTTAGGGATAGCAATGTCAAGTGGGCTTTCAGCTTTCAAAGCAAAATGCAATTGCTCATTTGCTACATCATTGTGAGTTTCCATTACAGTCCTCAGTTCAAGATTGGGCAGCTTTCACATCTCAGTTTTTAAAAATACATCTTTTACCACATCCATTTACAGATACCACAAAACAGTTTATATTATTATTTCTTTCAAACCGGTTATTTTTCTCCTAATAAACGGTTAGCCAGACACAAATCTTGTCAATTAATTGATACTTGTACTCGCTGTGCTAGTTTAAAAAATATTTATAAATCCTCTGAATAATTCTGGAGGACTTAGCCAATGAAGAATATTTAGCTCCTTGAAGTTACATTATTTCCTGACTCTAGACTTTTTGAGAGGCAAAACAATTAATCCAAAATGATTTTGCAGTTTTTCAAATTTAGTGACTTAAATTGAACATTTGACAGAATTTGAGTTTAAAATAAAAATAAATGACTAAGATGACAAAATAAGTCATCTAGATTTTTCACTCATTTATTACTAAAAATGCTGTCCACACAACAAGATTTCTAAAACAAACAAAACAAAAAAAGAACACACTACACATACAAGTGCCAAAAACTGCAGTTCCTCAAATGGCCATTGAGGCAGGCTCCAGAAGTGAGTCTTTCCCAACAGACTCTGATGTTTTCCCAGTTGTCACTGGGTGAGATGTGAGGCCAGTCTGTCACAGGGCTAATACATAGACAGACAACCATTCACACTCACATTCACACCCCACAGCGAAATGAAAGTCACCAATTAACCTAATGTGCATGGTTATGGACTGCAGAGGAGCACCCAAAGAGAACCCACGCAGACACCTCAAGATAATGCAAACTTGACACAAAAAAGGGCCTGGACAGAATTTGAACCCAGGACCTTTGTACTGTGAGGCGACCACCGTGTTACCCTGTGTTTACAGCCTGGAACAAAAAGTGCTTTTGGTGTCAATCGCTACTTTCCCCTTTCCTAACAACTGCACAGGGGATAGATTTTATACTAATTACCACTGATTAGTAAATATATGTGTTGATACATTTGTAGAGTTTATGCATGGAGCTAGCTACCTAAATGTGCAAAACCATATGTATATGACAGCGACAACCTTCATCTTCTGTATATCATCTATATTTATATATATAGCCTACGACTGACTTCCATGAGTAATCAAGGAATAAACTGTCAACAGTGTGAGATTCCACCTTATTCATCTTTAAACGACCTCTCTGTTTGTTCAAATATGTTACATGCTTCATTTTATTCCTCACAATCACCAAATGGAGCCAGTGGACACACAAAGACTACTGTCCCTTCTATGACTGATCAAAGTTCCTCTGACGTGAAACCGTAGGCAGTTTTTTCCCCTCATTTGTTTTAATGGCTGACCCCCTAAACACAACTCTGAAAAGACACAGACTGTACCTCACATGGTGGGGTGAAAAAAAACAACCCTTTTGTTATTCATTCCTTCCTTTTATATAATACTTAATAGGACACAGTGCTGACGCAGGCTGGGGAGTTGTGAACCAGTGTGTGGTGTTTGGTGCCTCTGACTCTTCATGTGTGTGAGTCATCGTGTCACCTACTGCGATCAGGTTGGTAGGTCAAAACAACAGCAAACCGTTGTTGTGACAGCTAATAATAAGCGAGCTGAGGCTTGTTTGGTGGAGGTGGTCGGTGCGTTTGTGTGTGTGCATGTGTGTTTTGGGAGCTGGGTACATGCTGCTTTGAGTTATTAATAATCATCAGACAGTAGTGGAGGGAGTCAATATCTTTTACAGCCTGTGCTTTGTGCTTATTAAATTAATAAGCCGTTTTATTCACTTATCAAGCCCACTATGATGTACCCTAACCCCAATGCTGCCACTTTTCAAAATAAAAGGACTAGAGGAGGAGTGTTTCTTAACCTAAACCTGCATTAACCAATATTTTTATATTAAAAATAGATCAATTTACTATGTAACAACATGTCTGTACATTTATCCTCTTTTGGCTTGTTGTTTTCAGGCTGGCTGAACATTAATTTCCACATATGCAAACATCTTACAAATTACAGTACAAGTTCACGCTACTGCCAACAAGGTTAAGTATTTCCTGCTGTTTATTTTGTCTTCCAGTAGCATTACGCAAAAACAGTATAACAATATTTGGTGGTGAAATGGAACATGGGTTTACACAGGCTGGAATTTGAACATTGCTGAATACGTATTATAAAGCTATTTAATTTATTTGAAGTCCAGGCTCGGGCTGGGCCACCCAAGGACATAAAGAGTTGTTCTTAAGGCACTCCAAGTCTTTATGTTTTCTGTCACTGTCAGGCTGGGAGATGAATCATCCGCCTAGTGAGGATCTGACCACCCTGAGCAGGTTTTCATTAATGGTATCACCATAGTTATCTCCATTCACCTTTTTCACAGCCCTATAGTCTCTGCTGCTGAAAAACACCCCAACAGTATAAAGTTAATGCCAACTTGCTTCACTGTAGGAAAGGCAAAGGGTAGGTGTGCAGTGAAAATAATGCTTAGATTTGAGCCCAAATGGTTGAATACAGGTTTTATAATTTGAGAGTGTTTTGAAGGTAATTTGTGCAAACAGACTTTGTGTTTGTCCGTCTGGCAGGTTTCCCTACAGTATCTGCAGGAAAGATCTTGACCAAGAGATCATCAGGTTCTTAGTTGGCTTGGCCAGGAAGCAATCTCTGGGAAGAGACCTGGGGGCCACTGTGCTCTTGGGAACCTTTAATGTTGCATGTGTATATGTTTCTTTGCCTGGACATAATCACAAGCTCTCCGGGGCTCTGCAGGCAGTTTGTTTAACCTTGTGACTTGTTCTTAATCAGGAATAACACAGACTACTTAGAATTTTTTTAGTCTGATAATTGGCTTTAACACAGACACAAGCTTAGCCACCAACGCCGCCCCCCCATTTTTAAAATTCTCTCTTTTTTCACCTTCCTTCACTTTTGCTCTCAGTTGAAGATATGACTACACTTGCATCAGTATCAAACACACAAACATTTTTCTTCCTGCACACTTGCGCTAATATCAGCTGATTTCATATGTTATGAGGAGGAAAATGCTGGAGCAGTCTACTGTGGAGATATGGATATTACTTTTATTTATATTGCACCAGAGGATAGAGCGCAATGGTAGAATGCAAAATGATTCTAGGACAGAATCAACTGCATTATACTGCTAAATGAACTTTTGTCATTCGCAAGCAACTGCACAGATACCATGCTAACGTAAAGCTAGCCAAGAATCCAGATGATAAAGCTGAGTGTATGCAGACACCAGCTCAGCAGCCAGAGCCTGAACTTCAGCAGGTAACAATGCCAGTCATGTAGTCATGCTTGCAGCCTCTATTTCCCCAGTACGCCTCTACATTAGAATCACTGTGGCAGTCTAATTAATGTTGGTTTAGGTAGACTATAGATACAGTGTATGTGGAACATTTAAAGATTAGACTTTGCAATTGAAATTATGCTATATTTTCATTTCAGTTTCACTTTTTCTACAATATTAAACCTGTGGAAAAAGAGTAATGGTCTTCAGATTATTAATGAAACAAAATTTTTGAATCTTGGTGCCAGTTCTTCTTCTGGACAGTGTGAAGTGGTAAAGACAGTACAAGCAGGGCAGACGTGCACTGGATGGGGGGAGTCTTGAACTGCTGACCTGTAGGCCCTGAGGATGAGGGGAAGCTGGTAGTTCCACTCCTGCTTGTGTTCTGAGGTAAGGATAGCTAGCTGCTGGGCCAGTGTCTTGTTAAACCTCTCTGGAGTAGGGTGGGTCTTCTTAATCCCAAGGCATTTGCACATGGCAGCATTGCAGACACTAGTGTGTCAGCGACAGTCTCTGCCTCCTGGTCTGGGATGGCATATGCCTCATACCACTTGGTAAAATAGTCAATGGCAGCAAATCAAATCAAATCAAATCAAAATTTATTTATATAGCACATATTAAAACAACAGTGTTGACCATAGTGCTTCACAGTCAGTAAAAGCATGAGACAATTAAAACAAACAATAAAACAGGACAACAAACAATAGGTAACAACACAACAAGCTAGAACAGCCAACTAGTTAGAATCAAAAGCAAAAGTAAAAAGATAAGTTTTAAGACGTGATTTAAAAGCCTGGATAGACTCAGCAGTACGAATATGAACAGGGAGGTTATTCCACAGTCTAGGTGCCACAGTTGCAAAGGCCCGGTCACCTCTCGACTTCATTCGAGACCTAGGTTGTGCTAGGAGCCTGTGATTGGACGATCTAAGTGCTCTGTTGGGATTGTATAAGTGGAGTAGATCAGAAAGATAGCTGGGCGCTAAATTATTCAGAATTTTAAAAGTAAACAAAAGAATTTTAAAATCTATGCAATATTTAACAGGGAGCCAATGTAATTTGGCTAAAATAGGAGTTATGTGTTCATAGATTCTCGTACCTGTTAAAAGACGCGCAGCTGCATTTTGAATTAACTGAAGCCGGTAAAGAGAAGAGTGTTGGAGGCCCGAGTAGAGGGAGTTACAGTAGCCCAATCTGGATGTGATAAATGCATGGATAAGCTTTTCAAGGTCCTTTAAAGGAAGGAATGGCTTTGCTTTAGATATCTGACGCAACTGGCAAAAGCTGTTTTTTACCACAGTGGAGACCTGTTTCTCAAGTTTAAAAGAGCCATCCAGGAACACTCCGAGGTTTCTTACAGTGAGCAAGAGATGGCTAGCGAGAGGTCCTAGGGCATCAGCTAACTGGTCTAGCGGAGTGTGACTACCAAAGACTATGATTTCGGTCTTATTCTCATTCAATGTAAGAAAATTATGTGATAACCAAATTTTAACTTCATGCAAACAGTTGAACAGAGGTTGCAAAGAAGCAGACACATCGGATTTCAAAGGTGAATAAATCTGGATATCATCAGCATAACAGTGAAAGGAGATGTTGTATTTTCTAAAGATTAATCCCAACGGCAACATGTACAAAGAGAAAAGAGCAGGACTGAGCACGGACCCTTGAGGCACACCACAATAAATAGGGGCAGAAGCAAGGACATAATGGTTTCCTCTATCTATACAGGGAAATGGCCCCTTGACATCCACAGCTACTCCATTGGTGCTCCTGCTGGTTGTTGCTAAAACTGAGTATGGGACTGTTCCAGCGGCCCCTTTTATTCCTGGTGAGAGGAATATGCATCACAGATGTGGCAGAAGTCCTCCACATCCTTCCGCTGCTGACTCCAGTAGTAGTCCTGGAGGCACCACAACCAGTCACCTCTCCTGCCCTGTGTCAGGATCTTTCCTAGCACTCTCCAAAACATCCTCCTTCAGCCTAAGAGCACTCAACTTGGCCCATAGTCCCTTGGTGGAAATAGAAATCCCAGTGACCTCACCCCAGTGGGGTCACTGCAGGACTGGTAGCAGGTTGGTGTCTTGCTCCTGCTGTGCCCTCCACTCTACAGCATCCACCATTAGGAGCACCCTGCAGGACAGCTGTGTTGCGCCGCCTGTCGCTGTGAGGTCCTGAGCCTTCTCTTCTTACTTCTCACAATAAAGGCAGCCTGCTGGAGCACATGAGCGGCAAGAAAGAGAAAGTGTTGGAATGGTGTGCCTATGCTCTGTGCTCCACAGTGAAATTAAAGGCCTGTGGCCACCTGCCCCTCTGGCTTGCTGAAAGACATCAGCCACGGGAGGGCAGCATGGTCAGTTCACCTTTCTGTCACCTTGCCTTTCCAATTTTTCATCTAGTAAGTCATTCTCAGTGTTGAGTCTGCAGCTCATGTCTGTCTTGTATTTCCTGTTTTACTTTGACGATCTTGTCTTGTGTGATGTATTCAGCTTTACGTTCTCCCCGTCTCATCAGATTGTGTTCAGCTGTGTCTCCTTTTGGTTACTCCTTCGTTACCGTCTGGATATATAGTGTGTGTGTGTTTTCCTTTGTTTCCTGTTGGATCATCTTTGTATCCTCCACGGTGTATTTCCCCCAAGTCTCCAGGTTTTCAGGTTTCTTGTTCCTTGTTCCAAGTTTACAGGTTTCATATGGTGTTTAGTCTTCCCAGTTTAGGTTTTGTTAGCTCCGTGTAGTCGTTCTTTGCTTTTGTTTGTTGTTCTGTTCCACCTGTGTTCCCACCTGTTGCCCATCCTCTCGTTATCCTGTGTATGCATTTAAGTCCTCAGTTTCTCTCTGATCATTGTTACGTCGTCCCCTTTTGTGGTGTTTCCATTTACGCCATGTTTCCCTCGTTAATTTCTAGTGTGTAGTATGTATGGCTTATTTTGAAAGTGAATAATACTTTACCATTAGGCCCATAGCTGTTGGACAAACAGTTGGACAAATTAGCAAATAAGTAGACAGCATTTGGGAAAGAACCGTGGCTTAATTTAACAGTGGATAGTATTTTCAATTAAGCTCCTCAAAATGTGCTCTTTGGTTACAAAGCTCCAGATTTTTCATTTTAGTTAAAATTGGATTTGAGCTCCTTCACGTCTTGAAAACACACTATTAAATGTCCAAACCTGCATGGCACTGACGACAGACTTGTTTACCAAGTAAAAGCTTCTCTAGATACCGACCACAGCTCATTTGTTAAAATATAAAAGTGAAGAAGCAGTGAAATAATAAGTGTGTGAATGGAAGAGGAAGATGAGGACTATCAGTGCAATGAAGTGGGAGAAGGAAAGCAAACGTCCGGAGTGGCTGTGGAGAGTGCTGAGTGGGCGGGGTGGTGGAGGAGGAGGAAAGCTGAAGCTGGAGCTTGTGGTCTCAGCCTCCTTCTCAGAATTATCCCTCAGTGACGCAAGCTCCTCCACACACATCCTGACAGCTGCTCCCTGCCTGGTTACAGCTTTCCTCGGCCTGTCCAATAACATTCATATTCATTTCCGCTTTAATGCATGGCTTTCCCTGCCGGTTTTACCAATGCAGCTCCACTTGGCCTCATTACAACTTCATGTAATGTATTGTACTAGTGGGACTGTGATACTGTAGTGCAAATACTGGATCTTCTTTTTTTAAATGCGAGTAAGCTGTGGAGAAAAAGGGGCTAATAGTTTTATGCCACTTATATCACACAGCCAAACCATAATACATTGGATGCTCAAGAGGTAGCTGAAGGCCCTTTTGTGACTGCAGACACATGCTACCCCCTGTTTTTATAGTGGCTCTTTCACCATTAAAGTACTGTAGCAATATGGCATAACTTCTATTTGAGGAATCCCTTAATTAAATGGCTATAAAGCCCAGCGACAACCACTGAAAGCAAATTTGTCACAGTCTGGAAGAAAAGGGGAAAACTGTGGAAACAGATTTCAGTTGCTTGACTGTTTGGTTTTTAATCTATAATGATAGAGTATTGACTGATTTGTATTAAACAGTTATGGTTTAAATGATAAACATTCAAAATGGATGTAAAAAAAAAAATTGGCTCAAAAATATATACACACACATATATATATATATATATATATATATATATATATATATATATATATATATATATATATATATATATATATATATATATATATATATATATATATATATATATATATATATATATATATATTCTCATTGCCTTAAACACCACCTCCATCTCTGTCAGAGGGGACACTGAGGCATTCTGTCAGTCTAGAAATTTAAAGACTATTTTTCATTAGTACCTACTCGGGTTGGCTCACCACGGTTTGCAGGGTTTTCCAAAAGGTCATAGTACCTGGTACCAGGTACCTTTTTAGTGCCTACTCTGCCAGCAAGTTATCCAAGGTGATCCAAAAATGTGGGTCTGCTCCAAAACCTCTTCCTGATATAGGACATGCCCAAAACACCTCATCTAGGAGTAACAGCCCTACTCTGAGCCCTCTTAAATCACCAAATTGTCACCCTGTCTCTCAAGGAGAGCCCAGCCACCCTTTGGATGAAGCTCACTTCCACTCCTTGTATCCACAATCTCATTCTTTGGTCACTATCCAGAGTTCTTGGCCATAGGTGAACACGGGAATATACAGGCCAGTAAATCCACAGCTTTTCTTTCACACTCAGTTCTCTTTTCATCATTATGGGCCAGTATACTATTCTAGCCATTAGAAATACGACGTAGTAAAACATAGCAGTAGTGTGGCTTCCACCCTGGCCATGAAACAGTAGACCAAATTTTGCAAGACTTTTGAAGGGATCATGTGTGTTTAAAAATCCAGACTGCGTGCGCTTTGCAGACTTGGAGAAGGGTTCAGGTCAGTCTTTCTGGGTGCAGAAGAGGAATGACACGAAAGGGAGATTTTTCTCAAGAATAATAAAATAAATAAATCAGTTTAAACTTAATTTGAACTTCCTTATCTTGAAGATATAGTAACAAGGATTATGCAATGGGAAACCACGCATACCCATCTTTTGTTAATACTAAAGAGTTTTGTTTATATTAGGCATAATATTTGGGTGTAGTATGGGAGTATGGGGTTCTGGATTTGTTGTTACCAGTGTTGGGACTAACGCGTTATTAAGTAACGCGTTACAGTAACTACGTTATTATTGTGGTAACGAGCACGGTAACTAGTTATTATGCCAAAACCAGGAACGCGTTACTCGTTACTGGGATTTAGATAGGCTCGTTACTCGTTACTTCGAGTAACGAGTGGTGGATATCGCGGAGCTTCCACAGATTCAATAACATTAGCAAGTGGTGGAAGCCAGCAGGTGGATGAAGGAAAAGGGAGGCAAGAGGAGAGACCCGAAGCGGCCGCCGGTCCGCGTGTCAGGTGAACTGAACTTCAGGTAAGAAGTTATGACCTGCAGTCTATCTGGGTCAGATATAAACCAAGTTTAGGTGGAGTTTATTTTCGGTATGCTGACATTTTCGTACTGCGTGCTAGCTAGCATGACGGAGTTTCTGTACAGCTGTGTGGGTGCTATGTTACTGATGTTGAACTTTATTTTGTTCATACGGTTAATTATTAGAGTTGCCAACCGTCCCCTAAAAAACAGAATCGTCTGGTATTCAGAGAAAATATTACGCGTTTCGTACTGAGGTGAAAAGGAACACAGTTTGTCCCGGACTTCAGCTACAATGAAAAGACACAAAGCTGAAGCTGCACAGCTGCCTCTTCTTCTCTCATTCTCTCTCTCCTTTCTACTTCAATCACGAAACTGATCAATGATCAGCTGATCGGCTTTTCTCTCTTGTTTATTTATCGCCCACTTTGCGCCAGAAAGAGGAAACCAGCGGATGTCACGTTAAACAACAGCAGCACGTTTAAGCTTGATCAGCTGTTGTTAGAATTTATTTAATATTAATTTCTAGTATCAGCTGATGTTTGCTGGAGCCACAGCTGTAAAGCTGCTGGTCATGATATCAGTTTGGTTATCTGGTGAGAGGGAAACATGCAGATGAAACCAGGAGATGTCCTTACTGAATCATCAGAGCTGAACAGGTGATGGAGAAACAGGTTTACCTTTTAGGTGACATGAATGAGTTGAAGGGAAGTTATGAACTGTTTCCAAGAGACAAATAACACCAGGATCCTTTTCTAAGTAGCTGACAGCTGGTAACTGTGCAGGGGCGGGTCTAGCAAAGTGTTGCCAGGGGGCCAGGTAGGGCATTAACAGGGAGAGGGGGGCACAAGGAAATAGTTTTCTTTATTATTCTCATTTAAAATGTCTCGCTTTAAAAAAAAAATAATTATCTGAGTCTTACAACAAACGATTGATAGATTGATACATATATACCATCAGAACAGTGTACATCACTGTCACAACAGTGTTTGTTTTCATTCAAAGGCTTTATGATTTTTCCTATAATGGTGGGCCGGTCTCTAGTCAAAATGCCCGGGATGATTGTTTTGTCCCAGTCCAGCCCTGGATGCAGCTCATCTGCAGTCTGGTGTTACCTACATCTTCCTATTCAGAAGGCAGAATTTCCAAGTTCTGAGTACAATCAAAAGCACCACGACTGCAGTTTTTGTGTTGGATGTAAAAAGCAGGCTAGAATCATGGCGGTGGTCAACGACGGTCCAGGCGTGGGATTTCTCTCGTGGAAATGTGCACATTATTTTTTCCTTTCTATTGGTAGGTGGCACAGTGCACGTGTGGCAAGTAAGCAAGCTAGAAGACTGGCACTCTTGCTGGGTATCCAGTTACGGAAGCAACACATTAACAAGAGAATTCTGAGTAAAACCAAAGTTACTTTCCCTAGTAACTAGTTACTCTGAAAGTAACGAGTAACTTGAAGTAACTGAGTTACTTTTTTAGAGAAGTAACTAGTAATGTAACTAAGTTACTAATTTAAAGTAACTTACCCAACACTGGTTGTTACTAAACTGAAAGTTGTGTCTGCAACACTGGAACATGTTTTAATGGGTGTTGGACTTCACCAGGGTTGCCCCAAGTTATCGATATCAGGATATCAAGGCACAGCTGGGACAACCAGGGTATCCATTTCGGGAAACTCATGCATCCTTGCCTTTAAAAACTGCTTATCGGTTCCACTTGCACTTTTGCTACAATCAGCTGATTTTAGTTTGTGTGCCGGAGGAGGAAAATAGTGGCAGTCTTGAGCATGGACATGGAAGACATTGATTTCTTTTCTTCTTCTTTTTTGCACAATGGGACAAGAGTGTGATGGTAAAATCCCAAATGCATTGATAACAGAAACAACTGCATTATATTGCTAACATTCTAACTGTGGCTCTTTGCGAGCACATGCACAGACACCATGCTAACACTAAGCTCGTATGTGTGTCCTCATTAGTTTTGTGTTGGCATGTGTCCTATAGGTTTCTATTGCTAACTGGTAATTATGAGATGGTGTGTTTCATGTCATTTTACAGAGAAATGCAAAAGTAATGTAACAGTATAATGAATTACTTTCTCTTGTGAGTAATTAACATTACTTTTAAGAAAAGCGCTCTGTGTAATATGTGCCCCAACACTCATCACAGCATAGGACAAGCGACAGGATACACACTGGACAGGTTGCCAGTCTATCAGAGAGCTGGATATATAATAGAGTCTTTTCGTTGTATACATCACAGAGCTAAAAGACGAGAGAATAGGGAAAAAACTCTGAATTTCAGTCATAAACTTCCACCTGGGGCGAAAGTGGAATATTCCACCAGTGACTGTCTACCCACAGGAGTCTTCAAACTTGGACAGTGTGTAGGAGTCTAACATATAAAGAGATCATCACTGATGTTTTTACATGTTGATACCCAGAAGAATGTTTTTTTCCCCCAGGGAACCACATCACTTGACACTTTAACCTCAGAGACCTTTCCTGAGTGTTTTCTGTACTGGAACAATTTTGTTCTACTGCTTTCTTTATGACATAAAAGATGTTCCTATGAGCTTGTTTTCAGGCCATTCTTAACACGTGTTATACGTTGTTGTTGCTGTTCACTCAGTTTCTAAATATGCCCATTACGGTATGGAGTTACATCACTGTGTACACATGATGTGTCAGAGCAGGTGACAAAAACAGGATCATGCAGTCTATGAATCTATGACGAATGTATGTTTTTTTTAAAGGGTGTGAGGATTCCTATCTTTAGTCAAACATATGCAAGACAGAAGATCAGTTAGAAAACACCCTCACACACAAGAGGTGATGCCCGTTAGGGCAGAGACAGTGAAACGTTTCTCTCTTAGAAAAAGATAGATTGCTCTGTGCCTGCATGTGGATTGGGGGATTTCAGATATATTGAGATCTTATTGAGATCTTGTTCATAATTATTGGAAGATTAGCAGGCAGATTGGTGCTCCATCCACAGTGATCTGTATGTTATTCCAGCGTCCCTATACAGTACTAAATTACTAGTATAGTGGTTAGCAGTTTCAGTTAATTTGTTCTGGATAAAGTGCAGAATAACACTGTGTGAAAAATCATTTTTTCTTTTCTTCTTACATGACGTGGTATGGATTTTTTTTATTTTGTATGTGAGGCTGGATGACTCTTGCACTGAAAAAAGATTCAGGCAAATCTATCTAAATAACTGATCTTTGGGTACAAACAAAAAGGGTGCTGATAAAATCAACAAAATACTGACTAAGTATTCTATATCTTAACAAGTTTTAAATTAAAAATGTCAACTTTTGTTTTTGATCAGACTCCATCATACAACCTTTAATAACACCAGGTGACAACACTTCCTGTTTACTACTTTTTTTGCATGAAAGTGCATGACGTACATTACAGAGAGATGAAATGAGAGTCATGAGAATAAAGCCAGCAAGTTGTGTTAGTCACGCAGTGAGAAGCAGGTTAGATTCTCACCACACGCTGTTCTCTCATGGCCACATGAAAAGGCTGTGAAGTTACTACTTTCTGAGGTCTTGAGGGGATTTCCATGACATATCAGAACTATTCATCTGCCTTTGAGAGATAAACTCTGTCTAAGATTTTGGGACATCCCAGAAAAGCCCTTGGTCTATTTCCTCTGCCTGAGGTCAGAGACATTATAACCACCAACAACAAGTATCTTTGTCAACTTGTTCCATGATGGCCTTCATTTTTATGTGATTTCTTTGAATCACATTTTCATGAATTACATTTAGGTGAAATGGAATGAAGCAAAGCTAACTGAATGACTTGGGTCGGAGCAACGAAGCTCAAGTTACAGGTCTGCTAAATAAAATTAACATGTCCTCTGGAGCTAGACTAGGTGTTCCACTGACTGCACAGCATGTTTGTCCCCTGCTTGTTGGCTGCATGCAAAGTTCAAACAACAATTGTTAAGGCAAAGAGCCAATCTCAAAACTAAATTCCAAAGGAGCTTAAGACATTAGCAAGGAAGGGGATGGGGGAAATCAGAGGGCAAAGACAGACTCTGGAAAAAAAAAAAAAAAGCCAGGACTAAGCATAAGCTCACTGGATACTTTGCTATGCACACCTTGCTAGTATTGTGCCGGACCCCTTTTTGCCTATAGAGCTGGCTTAAATATTTGTGGCATCAATGATGTTGGAAACATTTCTTAGATTTGGGTCCAGTTGATGCAGATTTGTCTGCTGCACATTCATGATGTTTTTTTCTTGTTCCACCACATCTCAAAGGTGCTCTATTAAACTGAGATCTAGCGCCTGTCGAGTTAATTTGAGAGCAGTGAACTCTCTGTCATGTTCAATAAACCAGTTTGAGATGATTAGAATTTAATGAAATGGCATATTGTCCTGCTGGGACCAGCCTATAGCTAGCACATAAATAATTCTCATTTGGTACTAAATGGCACATTGTGCCAGGAAAATATTCCCCAGACCATTATACCACCACCCGCCTGAATCACTGATACAATGTAGGGTATTTTTATATTTATCCAGAGATAGGTTTGTTTATTTTTTAATCACTGGTGGAATGATTCATTCAGTTGCGAGAGGTATCGGATACCAGTCCTGGACAAGCCCCGCTCTTAGGTTAAAACCTTTACTCAATATTCTAGAAGGACACAGGATGTAAAAAGGTAGGTCAAAGCAAATCCAAAATATTTTTTTTAAAAGCACACATTTTCAGTTATAGTTAACAGGATAATCCGAGCAACCACACAACACAGACCTCATTGGCTCAATGAAAAGAAGCACTTGGTGCTGGAGCAGGATGTGCAGGCTCATTTACCTGCAGATTCTGGCCTGTTGTTGCAAACCTGGAACACACAGAGAAAGACATCAGGTCTCTTTCAACAAGAGGCTAAAAAGTTAGTCGATGCATCAATTTCAAGACCAAGTCTCAGTTTTAATTCATCCTGCAATTAGTTTACTGGGTTCTGGACATTTTAACTGGAGCTGAGATTGATTAATCTTAGTCAGAAATGATCTTTTTCTATCCTCAAAACTGCAAACCCCACAGAAACCCCATCTAATTGTTTTCTGAGGTTAGCCAATTAGAATAAGGTTAACTTAAAATAGAAGGAGCCAAAGTTTTGTTTGTTTGTTTGTTTTTTAACAGAGGATGAACTGAGGTGCCACACCGAGTCCCAGTATGAAAATAAGGATTATTTTGAATTCTCAGTCACGCAAAGCTGCCCTATGGGAGCTGAAGAACTAAGTATACATCATTATTATGCATTGGGATAAGATACCATTATGTTTTTTCTCATGCATACTTGCATTTCTATAGTTTGACAAAGAATAAAACATTTCAAAAGATGTCTGGAAGCTCTTGTTTATTCTGCGTGGGGCAATGTGTTTGTAATTGCAAGAAGAAGGCACATCTTAAACAACCATAAGAGAATTGGAGCAGTACCATCCCACTATTGCTGCCAGTGAGTGCACAAATATGAGATTCACCTGGTCACAATAATAATGTTAGATCCAGAATAGTGGAGGCCAATTACTCTTGTCTGACAAAATAACATTTTGTTTTTCATTTTCAAGGGAAAGGGTACCATTAATTCTAGTCACTTAATTTTGAAAATAGCTAGGTTCTCAGTCAGAATAGCTGAATTTACTGTGCAAATAAGTGTTGCATGTAGTCTGTGAAAGGAGCTCGTTATTTGCAGAGTGCAGGAAACTGGAAACCAAGCAAGCAACACCCCAACACCTGAAAGAAGCAGAAAAGGAAAAAAACAAACCCACAATAAAACCCAAAGGAAGTGTTTTTTTTTTTCATCTCATTCTCTAGCATTGAAATAAACACTGTTTTGAATATGAGATTTACATTATACTTTAAGAAGAGTTGGCAAAAGTTCAGACACTCTGTACTTAAGTAGAAGTACAAATACTGCTGTTAAAAATACTCCAGTAAAAGTTGAAGTAACAATCTAACTTCTTTACTCAAGTAAAAGTAAAAAGTACAGGCTCTGAAATGTACTTAAAGTAAGAAAGTAAAAAGTAGCTCTTTGGAGGATGTTTCTATTGTCGTGAATCTTGTGCTATATTAACATAATAATAAAATAATATCAGTAGATGGGAATAGAAACTTTAGTGTAACAGTTTTGTAATTCTAATTGAACTCAGCTTGAATCTGAAGAAAGAGAAGCAAAATAAAAAATGGATACATTTTCTATTGCCAACACAAAAATGTGTACAGTCAGGAATTCACGAGGTGGGGGAACCCTAAAATTGGTTTTATTTGCCTGGTGTTGGGAAAAGACTCATATAATTTCTATTGAGAGCTCCAGTACGTTTTCTTAGTGTACAGGCTGTGATCAGCTGACCTGTTGCTCTTTTTGGATGTACAGTACACAAATTAATTGAACAACATGTCAGTAGTTCTAGCTGATTTCAGTTCTCTACACTGTTCATGCGGTCTTTATAGTAGGCTGTATAAAGTTGGTATGAAGACGGAATTAGGTCAGTAAGAATCATCAGCTAAAATTCAAATGAATCTCTGGTTCACGTCATGTAACCTTACTCTGAACATGAAACCACAGCCACTGTGCACCAGTCAAACACTGTTCTTTAAACCCATCACACTACAGCAAACTAACCTGTTTATCTTCCACTAACCTGCAGAGGATTTTCATGCAACCTTTAAATAACAGTTAGTCTACCTCAGTTTATTTAGCAGCATGTTTCACAATATGAAAAAAAAAAAAAACAACGTCACATGTACAGACCCAATATCTTATTTAAAAACACAAGGACTTACATGTAAGCTTCACATTTCCAGTCTATCAGATTCCACTGAGCAGTCCTTACCTTTAAATCTAACCTCTCTTCTTCCTCTACTGTCCTGTCTTTCTTATCTTTCTCCATCTCTGAGTAAAGCTAGCTCTCTTTCGTTTCTCTCCCTGTGAAATACAGCAGCTGGACTTTTAGCTGTGTCAAATTGCACAGGAACAGTTTGTGTGTTTGCTGATGTTTGTTGAGCTGATAAAACGCTGCATTTGAAATGACCTGCCACTTAAAAAAATGTTACTCCCTTTAAGCTCGCTCCTCCAGAATAAAAAAACAAAACACCATTCCACTTTTAACCCCTGACTTTTGCATACGTTATCTGTCTTTACGGGAGAACAGGACTGCCTGTCATGTCTTTCTGTTTAGGCTCAAATCTGTTTGATGTTTGAAGGCTCGCAATGATAAAATAATAACTCGACCCAAATGCGTTAAAGCAAAAGTAACAAGGCTGTTTTGAAAATGTAAGTCAAAAGTACAGATATTTGTTTAGAAATGTAGGTGGGTAAAGGTAAAAAGTAGTCAGAAAACAATACTCAAGTACAGATACATGAAAATTGTAGTTAAGTACAGTAACAGAGTATTTGTACTTCGTTTTTTCCCACCTCTGACTTTAAGACAGTAAAAAGGAAAATTCTAGTCATGGGAAAGCGCATTATTGCCATAATAGGTTTGTTAAATTTTAAAAAATGAATAGAAGTAAAGCAAAACAAAAAAATTTAATTAAATTAGAACATTTGAGCTCAGCATGTTTGAAATATTCTGGAAAAAAAAAACCCTCAGAAATATTGGGGTTAAAGTTAATATATTCACTGTAAATCAAATCAAAGGGCAAAAGGTCAGGTATAAATGCACAATTAATGCCACTTTACATTGTTTTATTTATTTAATTTACCCACAAGTAGATAATTTTATATCAGATTTAAATTAGTTAAGACGAATTTTAAACAACTCACTATTCCAGAATAAACATGATAGGTCCGATTTTTGTCCATTTCTGATCATCGGTATCAACTTTATCCTTTGAATTATTATCAGTTTATTACCTGTGGCAGACATTTTTAAGGGAGATTTATGATAGCAGATTAGGAGAATTATATGTTAAATGAATAAACTATCATTATCTAGAGAAATCCTGAGTTTCTTGGATTGAAATTTCTTAAGAAAACACACATTGCATAACCTCAGTAAAAAATGTTGTTTCAAATGTACATTTTGATCTTGGATGTTTTTCTCTCTGGTATATATAATAATTAAAAAAAACACACACACACATGAAAAGAGCACCAGCCTACATTTCGTTTTTAGTTGAATACGCTTTTAACGTGACCCGGAAGTGTTTTTATTTACACCGGATATAGAGCTTGTCAATGTGACCTGCCTTTACTCGCACACAGTTATGTTTTAATAGACGAGATTAGATAAATACTTAGAAAATGTTTCTCACCACAGTAAACTGTAAGTACTTTATTCTCTTAAATATTGTCTTCAAACAGCACGACGCATGCGTACCTAGAGCTCTCCCATACGCTATTGTGGGGTTAGCTGATGCTAAAACGTGAGCTGCTCTTAAAATATACGTCTGTTCATGTGGGCAGTAATTGTGAAATACTTTATAATAACATTTTTTCACACGTTTCAGTGGTTTTGTGTCTTAGAGAGGTAGATTTAGCTTCTGGATAGCACACACGGCAGTATGTGTTAGCATTCACTGGGTTTTGTAAGTGTGGAAATCTCAGAAAGCACCTGTGCTACTCGAAAGGTAGTTTTTCTTTATATTTAGATGTGTAGGAGGGTCTTTGAGTTTTCAGCAGATACTTGCACACAACCTTAACAGCTTTAAGGACTTTCTGGGGTTGGTGTTGGCTAACTGTTAGCAAGTTTCAACTAAAATCCCGTTGCTCTGAGTGCTGCTGAACTACATCTGTTGGATTCACATGCATAATATTCTTCTTTTTCTTTGTTTTTTTTTTAACAGTGGCGAAGGCAAAATCCAAGTAAGTACACTGGCTGGTTCTTTAAAAGTCTAGTCAAGAGACCTCATTCACACATGAAGCATAAGGCTGTGCGTAAACCGTGCATACTGACGATTTACGCGTAAATTTATGTTTCATTAAAATAATCTTAACCGAATTTGCACTTTGGAGTACAGATGTATGGCTCCTTCAGGCCATGGGAACGAGCAGGTGATGAAAGCCGGGCTGTCTTAGAGCATTTAAACACACATCTTTACACTTAATACTATTACTTATCCGCATGTTGGATCCGATTCCTAATGCAACTCTAACCATTTGTCCAGGCCGAGGTCAGGTAGGAGTTTCGTGGGATGTGATGTTTGTCGACGGCATTGTAATCTTTACTGAGAGTAGAAAGCAGATGGACGATAGTCTGGAGAGGTGGAGGTATGCTCTGGAGAAAAGAGGAGTGAAAGTCAGTAGAAGACAGAACACAGGTGTAAGAGTGAAACTACAAGGAGCCGAGATTGTGAAGGTGGATGAGTTTAAATACCTGGGCTCAGCCATCCTAAGGAATGGACAGTGCACAAGAGAGCTGGAGAAGAGAGTGCAGACAGGGTGCAGTGTCAGGGATCATTTTTTATATATCATTTTTTAGCCACAGGGACCGGAAGGTTTACAAGATGATAGCTTTGATGTATGGTTTGGAGACAGTGGCACTAACTAACAAAATTGAAGGCTGAGCAGGAGGTGGCATTACTTTAAGATGGGAGTGGCCATGGTGGACAAGATTAGAAATGAGTACATCAGAGGGACGGCTCAAGTTAAGTGGTTTGAAGACAAGGAAGAAGAAGCCTGAGATGGTTTGAATGTGCAGAGGAAAGATGGCAAATACACTGGATAAAGGATGTAAAGTATGGAGTTGCCAGGCAGGAAGAAAAAGAGGACGGCTACAGAGAAGATTGATAGATGTAATGATGGAGGACATGCAGAGGGTTTGTGTGACAGTTGGTGTGTGTATTATACAGTGTGACAATCCCTAAAGGGAGCAACCAAAAGAAGAAGACCACTACTAATATGAATTATTATTATTACTACTCATTTCATTTTGGTCATTAGTCAGAGGTGCCCAAAATAAGATAAGCAAAAAGTTTCTCAGAATTGAATAACGAACAGTAAGGAATTGAGGGTTTGACGTGAGCACAGAGCTGCTATAACTGTACCTCAGGCAAGTTGCCTCTCCAGGTGCTGACTTTGTTTCCACCTGTCAGAACAAACTGGCTATAGCTACCCTCACTGATGAGTATTTTTCTCTTGAAGTAAGTTTTGTCATTTTAAGGAAAACATTTGATTTTTCTGAAGCAAAGAGTCTATTACTGTGTGATTATTACGGTGGTTTCCTCCTGTGACACAAACCCTTTCTACTTCAGTTGTGCCGACTGCAGGTAGCGTGCACAAACCTGACGGGTTAGAATAATTCAGTGCACAAATCAAACACTAATTTTGTGCGGAGGTTAAGAACATTTCTGCATATGCACTCGTGAATGAGGCCTGTTGTTAGTGTTTTGTGTTGAAATGGCAGTCACCTCTCTGTGTGTTGCTCACCTGTCAGGACCATCCTGGTGCAGATGGTGAGTGCTGCAGGGACCGGATACTTCTTCAACACAAAGAGGAACCGACTCAGAGACAAACTGGTGCTGCGCAAACATGATCCATTTGGTAAGAGCCGTGTGAGGACAACTACGACACACAAATACTCATTAAAGCAAAATCCACGTAACCCAGGATATCTTTTCCTTATCTGGCTTCACTTATTCAAGCGGCAGCAAGCAGGCTAAGCAGTCACATGAAGGTGTTGTCACTTTAATAAATCGCTACTTGCAAAGTGAACCCAGGGTCTCCCAATCTACCTTTGAGCACACAACAGTATATGATTGTTTTTCTTTTAACTTGTAAACTATTTGTATTTAAACATGTGGTGTGATCAAAATGTTCTTCCCAAAGTGAAAAACTGTACCTGATTCTAAATTTGGCAAACCTCCAGTTCAAGATTATCTTCTCGGGCATATCTAGAAAGCTTCAATCGTGGCTGCTATTTTTAGAGATGTCCTTGGCTGTCTTGTTCTGACCATTTTCACTGCGCGTTTCATCATGACCTCACTGTGATCGCAACTGGTATGAGAGCTGGTGCTCACAATTTTGACGCACTGGAGGGGATACAAACAAAAGTACAGGGGGACAATATAATGTGACTTCTGCTGAGTGATCCAAACAGTCCAAGTGTAACACCTGGAATAATGACCTTGAATGGATTAGTCCAATTTAAAATCAGCTAAGGATTCAAATTTATGGTGGACCTGTTTTCAGAACGTGTTGGTCACACCTTCTGTTCAGCCCAGTGGAAAATAAACAAAACCCACATTTGGAGTGACCCTTGACTTCCACCTACTTTCTGCTTTTTGTCTTTGCAGTGAACAAGCACGTCCTGTTTTTTGAGAAGAGGAAGATCAGATCGATTTAACCGCAGCACACCAACACACACAGATGGACAAAATGAACTTGCAGAGGTTTAAAGGCATCGTTTTTATTGCCGGGGATGGTACAGCGGGTTAATCGGATGGCTGACGTGTTTATCAGAGGATTTCTTCCTGGATGGATAAAAGTGGAACTCCAGGCTTGAACAAAACAGACTTAAAACCAGAAAAGTGATGTTATGTAAGGGGACCACCGCTGCCATGATCTGAAGCTGTTCATTGGTTCAAAATATTTATTTAATTGGGTGAATGTACTTTGTGAAACATTTGTTGTGGTTAATTCAAATAAAATAATCTCAATGATTAACTTATCTTTAATGGTAATCAATTTTAAGCTATCTTCAGCAGCAAATTTTCATAAGAACATTTAGTGTTGAGTCTCTCTGACCCCATTCAGATGTGGTCCCTTAACATCAGGATCTACTGCTACTCCTGGAAGTATTCATTTGGGAGGTCCCGTCTGTACGGAAAAGACGTCTGCGTGCCAATGTCCTGCACGCTCACCCCTGCCACCAAATTGGCTCTGCGGGCCATCTCCTCCAGAGGCATGTGTGGGTGGTTGGCCATGTAAAATGCCAGGGCTCCAATGAAGCTATCGCCAGCACCCTGAGAAGAAATAAAACAACAATGCATGGTTAAAGGGACCTTATTTTCAAACAGGTGGCAGTTAAATACTGACAAAATTTCAAGTAATGAGGTCAGAGTATATGGAGCCAGGTTTAGACAGTTTTTTCTCTTGGCTCTATATTTTACACTGTGACATTTATGAGGGGCAGCCAATCAGAAGAAAGACTGCTCAAGGCAGCATGGAAGAGAGCTAAAACAGGTCATTTCATGCAGAGGATGAACTAAGGAGCCGCACTGTAGCTCAGTATTACATTTGAATATTTTGAACTCTGAATCATGCAAAGCTACTACAATTGAGTCCAGTATTAAAAAACAGGAATCTTAAAAATTAATAAAATCCCTCTACAGAGGGATTTCCCCAAATTTCTTTTTGGGGAAAAAATTTGGGTTTTTCATCCGATTTCATTCCCACAGATTTGTCACGTACACTCTGGGGCTCCTTCATTAACACCACCCCTCATATCTAAATGTATTAATCTGAACTCTTTTCATATAAAAGTGTATATACTCAGTTTTGGTTCCCTTTTGGTCTGAGGTACTTTTTTTTTATTAGTATAAGCTGTGGATTTTACCATCTATAATCACTACCTGCTTTTTCTGCAATTTATCCATCGCTGTTAACAATTTAACCTCCTTATAAATTACTTGTAGCAGTACTACTATTGGCATACAGGCTATTTACAGGCCCATAAAAGGGGCCTTAAAATGTAATAGATTGACATTTAAATTCGATTAACTGGGTTTTAAAGGTTCAAATTACATCACAGCATTGGTTTACAGTTTTAAGATTTGCATTTGGTTACTGAACAACTACAGCATTGTCTAAAAAATAATTCTTAAAAAGGGAATAATCACTCACAGTATTCATGTTGACTGACAATATTCAGTAAATATTCTGGAATGAAATTATGCTGACACTGGCTTGTGTAAGATAGAGAAAAATATTATATTATTTAATTGAAGAAACATGTTACCTGTCACTTTGTGTTAAGTTGTCCCAAATTATCTGAGTGTTTGTTACCAAAGAGCCCGACTTTATGAGGGCCTTTCAAAGTTTTTGTTTGGACATTGGCTGCTTTTACTCATTTTCTGTGAATTCCTTGTCATTTTCCGAAGAATGCATATTCCGGTATATATATTTTTAAAAAGCCACTTAATAGATCTATGAATCATTCAAACAGGAAAAAGGCTCCTAACTCAAGGGATGAATCATTATTGTGTCTACGCACAACCGACAATTTAACAAAAAAAAAAGATTTTAAATTGTATCTTTTGTCACTTTGTTACTAACAACTTGTAACAAAAACACGTAATTTGTTCCCATGTCTTTAGTTGAAGCTACAACAAAAGGCCAAACAATAAAAATAAAAATAACTGGGCTCTTAGTTGAAAACATGGCATATATTTGCATGGTGTGTCCGGACTGGACAAGTGGAGGACACAGCATGCATAAAAAATTATATCTACAACAGATGAACAGTTAAGCTATATCCTTGAAAAAAATATAGCAAAGACCTTCAGATGATCTGTCAGTAGAAATATTCTTAAGGAAGTGAAATGGGAAGAAAACAGTGGACTGAAAATCAGCAGGAACCAGTCTTAGGAATTGTGTTTCTGTGTATTTTTGCACATGCATCATTCTCAGTGTCAGATTTCCATTTTTCCAAGCAAAATATAAAGAAATGAGCCTAGCTCAAGACTTTTGCACAGTAACATATTCTTACGTCCAGCTGACAGTTTATCAGTTATTAACTGTCTTAATCACTTATTTGTGACGGCTTAATATTTCACTACTTTTAACTTTTAGTCCATTAAACAGCGGCTGATTCTTTACAGGAATATTTTATCTGTTTATCCATACTTACGCCTAACTGAACTTTTATAATTGTAGCCTGACTTTAACAGGGAATTATAGCTTTTTATTATCTACTAAGTATTTTAATATTTGCAAACACATTTTAGTTTTTCACTTCTACTGCTTATTCTTCTGGTTTTTAGCACACAATATTATTATTATTATTTTAAAAAAATATATTAGTTGCATTAATCTTTCCGAGGTCCCCCAACTACTACTGAAGTAACCTTTTGGAGTAGCCCTGGACTATTGTCCCAGTCAACAATTCCTAAAAACATGCAAGATGGAGGGGGAAGAAAAAGTCAAAAAAGTTAAAATATCTGGATTTTTTTCTCAAGTTTTCCTAAAATGCTTCTTTCTGGGGTTTTTTTAATTATTATGTTTTGAGAGAGAACATGAAACACAGTTAAAAAACGAGGGGAAGCTTCATGTTTAAATTCACTAAGCTGCCAACAGTAGGGGGTGCTGTGGCATTTTCCAGCTGTTTGACTTGTACTGCTGCCTGCAACTAGTTTGAAATGACTTACTGGTTTGCCCTGTGTGAAAGTGTGTCTGTCGACTCTAACAAAACATCAGCATTAAGGGCTTTAATCGGTTTCACGTAAAACCAGCAAAGTCATAAATCTGGCACTCGTGAAACGCCTTAAATGTGATGTGACTCTTTCCCAGCATCCTTTAAGGATGTTAAGTGTTTTATCATCTGATCAAATGACTACAGAAAGAAAAGCCTGCCTTCACTAATTGTTTTAAAAAGTCAGCTGAGTAACACGCGGCTGCCTCCTAACCTAACTGCCAGCAGCTCTGGTTTTTGGTTATTACCATGAGCACATAAATCAAACCCTCATCTATTGATAAAGAAGGAATGTGCTGTGTACGCCCTGGAGGGGTGGTTTGCTGGGACGGGATGTCTAGAGGGGGTGTGTGTGTATGTGTGGGGGGGCTCACTGATGGGAAAAAGCACACTGGTATGTGGCGACATGCTCATGTTTAACCACAAATGGCCCCCCGACGCTGGTTCACACAAGCCCGCTCCATTACTCATCACATCGGCACTCAAAAGACTTCATTGCACTCTCTACTGAGCACCTCTGTGAGCCTCCCCTGCTCATCCTCCAACTGCAAAGTAACGCTTTTGTCAAAGTGATGATTCAGTGGCATGGCGCAAAAACAAAAACCCCCAGCAACCCCCGAAATAACACTTCTGATTTGACCGTTACTGCACCTCTCCCTCCAGGCTCTTGCCTCTGGTGTGACTCCTGGACGGCAGAGATGCTGGAAAGAGTGAGATCAGAGATGAAACATTTCACAGGCCTGCTGGATTTCCATGTTTAAACCCTTGGCGTGTTTATGTCTCCTGTCTGGTAGCTGGGCTGGGTTACAGTGAAGCCTGCGTTTGGAACTGAAGCTTTGGTGGAGCGGTCCCACTGGTTTGACTCTGGCCCGTCTCCCAGTTAACATGATGGGGTTGAGATGACTTTTGAGTGGGGATTGATGGTAGCAGCCAAAAGATTATGTGATAGAAACTGGAAGATTTCAGTCTTCATAGTCACGACAATAGATGATTATTTTTTAACCACAGGATGCTTCACATGATGACGTCCCAGTAATCCCTGCAAACACAGCCACCTCTGTCTTGTCACACTACAACAGGGTGCGGCTGGAACAGGTTTTAGATGAGCCAAATTCTTTATGAATAAAAAAAAAAGCCTTTAAATGCATTCCTTGACAGACAAAAGTGACGTAAAGTGGACCTATTTCTTTTTTCCTGATTGTTCGAAGTGTTACAAAGGACAATAGACCCAAAGACTCCAATGTTAAAATCAGAAATAATATACTTACAGCCTGGGATGAAATCTGATTTAGTCTCCTATTATAACAAATGTACAAAAAGTGGGAAAAAGAAAAGATTTTAGGGCAGCTTAAAGCCAGGGGGTGTGGCAGCTTGTTTGACAGGCTTTAGAGTAGGGTTTGACAAACCCATTAAATGTGTCACATATAAATTCCAACATTTATCTGCAGTTCAAGTTACATACATGGTTAGATACATATCCGATATATATCCTACCATTTTAAAGGTAGAAAACTGGCTTTTTATCTCCTACTGTGGTTTCCAACAGAGAAATAACATCTGCCACCAAAAACTGCAGTTCCGCTAATGGCCACTTGAGGCTGACTCTAAAAGCGAGTCGAACCCATAGACTCCCATGTTAAAACGCTCATCTTTACAGCAACAGTAAACATGATTACAGCCTGGTGCACAAAATTAGTTTAGTAGATAAAGCTCCTTTTATGCGGGAAGTTGGCTATATGGGGCTGAATTTACTTATAACCCATCCATTTAAATTTTGTTAGGGCTTAAAGTCAGAGGTGTCGACACAGACACCTGTCTGCTGGTTGAAAGCACTAATTGAAGGCACTGACACAGAGCGTTGGACTGATTTAATTCCTTTTTGGAGCATTTTTATTTGAATTATCTGACTAATATCGCTTCCTGTGTAGTACAAACAGTCTTAAAAAGTTTTTGCTTCATTTTGGGTGAGTAAAATTGTATGGTACTGTAGTATTTTATTAGTCTACACATTGAAATACACCGAGGTGTTGCTTGCCTGGTTTTCAATATCCTGCACTTTGAATCTAACAAGCTCCTTGCCACAGAGCACTCAACACTTATTTGCAGAGTAAAGTCAGCCATTCTGACCTGTGACTGAGAAGCTGGCTGTTTAACAGTAGGAGGGATTCATAACGACGTGGCCAGAATTACTGGTACCCCTCCAATTTAGAAAGAAAAACACAACTTTCCCCTGTGACAGTGATCATGGTCCACCATCCTGAATGATCCAGAGCTTACATTTTATTTGAAAAAAGGCAACAAATGAAAAGGGCACATATTTGTAGCCTTAATTAAATGAGCAATCCAGCCTCTTATTTAAAAATAAGAGGCGGCTCAAAGAAACCGACATGGCAGTGGTCAAAATGCTAAGCCTGAGGCTTTAAAAAGTAGCTGTGCATGCTTTAAATAAAGTCTACGATTCCACTGCACATTTTCAATTTGGTTGCATGAAAAAAACTTAATGCACTAATTCTGAATATAATTGTAGTGCATATTGCATTTTTCGTGCATGATAGCTTAATATATTTATAAAAGGAAGCATTTTAAGGGAAACTGAGCATGTAGAGAGACTGAACAAAAAAAATTAATTTGTAGGCTTTAATTCAGTGATTACATCAGTTAATAGAATAGTTAAATGATGCTTTGAGCCCTTTCAAAACCAGATAAGCAATAACTAAGGCAATAAGACTTCACTGTTCCAGTCCAAACGTCAGCTCACTTGCTTGTACAAGCCATTGCCCAACCTTTCTGTGTCTTACTAACATCTCTGTTCCTGAGACTGGCATGTGACGCTACTGGATCAGGCGAATGAAGCTCAACAAGTTTGACAAGCGCTCCCCCCTTCAGCTTCGCTGCTGCTGCCCTCGACACACTTTGGTGAAGGTTAGATCTGGAGGCCCGTCAATCAAGTGACACAAGCGCTCGCCGTGGATGAGCCGTGATGTTCTTGCTGCTCGGCCCCCTGCCCGCTGTGCCTTGACCTCCACGCCACTCCTCTGCCTGTTCTCCGCTGATACTCACACTGAAGTTAGAAATCAGGGTGGCAGACACGTCTATAAGAAGCTCACCAAATTAAAAAAGTGGAACTTCTCTACTGTTGTTTTTGTGGGGAGCCAGCATGATGTAAATATATACCTTTACAATGGGTCAATGGATAATGGAAAAAGGAAAAGGAAGCAAATGAAGTTACGTGAGGATCTTATCTTCAAAATAAAAGAATAAACTCACAGATAAACGGAAACAGTGACACCTCACAGTAAACAACGGTCGGCACTATTCAATTCATGTTATTTTTCCAGCAATTTTGAGCCTTCACGACTTCATACAGGAGATAATCACATTACATTTTCAGTGCTGAGAAATACAAAAATGATTTTGACCCAGAAGGAGTTATTACTGCAAGATTAGCCTAGTGTCAAACTGCAGGTAGGACCAGACACCTATCCCACATTAAAGTTTTCTCTGGTGGAGACAGATAAAACATCCAAGACACACATGCTTGTTTCTATTCCTTCACGTCACAGAAATTAAATTGGTGCAGTTTATTGAAACTATAATCAATCTATCTATCTATCTATCTATCTATCTATCTATCTATCTATCTATCTATCTATCTATCTATAGTTATGCTCACAAGCATGACATTGGGACACTTGGACTGAGCTCAAATATGTTTAAAAAGCACTGAAAAGCTCATGTGTATATCTAAAAAGAAGGCCCGTAACTGGGAGAATATTCCTAGTATGAAGGTGAATGTTTTTAGGCTTTATTAAATATACTGAAGCTATTACATAGAAAGGAAAACAGGAATGACCCTTTTTGTTATGGCTGTAGTGCGACTTGCTGCTCTCTTGTCTGATTAGTAACTGTTATTTAGTTGCTTAGATGGTTTATTAGTAACCACAACAGATTACACTTACCTTTATTTTATAACTTTAGTAGCTCTATTACCCCAACAATGACAAATCTGAGGTAAAGCCACTGAAAGCTTTCTGTTTCCTGCAAAAGTACTTTTATCTGATTGGCTGTCAGTGATAAAACTGAGAAATTACCTTGTTTTGAAGCTTCATGCAGCATGAAGTACAAATGGTGCGTGTGTGTGTGTACTCGAGGAAAACACAGAGAAGAACAGCTGAATAGCTGCTAACTGCCACGGCTGCACAGACAAACAAAAGAGAGCATACAGAAACACAACAGTGTCCATCAACGAAAAATCCAAAGACAACAGCAGCGCCCACACGCTCTGATTGACAAGTGATCTTTGTATAGTGAAGAGCGGCAGTGAATGCAAAAAACCAAAACACAAAACAAAAAAGAGAGCCTATAGAAAATGCAGATTTTACAGAGCCTGTCGTCTTATAGTCCACTGCACCCACTGACTGTTCGAGAATCTGCACAGAGCAACAGTATTTCTCACCCAGAGGCCCTCTGCTATGACAGATGGAGTTATTTGCAGTTAACTCCTGAAACCTACAGCTTTTGTCAATGAAAGGCACCCTGGGGAGAGCTAAGACTGGCTGAGGGGCAGTGATGACTCACAGAGGCTTCCACGCCCGGAAGCTTCCAGTAAGACTCGCAGATCAAAAGCATGCTTAATTGGAGCAGTTAGGGCCCCCTTGCATCTTTGATCCATCCGCAGCGTTTTGTCTTAGTCTTCAATCGGCCTTTTGTGTGTTTAACACTTATCGACATGACTGAGCGTTTGCGGAGGTCTGGGCTAACATCTGGGCAGCCAAACAGCAGCTGGTGAAGCACGTGCACTCCATTAAAACATGGTGATGTGGCAGTTTTTTTTGCGCTGTGTCACACTGACCGGGAGTTTGCAGGGTCGAGGAATGCAGGGAAGAGAAGAGGAGGAGGTATTCTCTTACCTCGGCCTTCCAGGAAGGAATCGTGCAATTGCTCCCGGAGAAGACTGGGAATAATTTGAGTGTCCAGACCCACTGTACTGCTGTAATGTCTGGTTTAGACAGGACTGTCTACCTCTCACCCTACACAGTGGACCTCCCGGAACAGTGGAAACTGAGGCCACCCAAGTCCTGCTGGAGCTCGATGTGCCTGTGTGTGTGTGTGTGTGTTTATATGTGTGCATTAAATCTCATCTTACTGTCCACACAAAACAGCCAAGGCTCTGATCTCAGCAAGGGGAAGCCTGTACTCAATTTCAGACAAAAGGGGGCACGGATGGATGAAGGATGAAGAAGTAGGATGGGGGAGACCCGCAGTAGATGAGTGTGTTTGCTTTGTTATTCATCCAGATTCACGGCCCTGACTCATCCCGTAGTGCTCTTCAGACAGCTGCACGAGGAGATGCTGATGAAATATTTACAAGCTACGCGATTTAGCAGCTGCATTAGCACTTCGTTAACCAAACTCAATCAATCAATCTGACATAATCCAGCTGGGACAAGTTGGAATAAAGACAAAGATGGCGGTTTGGTACCGGGTCACGGCACCTGCGGCGCCTAGCTGAACAGTAGCTAAAATAGCGAGAAACCGCAAGTGACTCAGTTTGTTGGTAGCGTAGCTGAAAACTCGCAATCTGCAACAAAACTTCACACTTGGAAGGCAATCTTTCTACAACATCTCTGTCACTACTGCTAGAAAGGGAGAAAGACAGAGAAAAAAATCAAAGCAGTAATAACAGCCGATGTAATCATAACTAAGAGGCCTGTGTTACCAGAAGAGGCTCAGAAGAATAATGGTCTCAAAAACAACCTGTTGTTTTTTCCCTCTCGCCAGTAAAAACAAGAGAGTCTTACTGGAAGAGGGATTATGATGTCCAAAAGAGTTAAACACAACACAATTTATGGGCCCATCAAAGAGCAGGAGGGGTGTGTGTGTGTGTGTGTGTGCCTGTGAGAAGGGGGGGGGAGGCGTGCAGCAGGCCCGACCACAGCTTTCTGCTGACTGATGCAAGCTCAGGAGGTGAGTCATGGATGAAGAGGAGGGCTGGTGTGTAAGTGCTCCTGAGGGCTATTGGGGAGAGCAAAGGTTGTGAATAACGGGAGCTGTGTACTCCAAAAATGTGGGGACAAGCGGGAGGTCACAGACCGTGCACGCATGAAAGCGAGAGCTGTGTTTGTGAAATACCAAAAAGTGACCCTAGGATGACAAGTGAAGCCTCTTCGCAGCCTTTAATCCTCACTTTCACAATATCTGATTTGGCATTCATGTAAAGCTCAAATCACATGCTTGTTATAGCTTTTTTAACTGTACTGGTTGGAAACTGTGGCACAGTAAAAGTCCCCAGGGGGGAAGTGTTGTGTAAGAGAACCCATTACACACAAACAATTAAACCTCTCCAGGTTCGATTAAAGCAAAGAGGTGATTAACACCACTGAGTGATGACGTATTTGGTCGGTAGAACACATTCACCACAAAACCCCCAGCGGCAGGAAATGCAAACATCAGCCCTAGGCTCATGTGACGAAAACAAGCCGCAGAGGCCGGTGTGAAATGACTCAAGCAGCACTCGGCATCCTTTAAAGATTCAAATCAGTTAGAGGAAACAGCCAGTGGTCACCACATCCTCCCGTTATCTGAAACTGCTCTGGTTGAGTAACAGAGCATCTGTAAGTTTGATGGAGGTTAGAGGACCAGGACTTCACTCACTGATGATGCATGTGCAGAAGAAAGTGTGAGGAATTTCTGGGGTGTTTTTTCCCTCTCTTATTTATGTACATTACGTGATATTCCTTACTGTTAGAAGTGGGCTTGATTGCATAATTTTCCATTTGACATATTTTCTCTTGTTAATATGGAAAGAGCCTCTCGAGAACTGGAAAAACACAGCTGAGGTTATAGTGATCAGTACAGCATAAAAGTAAATAGCATATTTTAAAGGATACCATGTATATAAAAGTAAATATTATGTATTTTTGTTTGTTTCCATACTTTTAGATGTTATTTCCCCTCATAATTTTATTCATAATTTTTGCAAGCTATTTTAACCTTTTGGAAGCTTGTTTCTGCCACAAAAAAAAATTGCCAGGTTGATCCAAGTTAAAATTTCAAGTTATCTTGAAAATTTTGACTTAGACAGAGTATCTTCAAATTTCAAATGACTTCTAAGTAAGCTGAAATTGATCCATTATAATAAAATAACAATCAAAATGTATTGTAATTTCCATATTTTTATCCCTACTTTCAATCAATTGTTATTTTTTGTTTATAATTGTTTATTTATTATTTTAGCTTCCTATTTTAACTTGGTTAGCAATTTATTAAACTTATAATTGTGACTATTTATCCAAACTGTTATGCTAACAATTTTGACAGCTAGCCACGCTTTCAGCCAACAGTTTTCCAACTTTTACTCATAGTGTAGCTTGCTATTTTTTACTGTTTGACTATATGTTTAGTTAAGGATTTTGTATTTGTTTATTTATACTTTGAATTAATTTTCATTTTTGTTATTTTTTAATTTTAATTTTTAATTTAAAACCACTGAATATTGCGCAAACTGAAAACTGGCCAGTCTCAGCATCTCTTTGGTGTCATTCTATATTTATATTTTGTATTATATTTTATTATTTTATACTGTTATATAGTGGAACATGAGCTGTCGGGAAACTTCATTTAGACATGCACAAAGAAAAACTGTCGGTTTGCTTGTTAGTTTCACTGGATCCCACTCAAAAACAGAGTTGATGAAGGTAACACACCTATCATATATTCTTCATCTGTCAATGATGTACACAAGCAGCAAGACCTTATGTTGATCATGTAGAATGCTTTTTGCTGTAGTTTGTGTTAGTATTAGTTGCACTATGTATCTGCTTTCTTCTCTGCTTGCTCCTGTCATATTGGACTAAAAGCTACAGTACTGAGTGGTGATTTCAGTAGACACACACACACACACACACACACACACACACACACACACACACACACACACACACACACACACACACACACACACACACACACACACATAAAAACAAAAACAAAAACAAAAAACAGAGGAAGGCTGGAGTAAACCTGGGAAACTGAAAAAGAAATGTATCAACTATTGAACACATTCTATAAGGCAGGATTTTTCAGTTTTAATAGCCTTTTTGATATTTTTGAACCCTAATCATTTATTAGCATACTTAACCAACTGATTGTTCATTAGGCTGTAAGAACTAACTGATGTGATTGAATCATTTCACCGCTTTGCTGGTTTTTGCTGGTTTAGCCATATTTAAAAGCAAAGATAAACCTGAATGGGTAACAAGCGAGCACAACAAGCGAGTGTGGCGGGCAGTGTTGGGTAAGTTACTATATTAGCAATCAGTTACATTACTAGTTAAACTGATGAAAAAAGTAAATATCAGTTACTTCAAGTTACAAGTTACTTTCAGGGTGTTACTAGGGAAAGTAATATTGGTTTTCTGGAATGACTTGTTAATGTGTTGCTATCCGTAACTGATCAGGGATCATCAGTGCCAGTCTTTTAGGTTCTTAGCTTTTGATAGTTTATGTGAAAATAGGCAATTAGAAAGGAAAGGATAATGTGCACATTTCCACGAGTTGTGTCCACTGCTGTGACCACGTTGAGCTGGAACATGATTCTAGCCTGTAGACATCCCTCCAAAAACTGCAGTCGTGGTGCTTTTGATTGTACCCAGAACTTGACAATTCTGCCTTCTGAATAGGAAGATGTCAGTAGCTCAGACCAGCAGATGAGCTGCTTCAGGGCTGGACTGGGACAAAACAATCATCCGGGCATTTTGAGCAGAGACTGCCCACCATTATAGGAAAAAATCATAACAGCTTTGAATGAAAGGTGACACTGTTTATTTAACAGTGTTCTGATGGTAAATCAGCCTTTATCAATCCTTTGTTGTAAGACTCAGATAATTATTTTTCAGAGGTTAGGAATTTAAATGAGAATAAGAGAAAACTATTTCCAGGACTGGGGTCCCTGTTAATGCCCTAACTGCATTATGGAAATTCTTTGCTAGACCCGCCCCTGCACATTACCAGACTGTGTGGTTAGAAAAGGATCCTGGTGTTATTTTTCTAAAGAAACAGTTCATTTTGTCCCTTCAACTCATTCATGTCAATTAAAAAGGTAAACCTGTTTCTCCATCACCTGTTCAGATCTCTGATGATTCAGTAGGACATCTCTGGTTTCATCTGCATGTTTCCTCTCACCAGCAAACTGATATCATGACCAGCAGCTTTACAGCTGTGGCTCCAGCAAACATCAGCTGATACTAGAAATTAATATTAAATGTGGTCTAACAACAGCTGATCAAAACACAACGTGCTCTGTTGTTTAACGTGACATCCGCTGGTTTCCTCTTTCTGGTCAAAGTGGGCGATAAATAAACAAAGAGAAAAGCTGATATGCTGATCATTGATCAGTTTCGTGATTGAAATGAAACAGGAGAGGAGAGAATGAGAGAAGAAGAGAGCAGGACTGCAGCTTCAGCTGATGTTTGAGCTGAAGTCCGGGACAAACTGTGTTCCTTTTAACCACAGCAATATTTTCTCTGAATACCACAGATTCTGTTTTTACTGGACGGTTGGCAACTCTAATAATTAACCGTATGAACAAAATAAAGTTCAACATCAGTAACATAGCACCCACACAGCTGTACAGAAACTCCGTCATGCTAGTAGCACGCATACGAAAATGTCAGCATACGAAAATAAACTCCACCTAAACTTGGTTTATATCTGACCCAGATAGACTGCAGGTCATAAACTTACCTGAAGTTCAGTTCACCTGACACGCGGACGGCGGCCGATGGGGTCTCCTCTTGCCTCCCTTTTCCTTCATCCACCTGCTGCTTCCACCACTTGCTAATGTTATTGAATCTGTGGAAGCTCGCGATATCCACCAAGCAAGCACCGCTAACGAGTGAGCTATCTAAATCCCAGTAAGATACATTCCTGGTTTTGGCATAATAACTGGTTACCGTGCTCGTTACCACAATAATAACGTAGTTACTGTAACGCGTTACTTAATAACGCGTTAGTCCCAACACTGGTGGCGGGGTACAGGGGTGACTATACTGGCAATCACCAGCGGTAAACTGATGAAAACCTTAAATATCACCCAACTCAAGTGAGGTGGGTGAGTGGGACAAATATATTGGGTTTCTGGACTGACAGAAAATCTGAACCTATCCCCGAACTCTGGTCAGGGGATCATCAAAGTTAGTTTTTTAGGTTCTTAAGCTTTGATAGTTTATAGAAAATAGGCAATTGGAAAGGATATGGTATTCTTACTGTTGTGTCCACTGCTGTGACCACAGGAGCTGGAACATGTTTTAATGTAGACTCCCCTCCCTTGAGCACCACGCACCCTTGGGGTCCCAAGGTGACAATGACCGACCCGCAGCCTCGTTTCAGCAGCTCTTGACCAGCCCGATGTGCCTCTTCCACACTGGCTACCGAGGTACCGGTGAGCAGCTCTGCCTGAAAGGGGAAAACAAAGCATAACAGCATGAGGTGACACTGTTTATTTAACAGTTTTCTTCTAAATCAGCCTTTTTCTTTCCTTTGTCAGGGAGCCAAGCTAATCAGAGGTTAGGAATTAAAATTAAAGATAGAGTAAAACCAGGACTGGGGTGGGATACTGGGAACTGCATTATGGAAATTCCCCGTGGCACAAGCCCATTACCACAGACTGTGTGGTTATCAAAGCTTCATTTTCTGCCTTTTTTCTAAAGAAAATGTTTGTTTTGTCTCTTTAATGAACACAATTATCACAACAATTTATGTCCAAGGATCTCTAATTAGTAGTCTATTCTTACTTGCTAAAGCTAACTGCTCTGTGTTAACAGCTCTGGAGTTGAGTCAGCAGTTAATTACACACTGTGGTCAGACAGACTCATAAAACACATTCAGTCTGTTAAGGATTTGCTGGATCCGTCAGCAGTCTGCAGGCCAAACATTTTCAAAGAGTAGATGCTCTGACTATGCTGCTTCATCTGGCTCCAAAATGACTAAACAGTGACAGAGCAGGACTCGACAGCTGATGTTTGAGAAACAACAAGGAAACTCAGATAACCACAGCAGTTCTTTCAAGATTAGTTACAGCATTTATCTCTGGAGGTTAAAATATGCACTGTGCAGTGAAGGAAACCAATTTTTCCACAAAAATACAAGAACATGACATTCATGCTCTAAAGTAATGGCATAGTTATACAACAATGTATAACTAGCAAGCCCTTACTACAGTCCAAGTCACCTTTACATACATACCGCATACACACTACGTTTATATGAGGTTGATGGACAATTTACATGACATACACAGTGCATACTAGATAACACACAGTGTTACAAAAGCCACAATACCAGCAAGCAAGCACACCTCGCTAATTTGAGCTAACCAAATCAACAATCAGATACATTCTTAAAAAGAAAGTAAACTGGCCAACCCGAACGACCACAGATGACAACTAAATGACAGAATTAAGAAAAACACGCTTGAAGAGATCATTGTCACCATCTACAATCAAGAGCCACCTTCATCAGTGCAAATATACGAGGTTTACAACAAGGTGCAAACCACTGGTTACACTCAAGAACAGTAAGGTCAGATCAGAGAAAGATCGTGATTTTTCAGAAAATGTCTCTATGACAGTGACGTTTGCAAAATTTAGCCTACAGCTTTGGACAGATGAAACCAATATGAACTTGTGGGAAAAGAAAGGCATGGGGAAAGAGAGGGTCAGCTCACATTATCTGTCAAATACGGTGAAGGTAGCGTTATATGAGCTTATATGGATGCCAGTGGGATTATTACTGTTTATTGATCATGTGACTGCTGATAGAAGCAGCAGGATGGCTTCAATCCTTCAGGCAGTCACTGGATGCAAAGGATTGTCATTGTTCTAATAGCTGAAAATGAGAATAATATTATATATATACACACACACATACGGGATACATATATATATATATATATATATATATATATATATATATATATATATATATATATATATTACACACACACACACACACACACACACACACACACACACACATACATATATATATATATGTATATCTCAACATATGTGTCACTTTAGTGTCAAAAACACATGTGAATCTAAGTATAGTCTTATCTCCTGTGTGCTGCATACACACACAAACACACACAGTGACAATGAAAAGCTAACACTGTCCCAACATTACTCACTTTAAGGCTACTTCCTCCTTCCTTACTGCACACCAAGCAAAGCATCCAAAGGAATTTGTAATTTATAATATTTGTCTATATTTAATCAAACTGACATGACTTTTCTGTTCTACTTCTTTTTGCGCTGTACGCCGATTTATAAATATTTCCCTTCTGTTGCTCATTTGTCTTGTTCAGTCTGCTACAGAATGCACTGCACTAGTTAGACACTAATCGTATTTTAGTGGGGGAGCAGTGTGAAAGCAGCCAATGCAAACAAACTCAACAAGCTCATCAAGAAAGCTGGTCCTGGGAGCAGAGCTGAAGTCTTCTGTGGAAATTCTGCAGAGGAGGATGCTGAGGAAAATACTCAGTGTTCAACTCTGAGAGCAGCTTCAGTTATAAACACAGACCATAGAGATATGAAGAAATACCATGAGAGGTCTTTTGAAGAAAGATTAAAAAAATAAAGATGTTATTAAAATTATTATCTCTTGTTATTTTTTTGACCATTTTTGGTGTCTGTGCAGCGTGCGGTACTTTATTTGGATGCTCTTAATATTTCAGCTTTTTTTTTTAAACTTATGTTATTTTTTTCTTTATTGTTATAAGACACTGGTCTTACTACTGGATTTATGACTTTACTTGTTTTTTGCTGTTAATGCTGTATGACAGGCACAAAAAACAAATAATACCATACAAAAAGAAAAACCCTGCAGTTTACTGAAATAAAATAAAACTACTTAAAAATGTAAACACAACTGAAACTATATTGTATATAATAGTTTAAAATCATTTAAAATAAAATACTATTATTTGTGTGAGTCAAGTGTCTATAAAAAACAGGTGTTTGTATTGTAATACCTATTCAGAACTTTTATAATTGTATTTTTAAAATTAAAATGACTTAGCCATAATAAATGTATACAATTACAACAATTAACCAATAAAACCAATAAAATTAAACATTTTTCAAAAATAAAAACTAAACTAAACTAAACTCACTCTGGATACTAAATGTAATCAAATTGAAACTTAAGCTATTATAACTGCTGAAATGTCCCTGTAATTTTCTCCTGCATTCACACACTCAAAGCTGAAGCTGGATATGCAGCAAACCTGGAGCACAGACTTGGATGGTTTGCACAACACAGTAAACAATAATATTTGTGAAACAGCTACAGTAATAACACTCCACAAAGACTACAACACCATAAACACAGTTGAGCAGCTCAGTTTAATGACTTAAATACTGAACTAATAGCCTATAGCTAATTGGGTCTCATCAGTGGCTAAATGGATGACTTCTATAATAAATTCACCTACACTACAGTTGTCATAAAAGAGGAAACCCTTCATGGAGACCAAATCTGTTTTTATATCAGGCTGTTCTGTAAAGTTGGGGATGTTTGCATGTGACACACTCTTGGAGCAAGGCCATTAGAGGAACTGCAGTTTTTGTAACTTCCATGTTAATTTTTCCACTGCCAGAACACTCAGCTGGCAAAGATGAATTACAGCAACACTGGCATAACGAATCTGCCCTAAACCCCTGAGAACAAACAAGCAAAACTGAGAAAAAATGAAAGTTTTAGATGGAAAAGTTTTGCTCTAAAGTTTGAGATTTCCAACTTTTGTTGCGGTCAAAATGCACTGGTTGGCTTTAGGGCAATATGTTTCCCAAACAGAGGTGATGCTTGAGCACTAAACAAACCAGTTCACTGCTCCAATTAAACCGTGTGTGAGATCCCTGTCAGATGTGAAAGGTAAAATTTGGCTCACGAGGTCCTCAGGTGGACATCAAAGATAATTCCCCTCACTATAAAGCACTTCAGCACACTATGTGGGCTGGGGATCAAAGAGTACCTGCACTTTGTCATCCTTAAGCCTCCTTTCACTCACCCCTCCTACCCCTGAGCGTGCTACAGCGAGACCACACACGCACATGCACCCGTACAGAATGTGTGTCAGCTCTAACCTTGCACGGCAGGGTCAAGATGTCCCTGATAGCGGTTTTGAATAGGGGATTGAGGATCCAAACCTCCCCACCCGCCCCCACTGCTTTTGTGATCTGTCAGAGTTAACAATGACCTTGGACAGTTCAAAAATAAACCGCAGAGTGTATCGGTGCTTTTAGAGCCCGCAGCCACCCCGGTGCTGTCGGATGCCAAAAGAGAAAAAGAGCCGTTTTGTTAGTCATCAGCTTCACACCAGGGCAGGGAATCAATCTACCTCCCTCTGCGCACAAGGATATGAGAGAGTTGAATTACGTCTCTCTCACTGTGTGTGTGTGTGCATACTTACCATATACACCACACACACACACACACACACACACACACACACACATGCACTCGGTGAGCACCTATTCTTTAAAGCATATGCAGGATAAATTTGTTGACAAGGTGGGTGTATTTGCAAGAAAGTATATGTTCAGGCATAAAGGTGAAAAAAATATGCGAGAGTAATTTTATAGATTTAGATTTTTCTTTTTGCTGTACAGCATCAGTTTTACCGCATAAACTATTTCTCCAAACTGGCAATATTTATCACCAGTATTCCTTAAAATAAGTGTGTATAGTTCAATTTCAAGTTTTTTCTAAAAAGAAAAAAACTTGAAATTGGAGGCATATTATAACCACAGTCGGAAAGAATGCTATAAAATTAGAAGAATCAGAAACACTAAAGATTTTTGGCCATTTTACTTCTATAGTAGGTCTAAGTTTGAGAGTAGTAATAAAAATATTCAAAATATATATTGGGGTTCTTTTAGCACTGATCTGATAAATGTTGATGTCCAACATTTATCAGATCAAATCAGTGCATGTTTAATGACATAATACCTTGTTCACATATTTACAAATTTTACAAAACAAAACAAGTAATAACTAATAGCTCAGGAACTATTAAAGTCATTTCTTTACTTTAAACACACAAAAAACAAAATAATAAATTTTAAACAAACTAATAATAAATCTTGACTTCAGCAGTCTGTTACATACACCACTTTTTGGCTTTATTGGGTTTTTTTAATACATAAATGGGTCATATATAGTTCAGAATCTGATTTATGAAATGTTTTGTTTTATTTTTTTGGCTATATAGAATAAAGATAAATCTAAACTCTTGTTTGTGAAATCCTTTGACTCTCCAAAAATGAACTGAGAATTGTAAATTATCATTATGAGTTTATTATAAGTAATAAATATTATTATAAGTAATTATGTGGGGGGTTTAACAGGTCAAATGAGTTTTTAATCAGTTTGGTTTGCTTAATTGGGTTAACAAACCTTAAGAAAAACAAGTTATGGTATTAAGCTGAACTAACTATTTTTTGTTGTCATTTTTGTTTCATTTTACATGCTGTCAATTTAACTGAACTCAATTTAGCATGAATCCTTTATGTCTACAACTGTTGAAGCCATTTGATACCATTGTCAGTACAAAGAAAGCCTTTTAGACAGTTCCCAATCATGGCATGAAGAATGAAAAGTTTAGAAGACTTAAATGCCAACCCCAGGTCACGGCTACAGCAAATGTAAATATCATTGGGTTTCTGTTTGAAAACATTTGGTTACACTGGGCTAATGAGTAGGCACTGATCCTGTGGAAAAAAATGCAAACTAAATGTTACTTTCGAATCTTCTCAAGTTACCGAGATCTCCTTGTTGAATGAAGCCTCATCTGAGGTTTGCGCCTACTTCATTGAAAGTAAAACAACAAAATGAGGCTCAAAGGCAACCAGTCTAAACACAGACAGGGTCATTGTTCTAATACCACTATTTATCTAATATAACTCTCCCAACATTTACTTCCTAGAGCTTATTACAACTTTCATTAACTCCAAGTTACAAGAACTTGTGATTTTAACTTTTAAAGCACTATGAAAACAATGATAAATGATACATTTTAAGTTGTGTAAACTACCAAAAATGCTGCCAAACACTGACGAGTCGATAACTAAATTTCAGTGTGTTTTTATTATAAAGCAAAACACTGTTGCTTGTCTCTTTTCTTGTGAATCTGATATCTACTAGCACATCAGGAGCGGCTGCTTTGTTTTTCATTACTGTTTTTGTTGCACAACTTTATCTTCTTGTTAAATACTTGGTATTAAATCTATTTGTGGGTCCTGGCAGCTCTTGTGTTAGATGAGATTCTGCTAGCGTGCTGCGGTACGTTCTCTCTCGTTTTGCTGAATAAACAGAAGTCCGTCCACCCCCCCCCCCCACACACACACACACACAAAAATCCTATTCAGTTGTCATTCTTGGCTTTCCAGCTTTTTATTAGCACTATTCATGTTTTGCAGGTCTTTAAGCTATATAAAATCGTGGTGTATACGACGTCCTGGACACCAAAGTTTGAATGCTCCAGAAAAGACTTACTTTCAGGATTTTTCTAGTGCGAGTAATCCAAAACACACAGCAACATAGTAATGACTAACCATGTGTTGGAGACAGGATCATCTCAGATGTTCTCTTAGCTAAAGTTTGGTCTTTTTTCAGTGTCTTGCTCCTTCATCCTCATCATTGAATTAACCTCGACCCCTATATCTATATGTAGCTAGCCAACAGGTATTAACTGCCATATGTAAACGAGCCCATATTCACTAAACCCCGCCCAAAACATAATACTTAATGGTAATCTTCAGTTTGGGCCAAGTTATAGCAGCGCTGTTTATTTTTATGAATGCTTTTGAACTTTGGTTCTATCCCTTAGTGGGACATTTTAGTGCTCTTTCCACCCCTGCATACTGCATAATACATAATGTGACCGTACCTCCATGACCTGAAAAAAGAGAGAAGACATGTAGCTCTTTCCTCAACTCTCCCTTTCATGTTCCCACACCTGGGTACAGTGCTTCATCGCCTTGCATCACCACATCAAATACCAGCTCCCAGCCAAACTCACATAGACTTCAGCCCTGAGGGGGTGACTGACTCAGTCATACAGCACATCTGCCCTCTTGTTTTTATTACCATTCCCATCTATCCCTGCCCCCTGTCGCTCATCTGTCATCACCTGGCATTCAAGACGCAAGCCGCCATGACAGAGTTTTTACCGTAAAAGGGTGGAGATCAACTGTTTCTTCATACCAGAGAGCATTCATGTACAGCCAGTGGCTGGAGTGAGGTTACTGATGTGCCAGCAGGGGACATGACCTTGGAGGCAAATCACTGTGGAAAGGCGTCATCTCAAACTTGTCATCCTTTCCTTTCTGGACTGGACATCTGTTGACAATCATAAGCTGACTCACTGCTTGTAAAGGTGAGGCTTTGTTGAAACTACAGACTGTAGTTTAAGGACAGAGCCTTCAGGTATAAAAACATTCCTTCTGATAGTCAGCAGAGTCCAACACCTCCAGTAGAAGTCTGTGTCGTTTGTATAAAAGTCTATGAGAAAATAACCCTATATCAGTAAACTCTTTTCTGATGAGTTTACAGTCTCATTTACTAGTTTCAAATCTTTTAAAGCATGATGTTTATTTTATAAATTATGGTCTCAATCAAGAAGAAACTAGCATGATTTAGGTTAAATGTACAGAAATTTCAGGGAACAAGTACAAGTACCGAGCTCAAGTCCATTTTTACTTCAGACCCGACACAGATTCAACAAGGTGCTGGAAACATTTTGCAGATTTTAGTCCATACTGACACTATATGACAGCTTCACATAGTCTCTGCAGCTCTGTCAGCTGCATGTCCATGATGTGAATCTCTTGTTCATTCACATCTCAAAGGTGCTTTATTGGATTGAGATCTGATGTTTGTGGAGTCAAATACTCAGGTAGACTGTGGCATTTAAACAATGCTGATAGTAAGTTTGTCAAGAAAATATCCCCCAAACCCTTAAACAACTACCAACAACCTCTCAGCTACATTTGTGCTGTTGGTGCCTTTTCAAGCATTTTTTTAAGTTATGTGACAAATAGTATATCTTTTAGCTGTATGGATAATTGTAGCCTACTAACAGACTGTTCAAGAAGTTGGTGATGTATTTTTTTTGTTTGTTTGTTTGTTTTGGTGTTTTTTTGAGGAAAATTCTAGTGGTTTATTTGTTAACCAACCCATTTAGGATTAGCGTTATTTATCACTTTATGCTCCACCATTTTGACCAAACGTAGTCACTTTTTGCTCCAAATAATTAAGATGGTTTTGGATAAAACGCTAACACCGAAGCTTTAAAATGTAGAACCCATCGACTACATCCTCATTATACACAGTCTATAGTTGAAACTCATAAATAATCAAGTAGTAGGATATAAAACTTCAGACTTGCATGCAGCATATTGTTATCATGCTTTTACAGTGTTCCTGTATCTTAAAAGCAGTGTAAAGTCATGAGCTTAACTAGCTAACTCTATTAACAATGTTACAGTGGGCAAAATGGATGCTAAAAAGTATTTTTTTCTTTCTGCTGTGTAAAATCCATCCATCCATTTTCTTCTGTTCATCCAGCGTATCTGGAGCTGCCATAGGGCGTGAGTCGGGGTACACCCTGGACAGGTGGCAAGTCTGTCGCAGAGCTAACACAGAGAGGCGGACAGTGGTTCGCAGCTATGGGGAATTTAGATGAACCAATTAACACAACCAACTACGTGTCTATGGACTGTGGGAGAACCCACGCAGACACAGGGAGAACATTCAAAGTCAACCCAGAAAGACCCGTGTCAGCTGGTGGATTCAAACCCAGGACCTTCTTGCTGTGAGGCAACAATGCTAAGTACCGTGCTGTCCCAATTTTTCCAACAGGCAACTTTTTTAAAAAACAGCTTTTGTTGATTAGTGTAGAATTTAGCCAAATATGATAGAAATTTGCATTTATCAAGAATTCAAAAATGCAAAGACATTTATAGATGAGTAAAATAATTGTCCAAACTTTAGAATCTTGGCTACACACATGTATACTCAGCCACCAAAGTTCATTTTAATCCAGGAAAAAAAAAAAAACTATCAAATGCAAATGTGCAGTAGAAGAAAAGAAAGCTGGTCAATTCAGTATGCTCTGTTTTGTTGTTTATGACTAGTTTCAGCTTCCTCTTGGCCTTGCAGACGTGAGTGTGTGGATGAGTGAGGAAGGCAGAATTATTGTGTGAGGAAGCATAAATGCTGTGATAAATACTGTGAGCTGTGTGTGTGTGTTTGTGTGCGTGTGTGTGTGATTCATCACCTCAGACTCATTACAGCAAAACACGTCGGAGACTCTGTAGAAATCTGGATCCAAGTCAGGAATGGCCGGCGCTGGGTTGAATATTGTCTTCACTGCAACAAGAAACCATGCAGCGATCTGTGTTATTGACCTCAGTGTCAAACGTCAACATCTACAGGATAACATGCAATCATTAACAAGGCAGAAAAATATAATTGTTCTCCATAATAGACCCTGTTATAGCTGTCAGCCTGCTTTCAGAAGGATACGGTTTTTCATAAAGTCCCTCTGTGACACATTTTACAATTGTGTGGTGTTTCTTTTCCATTTCTGAGCCTCACTGCCAAGATCTGGCAATGCCTTAATTAAACTTTCAATGGGAACAAAGGCTAGCAGGCTACCGCTGGGGATTGCTCTCGCAAGCAAAGCTCAAGTGGATCAGCTTCTATAAAAAGACACCTTTTAAACAATTAGCATTCCCTGAAAAAAAAGAAAAGAAACCCTAGTGAAAAGACCTTATATCCTGTACCATTTCATGTTACGCCCTTAACTGAGTTCCAGCAATGTATGTATGAAATGGATTCAGCACGAGATATACATTGAACCCCACATATGTGTGTCAGTGTGTGGGTGAGATGAGTTGTGACCCTTTGAGTGCGTTAAGGAGCACAAGCGAGGGAGAGAGCGAGAGTGTTTTTGTCAGGAGTAATCCTCTGTACGTGTTGCACATCACTGTCTGATGCATATTCATGAGCGAGGAGCATTAATGCATCTAATACCGTGATTTCTGTGTATGTGCGAGGATAAGCCCAGCTTGACGAAGCGATTAATTCCGATATCTCTGTGTACAAAATAAAGCCTCATGCAAGCGTGTGCGTCTGAGGGAAATATATGTTCAGCGTTGGTGACATCAAAGTCTGTTGTGCAAAAGTGTGTGCCTAGTTGCTGCTTCTGTGTGTATTTGCGTGGGCACATAAGAGAGCAGCTGCGTGGGTTTGCGCAGGGCTTTGGCCACCTGGCGCTTTGAGGTGGATGCTGGGCTGCTCGCGAGTAAAAGTGGAAATAATGTCTCCGTCTCTTTTTCAACTCACTCATACTGTACTGCAAATATGCCCATGTGAGCTAAGGCCATGTCACAGATAAGAGACACCGGGCTCTTTGCGACTCTTCTCTCTTTTCTCTCCCTCTCTCTTTCAACTGAATTGCACCTCAGCTTCCATGAATTTGGGATCCAAGATAAGTGCGAGATTTGCACCTCCATTTTGCGTTATAGAAAGCAGCTTGTCATCTGTCAGCAGAAAAATTTTAAATAGATTTCTTTTGGTAATTATTGATATAAGGATTATGTTAAAGTCATGCCTAACAACAAACTGAAAATCTCTCTTCAGACACCTCATGTGACAGTAGAACCACATGTTGACAGTCCCAACCCTGGTGATGAAATCACAGGGCACAAGCCCAGGAAAAATGTTCTGTTTCTCCTCGTCTCATGCCGTGCCTTTAGGCTTGGGAACTGTGGACTCTTTAAGCCCACCACTAGCTTTCCACACAAGTGAAATTTGGGTAAATTTGAAACAGGAGTTCAAGAGTTCTGTGCCCATGGTAAAAAGAGGCCAATTGTCTGGAAGCTGCCTGGACAAGCCAGAGAAGGTGATCTTGAATGGGGGGGTCAGCCACTTTAAATCAGCTAGCTTTTTGTTCATACCTCACATGCTCCAAAGCAGTAAAAAGGTCAAATTTGCACTGTACAAAATTTTTGGTGCAGTATAAAGAAATGTATTCATGAAATTTATTTTGAACTTCTGTTTTAACCATAGATTCTACTTACAAGATGGAAATAACTTGTGGCTCTGAAAAGTCCAGCCACAGTTTAGCTCATTTTGGCTGAATGTTCCCTTCACAGTGGTCAGTGTGAATTCACAGCACTCATGCAAGACCAGTGCTTTTGGAAAAAAAAAAGCTTCTAGGTCTGAAAAGCAGTGTGGATGTGCCTTAAATCTGCATTTATTCTAATGGCCAGTAGGGGGCGATTCCTGTGGCTGCAAAAAAAGCTGAATTGTATGAAAGTCTTTGAAAGAATGGTCCTAATTCCCACCTGATTTATTATCTTAGTAAACATTATAGAGATGATTTTATGGTCTGAATTAATAATTTCATGTCTTACAGAATACAACATGTTGTTATTTTGTAAATCTTGATCCAGTGTAGAGGAAAAAAGATAACAAAACAGGGTTGAATTTGGCTGCTCCGAACAAGATTCTTGTGATTTACAAGCATCCTTTATTCCTTGATATTTCGGTCAGATCCATGTGTAGTGTCAAAAATCCACGATGGCAGTGATGAAAATGCTCAATGGGTGACAACAACAGGCGGCAATGTCCAACATCTTTTGTATACAGTATATGGTTTTAATTTAAATTGTGTTCATTTTTTAAACCAATGAAATAAACCTTTTACTCTACCGCTTCTCTTTCCCAAAAGGTGTTCCTCAAAAATTTCATTTTCTTTGCAAAACTGTACAAATGATCTTAAAAGCCTCCATATTTAAACTTGTTTACATTCTAACACATTAAATTCTTATCCCTCCTACTCTCTTTAACAACTCACTCCTTCTCCTGTCACATTTTTTCTCAGTGCTCCCCAGAAGCTCACATGCACACTGAGTGCATGACTGCAATTAGGCACAGCAACACAAAACCTTTTGCTAATTATGGTATGTAAAACTTGATTATCCTGTTAATTGGAGTGAGTGTCACAACATATGTGGAGAACTTGAGCGGCATTAACAGCCCGCCTTTAGTCACAACGTGAAGTGAAGCGCTAACCTTGCACTGTATGCCGTGTAAACAGGATAAATGGAGAAAGTATCACTGAATCATGCAGGATTACTCATGCTGTTGTCTTATTCAGGCTATTGTCAGTAATCATATTATTATTTGTAGCCAGAACAGCTAGAAAGCACAAAGTCTTCTCCTTGGCCTCATTTAGTATACATGCAATACACAATTTGAAGCACAGGAGCTTCCCCATATGCAGCTTGAGTGACATTTCTAATACACTGATGCATGAAGGAATTGGCCTCACTGATGCGCTGAGCTCTAAACGTCACTTAAACCAGTGTCTGTGTCTCAGGTTGCTTTGTTTTGCTCTCCAGGTGTTAGTGAAACCACACAAACACACACGCACACACGCTCACAGCTGCTGGGACAGATGTGGTAACACTGGGATATGTGCAGACTGAGTCACGTCTGGCAGAAAACGGTGTGCGTGTGTGCGTGTGTGTCATGACTCCGGGGTTTTTATCCTGGCAGGTTCAAAGTCTGGTCGCACATGTGGCGGCTGAAAGAGCAGCTGGAGCCGCTTCAGACAGTTTGAGAATACAGTGGTAAAGGTGGACGGGAAAACAAAAGCAGAGAGAAAATAGTTAGACAGAGATCACTCACACACTCTGACATGCATGCACACACACACACACACACACACACACACACACACACACACACACACACACACACACACACACAGAAAAACACACACACAAAAAGAAATGAGTCACCAGCAAGTGTGTGAAAGGGCTTTAAGAGGCTCTAATTGCATCTGGTGAGAAATAAAATAGCAGCTTCTTGCTCAGATAAGGAAGAGGGGGAGGAAGACGGGTGAAAACGGAAGAAGAAAGCACGAGTGGAACTACACTACTCCCACCATTTCCTCCCTTCTCAGAACTAATTTATTGCCATTAACTTCTCAATATTAAATGTTAGGTGGCAATAAATTACAAATACACACATTTTCCCCTTAAATAAAAGGAAAATCTTCTTTTGAGGTTATCTTAACAAGTGTTTCTAAGAGCTGGCATCTACTGTATGTGTGGCTCCACTTGATGGTGACATTTGCGTAATTTGAACGGCGCTTCACCCCCGCCGCCAAACCCATTAACACCCAGTCTCTCCAGAGAACTCCATTTACGCAATGCTCCGGCACGGCGACGTCGAGGTGGCATCTATGCCAAGCATCTTCACTCGCCTTGCCTCTCTTCTGGCGCCACATGCCGAGCCTAATCCCGTGGTACGGTCCATGCACCGAGGAAGGGGGGCTCGGGGAGAGAGGGTGGCGCTCGGCGAGGCCATCTGGGTATCCCATCTGCAACACGGCGATGGCTGCGACTCGTTCGTTCTGGCAGCTTGCAGCGAGCGATTATGGACGACAGGCCCTGATGACAGGAGCGAGAGGCTCCCCAGACGTCTCGAATGACGCGGACCGCTGCTAATAATAGGATGCTGTTAAAGATGATTAGCTCGGTAACCTGGTTATGAAAGAAAGGTGGAGGGAGGAAGGGAGAGAGGGAGGGCGGTGGCCTAAAATAGGGCTTTTGTCGATGCCGGACAGCACGAAACCTACTCTACAAATGTGTGTGTGCATGCGATGGTGAATGTAGATTGGGGGAAGCAGCAGCGACTCTGGTGAAAAGACTGCTTTCGTCAAGTTCTCATGCTCAACTTGCTAAAGTGATAAAAGTCAGTGGGAAGCCTCTTTCTAAGGAGAGATTGTGGGATACAAACAGCAAAGTCACATGACAGATTTGGAAGGATTTTAGCTGTCTCTGCTGTGTTTTTCTAGCCTACAAAGAAGACATTGTGCAACAGATTATCAAGCCAAAGCGATGATCTAAAGGTACATAAAGGATTGATTAAACCACATTTAAAACGAGATTATGTAACTGTGCTGTGAGGTAATTACTTGAGCTTCATAAATCAGTTGCTTTAGAGTTCCCTTAAAGAATGGGAAACCTTTGAAACTATTACCTCTCAACCACATGTGAAGGCAAAAAAGTTTCTGTTTTGAAAGAAAGCCCTTGAGAATGAGACAAAAAGTCATCAAATACAGAGCTGAATACAAGCGGAAAAGATTCAAATGGTTTTGCTTGCAATACTTTCCTCCCCAGTTCTGATATCATAACTGTGTAGGAGAAGGGGATTTTAGATAGTGTCTAACTATCCACAACAAGCCAAAGCACAGACACAGAAAGGGAGAGAAATGGGAAGAAATAACAAACACGTCTTCCGGTGAGTCACGATGTGAGGTCCATTTTTGTTTTTCCATGTTTTTGTCATGGAATATAGCGTTATCACAAATGACTACCTGTCATAAAGTCAGCATAAATGCTAAGTAGAGTCAGTGATATCTGTCGCTGTGGAACAACCAAGTTAAATCTTATATTTCCATCCATCCATTCCTGCATTCATATATCTCCAACTTCTCTGTGTCACGGGTGGGGGGGTTAAGAACCTATCCCAGCGGTCATAAAATTGAAAAATTCAGACTATTTTTTCAAAGACTTTCATATTCTGCAGTTTTTAGTCTTTTAGTCTTTAACAGCTATTACATTTTTGGGGCACTATTTGGGACCCAGCTGATGTAATTTTAAATCAAGCTTAATAATTGTCATGTTTTTGTGGTCATAATGCTCTAAATCCTTTCAGTTGTTGAAAAGTCTGGATGCAACTGGACTCTTGCTACGCAGCCCTGCTGCTGTATAATGTTTTGGCATTTTCCTGCTGAAAGACACGGTGGCTCAGTGGTTAACACTGTTGAAAGCTCTGCAGGGCTGTAACTAGAAAGCTCTCAGTTACAACTAATTTTTATACACAACAACAGAAAGTGAAGATATATGTCATCGCTGCCTCTGCTTGCTACTTCTGAGACTCAAATGCGTGTGGGGCCCATTTCTGTAATATCTTAGCTTCCTTTTGTAACCAGGAAAATTTTCCTCTGGGTTGCGGTCTGTTTAAAATCACAGCAGCTGGAACAGATTGTAATAATAAACAATGAGAGCAACTAATTATTACTACCTACCTAAATTTTCTCATTTTTTTTTCTCCAATCTTTTTATTCAGTGAATGCACGAAACGAGGCTTGTGTGAAACCTCAGCTTAGCCAAGTATGACCAGAGGCTCAACATGGTCATGAATGAGGATTAGGACAGAAGCGGTTATATAGTCATATTTTTGGCAAAATTATGAAGGTTTGGAACATAGCGAGCACACAGATGGCCTCAGTGAAGTGGATTGTATTGCACAAGTAGTTTGAGAAGATTCCACCGACATTTTGGTATTTCTTTGGACTACTGGGATCTATTCTAATAACATGAGTCCACAATAACCACACCCTCTGTTTTTTTGTTTTGCACAAAGGTTTTATGACTATTGTGTTACTAAACTAGGTTTACTCTTTGTTCTGTATAATAGTTTGGATACATCATACTGAGTAAACATGTACTGAGGATTTCCAAATCTTTGAAATCTCAGCATGCAAAAGGTGCTCGCTAAATGATTTACTTTCTGACTTCAGAAACATTTGAGGAGGATATACTGGCTCACCTTTGTTGTCGCGAGCCATGCACATCGCCTGCAGGGACGTCTGTGGACTGATCTCCAGCTGGCATACCAGGACTTTTGTGTGGCTGATGGCTGGGAGAGCTTCCTGTAGCTCCTCTGCACCCAGCAGCATGTTGGCACCGGCCACAATTACAATGGCGTTCTCACCTGTCCGTGAATGACCATAGAGACATGTGAGACTCCACTGGAATTTTCAAAATCATCAATATACCATGACATGAGAAGAATGAAATGTAAATTTCAGTTTTTAAACTTTGGCCTACAAAGACAGGAAATATTTCTGTTTTCTAAGCAGCAATGATTTTCCACTGCAGGAACTTCTCCTTGAGATTAGGATGCTTTGGAGTGTATTTCAACACAAATATATAAATATAGATACGGCACTGGTTGCTGCTATCAGTTGGAAATAAGCATCAAAACATCTACCACATTGCTCAGGTGTATCTGGGCTTCCTAATGCATGTATGCCTTTGGAGGCACTGTTCTCTACATAGTTAAAAATTATAATAATTCACAGATTTTTTTCACTACTTTTCAACCAGCTGAAATAAGACCCAGTTACATTTAAAATGCAAGTTTTATCTAAATACTTATTTTAACAGTTCAAACTGAACTTTGAAGCAAAGTGTGAAGCCATTAGCAAACAAGAGAAATAGGCTTCTGACATATTTGAGTAGACTTCCATATGAAGACCCTATTTTTTCTTTCAAGCAGCAGTTTCCAAAGCTGATAGTTAACACTAAGTTACCAAAAACTTCAGTTCCTTTAATGGCCACTTGAGGCTGTCTATAAAAGTGTGTCAAGCCCCAGACTTTACCATGATAAATGCCAAACTTTACAACATTAAAAATCGTGCTTTGGTTTTGGTAAGTGAAATTATAGAATTTTATTATGTACAAAATAGCTGGTATGTATGTGTTTGTTACACCTGCACAGTTCATGGATGAAACATGCCAACCAGCTAATAACTTGGGAGTCCACTGTCTCATCCACAGATAGTCATTTCTGGCTCAGAAACCAACATGGCAAAGGCCAAAAGACTAATGTTGAGGTTTAAAACCAGTAGGAGAATTCACAGTGGTTATGTCCATGATTTTATCATACTTTTTTTTTTTTTATTGAATCTGAAATTCACTCAGTCAAATTATAGTGATTGGTGAGTGACAGCTGGACTCCACATACCAGACAGTTACAGCAGTTAGCTGGTTCAATTTTACTTGACAGCTCACACCCTTTTTATAGCGAGTTTCAGTTTCTTCCTTCTGGACAGGCTTTAAGTCTTAGTGTAGAACAACACAGTTTAAAAATAACTTTGTTTCAGCAGACATCATTCAGAGGAACAAATCTTAGCTTGTACATCTTGTATGATTTCATTTTTTGGCAGAGTGCTGTATTATATTTCTGTCTGTGTTTTGAAAATTGTGCATGTAAGGACAGATGACTCACCTCTGCAAACCAAATCTATCTACCGAAACAAATAAAGTAACATGAATCTCAGTAGTATCAGTTCTATATTAAAATGTTCACAAATTAATATTATAATTCTGTCTATGTAATATTGCTCAATGTCTTGTCAGTGAAAGTGTAAGGGTATTCAAAGAAAGTATTACCTAGTGTAACATGTAACTGTAAAATACTGTAAAACAACTTCTCAATTGTGAAATTTTATTCCCTGTTTGTTTTTTGTAGTGTTCCCTTCATTGGGAGATCCAAAAGCAGAACAGAGTTTGTCATTTAATATAAGAATGATGCAAAACCCATATTCACTTCCCTGAACAAGACGGCAGCAATAGAGATGTGTCATGTACTTACGTATTTCTATGGGATTTCTATGGTAGGAACTAAGATAAGTTAAAGGGAAATTGTTTGTCTTTGTGAAGGAAATGGTCGTTTGAGGCATTTTAGACAGTCCATGTGAGTCATTTGGTTAATCCATATTCGATTTTAAAACAGCAAGACTGTAAGAAAGCAGGGGTGGTAGAGAAAGACTGAACATGAATAAATGAGAGGATGGTGTTAACTACAACAAAGGAATTGGAAAAATAATCTTATTTTCTCACTTTTCGCAGTGGACTTATTAAGTCCCTAAAAGTGTGAGTCTTTTAGGCTGTTGTGTAAATGGAAACAAACAACAGTATGAAGTCAACATAATTTCCTTAGGGATTCTGAACCTGTTATTTCCTTGAAAAAAAAATCTACAGTAAAAAACATGTAACAAGCAAAAAATATGATGCAAAAGCACATTTGATGTGATGCTCAAGAGGTAAAATTGTTTTAAATTATAACCTTTAATAAATAATTAATTGTATTATAGTTTTGTATTGTATGTACGTTTTTATTTTCTTTTGATTAATAATATTTTTTTTATATATTTTTCAATAATTAAAAAAAAATCTAATTTCTAAATATGTTTTAAAATAAAAAAACGAAAACAAAAATACATACTCCGACAGCGTGAGGTTAGGGTTTGGGAGATCACCAATGATGACTTAAATCTCACAGGATGAAACACAAACTAGAAGATTTCATGTGATAATATTAAAGTATGCTACAATCTTTAAAAATTATGTTGAAGCTTATTTTTTTAAATGATTGAATTATGTGATCAAAGATATCATGATGATATTCATCCATCCACCTATTTTCTACCACTTGTCTGTGTAATGGGGACAGCGGTCTAAGCAGAAATGCCTGAGGCAGACACCACGGCATCAGCCGAGAAACATAATCGCTTCTATTATTATTATTATTATTATTATTATTATTATTATTATTATTATTATCATTATCATTATTATTATATTACTATTTTATTTTATATTTTTATGTAAAATATTTTATTTTTATTTTATGTAGACTACATTACATTTAAATTAAAACTAAAGCCATTTCCTGGATATTGTTATTTAATTTTGCTTCATTTCTAAGTACACATTATAATTTGAGTTAATTTTTTTTGTTACCTGTTACAAACGTGATCTGAATCTCTGATGTTCGGTTGTTTCGTTTTGTTTTTTAAAATTTTATTACTCATCACTTCCTTAAATAGCTAAACGCATGATATTGATTTAATAGACATTTTAACACTAAAGTGCCACTTTCAGCTTCACCTACCACCTCGCCTCTCATAGATGTTTTTAATATCCTCACCGTTTTCAGCAGAAATTGCTCTCCATGTGGAAAGGCTCACATTTAAACACATGAAATTATTGTGTGGACATCACAGATGCATACTTAGTGAAATTCAAGGCTAAAACTGATACCACAGTTTAAAATAACTGTTTTGTTAGTTCAAGTTAATCCCCTTTTTGTGCCAGGGAAACAAAGAAATCTTCCCCAAATAAAGTTTTTCATCTCTTCATCACAAAATACTTGAACTCTCAAAATATACATACTGGCCATGAACATTGGTAAAAGGCATCCTATATCATCTGTTAACAGCTGATACATCTTTGCGTTCCTGGTGGATACTCGGGAGGGCTTGACGCTGTTGTTCGTCCAAGTGTTTTTATGACTATAAACAGGTGTTATGGCAGTAGTGACTCAGTGGGCTGAGCTGTCCTGTGTGTGTAGTAAAAAAAACAGTGCACTCACAGGCCCGCATGCACTCTAGGTTGTACATGCAGGAGGCCATGCGAGCGAGGCTGTAGGTTAGCGGCAGAATTTACCTGCATCGTCGACAGTGATGGAGGCAGCTCCTGTGGCTGCATCAGAGCTCTGCTTCACAAATTCTGCAACAGAGAATGAAAGTATTTGTCTGTTCCTGCAAAATGGAATATTCACCATACATACCTTAGGCAAGTAAAATGTTAAAATAGAAACCCTACTAACTGTCAGAACTCAGAGCATAACTTCAGTAGCTTCAGTATTAACAAAGCCAAATAATTTAACAATAGGGAGAACTTGCCTGTGTATCCAAAAAACCATGAAAAGAATTGGCAAAATGCAGACTGAAAAAGGTTTGCTCTGAATGTGAACTTCTTGCAATGCACCATGAAAATGGAAACCAATTTGGCACGCAACGTGAAAAACCCTCTTTCTTACCTGTGTGGACGCCGTTGTCCTTGAAATTCTGGATGTAATTGTCTCCAAAGAAGTCTTTTCCAACCTAGAAAAGATTGAAGGCAAAACGATTACAACAAAGAGGGTGTCAAGCTGGGTCAGACTTGGTTAGCGGCAACTTTTGAAAAGTGGTATACTCAAATCTCTGTTGGGCTGGATTTTCGTGTGCCCTGCCAGCATACTGGCATGGTGCCGCCGCCGAAAATGTGCAAAAACGAACACACAAAAGTCAACAAACGCACACACGCGCAAACACACGACCAGCTGCGCCAAGCCTTGAAGACACGATAACCCCGCCTTCACGCCTCTTCATGCCCACCTCGCTTTCGTTTTCTTTCCCTCCTGCCCCTCTTCCCCTGATCCGCTCTGGGATGTCCACATCTGTAGCTACTTTGGGTTGTGGAAGGGGTCCCCACCTTGCCCCGAGGCGCTTACTTCGAACCCACGCTTTCCAAAAAACGTGCCAAAATGCGGGCACTTCTAACTGCCTGTGATGATGGGTTGGGATGGTATTGGCTGCTTGGCCCCATTCTCTTTGAAGAGCGGCCTTCCATCTTGGCTGTTTTTGACAAGCCCGGGTGTCTATTTTTGGGTTCTCCCCATGCCCGGAGAGCTCCTCCCGCACTGGGTTGTTATCGATCGGGCCTCTTTGTTCTGACAGAGGTGGGGCTTTGGTGCTTTAGTGCTCAGGTTGAAAGGCCATGCTGAGCTTACTGATTGGAGACTCAGGGTTGCACGATATGGGAATAAGCTTGTTTGAAGGCGCGCAAGCGTAGGTGGGCGTATGCATGTGGTACGGTATTGATCAAGAGAAAATGAAGGATGGAGAGTCGATGGAGTGAAATGACTGAAGTGTGAACGAAGCTAAAAGGTTTTGAAGAGTTGTTAAATAGTTGGTGGGCTTTGGTAGCTGATGGCTGATTATCTGCACTGAGTAAGACGTGGACGAGCCAAAGGGTGGACAAGAAAAAGTAGTTCTTTTTAAAAAGAGAGAACACATATTAATGCTAAAATCCAACAAAGCTCCAAACTTTGACTGGGGTGCCATACCTTGCAGACCATAGCGGTTTTGACTCCAAGTCTGGCAGCCTGTATGCACTGGTTGGCCCCCTTTCCTCCAAAACCGATGAAGAACTTGTGACCATGGATGGTTTCCCCTGCTTTGGGTAGCCTTGGTGCCTGGCTGAGAGAAAACACAGTGGGTAACTACAGTATTTACAAAGAGAAACCCCTCATGGGATTGGGAAAATAAAAATAAAGGATTCCTCTACTTGAAGGAATGCTTTGGTTGGTTTTTTTCATCTCTTCATACTGCACATAACAGTTGGAAAACCTTCCATCAAAGTTAAAAAAAATGTTTTGTTTGGCACTGCAAGTGTCAAAATGTGAAGAAAACCCTTCAGGGCCCAAATCCTTCCCTAGTTAAGCTATTTATTTATCACTGCAAAGTGTGCAAAACCACACAAACAAAAGGTTTTTTGTGGAGTCTGCTGAGGATTATATCTTTTGAAGGTCTTTCACTGAGAGGTCAACTTAATGCAAACATTGCTGGAATGAATGGAAACTTGTTTCCTTCAGTGTTTTTTCCCTGTCTTGTTTTCAAAAAGAAACTTGCTTCATAGATTTAAAATGTACTTTTGTACCTAGACATTCAGCCAATACAAGTGTCTCCAAATTTGCAAATGATGCAACCATCGAATCCCACAGATGTCTCAACTTGACACTGGCTGTGCACGTAATGCCTGAGTCATGAGATTTGGTCAAGTCCAGCCCCTGCCCTCGAGGTTGATATGCCACAGGTGGGTGCCCTCAGGAGGAGCTGTCTGTGCCCTAATTCTTCCAATCACAGAGCCAGAATGGGTAATGAGTAACAGTGCATAGACAGCAGACAGCTTCATGTTGTATGTCAGGACTCTGCGGTTTGGCTCTGGGCAGTGCTGGACTGAGGCCAAAGAGTATGGTGGCAAAATGTTGTCATAAACTTGTTTTCCTCCCTGTTGTTGCTCTTTTTTGTGCCTTTGTGTGTGTGTGTCAGCGTGTTTGTGGCAGGTGTGCTGTTACAGTAAGTTCACTCAATCCCAGGATTTCCAGTAACTGAGAAGCCAGTGGCAAACACTCGAGGTTGTTCTAAATGCTGCTGTTTTTGCACAACCGTGTGAAAACAACTGACATACCCCAGGCTATAACAGGATGTAAGGTCAGTGAGGCTAAAACGTGGTAAGAAGGAAACAGAACAAAGGTTTAACACATAAAACACACACATTTACACACACACACACACACACATAAATCTTTTTTAAAAAGTTTCCCACCTGTGTCACCACCATGCGACTCTTGAATAAGAAGAGCACTGACACTGACTCATTTTAATCAAGTGTCAAAAACCCAGAAGAAGAAATCTGAAAAGTGATTTTTCTTTCTGCCTAAAGGCAAAAAAGGCAGAAAGAAAAAAATCACAAAGTCAGCATTACAAGACAGAAGCCAGAAAGAAAAGGGAGGCAGTCATGTCATCTGCCATTAAGACAGTTTGTTTTGGTAGCACAGAGGCTCACCGCGAGGTTTCACAGCTCACAGTGGCAAAAGAAAATCCCAGAAACAGTTTGACAGAAAACCACCTGTGAACCGCAATGTGCCATTCAGAGACTTTGTTTTCTTTGCACAGATTACCAAACCAAAACACACCTTAAGCCCAGGCAAGCTGTCTCCTGATGTCAGACAGCCAAGCTAACTTGTTGCTTGTAAACTCTTGCAATATCTATATACCTATATCCATATTTATATATCGTATCACAGATATCAAGGATATGCAGAAGTGTACAGTTCTACTACTGTTTACATTCAGGGGTGCCATCTTGGAATACTAACTTGATGCATTGTGAGTCTGCTCTGACTTTCCGAGTGGAAAACCTGTGTTCAGGGGGTGTTCCACAAAAAAATTTCAACTGGGAACATGGAATTTCAGACTAATTCAGGAATGCACCATCAATTTCACACAGTTTTTTTCCTCCTGGCTCTGTATACTGTCACTGGGAACGAATGCCCTTATAAGGTCATCTCCGGCACACAGATGCCCCACCCACCTCCTGTTCAAATGTTGCACATACCAGGGCCAATCAGAAGACATCAGGCTTAAAGGGAGAGTGACCTTCAAAAGGAGAGGATCTAAAAGGGCTTTTTTTCAGACTGGATGAACTGAGGGGCTGTAGCAAGATCCAGTAACAGAACAATAAGGATTATTTCAAAGTGTGAATCACTCAAAGCTACTCTAATTAGAACACAGGAATAAAAATGAGGAGCTGGAAGTGAGCAAAAATAAAGGTCACTCTTAATTCTAGTGCCAAAGCAATGCAAGAGTTATCATAGGATGCTTTAAAACGTCATTGAAACTCAGTGATACTGTAGGAGCAGCACCTAGTGACAGTGGAGAGAGAGAAAACTTCTCCTAACAGATGTAACCCATATAAGAACTAGGCTTTGGAGCCAGCTGGAGCAAGGGGGAAAGCATAAATAAAAAGTGTCCAAAGAGGCATTTGTGGAAGACCAGAGTAACATAAAAAATACAGAAATCCCCATAGTTTTAGTCAGCCAGTCTCATGGAGATTTGATGCAAATATTTACAGAGACCGAGACGTCTAAATGACTGTGAGTCAGCCTCCTTTACAGTGTTTTGTTTTTGCTGTATTACCAGTTGGAATTTCTTAAACTTTGCCCCTGATAAATAACCACCTACATTATTCTAAGTTACCAAAAAACTGATATGTATGGTATGCATGGCAAAACTGCAACACAAAAAATAACACTTTAAAATAAATGTAATAACTCCATAGTGAAATAGCTGCATTTAAAGCGCATTTTGCGCAAGTCTTATAATCGAGTTACAACAATAATATTTAAAGGGATGGCACAAGATGGTAGAGGCAAACAAAAATGTCAGATTGTAGTAAATGATAAAACATACCAGACCATATCTGAATTTTGTTGACTAAAACTTAACATGTTTAAAGCCTGCTACAAAAGTAGTTTTGGTCTCTACAGTTAATTTCTTCCTTCATAAAAAGTCCATGATTGATGGTTTTGTTCAATAACTCATGCATTTACATTTTATTAAGGTTTGCATTTTTAGGATTATAGCTACTTTTACTTACAGCTTCTGACTCTGTAAGGCTTCACCTCTTAACTAGAATCACTGAACTGGTCTGCTATACCACGACTGTGGTGTTGGTGCATTTTGGATGCAATTGCCTGACAAATAATATTACTTTCTAACTGTACTAACTAGGGGTGTCAAATTATCGCGTTAATTGCGATTAATTAATTACAATGCTATTTAGCGCGTTATGTTTTTTAATCTCGTTAATCTAATTTTTAATCTCTTGACGTCATTGATTTTGTATGAGAGTTGCTATGTTATAAAATCCGTTTTTATGTGCTGGGCTCCTTGTGCTTGACTTGTTGGGGGTGGAGTCACGTCGTGAGGTCAAGGTGAGAAGTGGTGATTAGCTTACAGTGTGGATATGGAGGCGCATCTGAGAGTTGTTGGCCCAATGAACGGAAATTTGTATTTCATAAATGCCCGACGGCACCATTGACAAAGGTAAAGTGGTCTGCCTAGAGTGTAAGAAGGAGTTTGCTTACCACCGAAGCAGCTCAAGTTTGGCCTATCACCTCAACGCAAAGCACCCAGCCGCGAGTGCAGCAACAGCTAGCAGTGAAGACGTTAGCAATATAGCAAGCCAGAGCAAAGCTTTTCGCCAAACAAAACTAGAGAATACCCTCGTATGAGCAAGTCTGCGACCGACAGGCTGACTAATGTTATTGCCAAGTGGATAGCGATGAACTGTAGGCCGATAAATATAGTAGAGGACGAAGGATTGACAGAGGTGTTGCAAATTGCGCCCAATGACCCGTCATACAAGCCGCCGTGCAGGACTACAGTAACGACCAAAATCAGCAAAATGTACGACGGCGAAAAGAAAAACAAACTTGAGATTTTGGCGGAGGATTCTCCCAACTGTGTTGCTATAACCGGAGATCACTGGACCTCAGCTGGCAACCACAGCTATTTTGGGGTGACTGGACACTTTATTGATAGTGAGTGGAACCTCAACTCATTTGCACTGACCGTCATGAGAACAGAAACCAGGCACTTTGCTGATAAATGCGCCGAACAGTTCCTCAAGGTAGCAAATGACTGGGGTATTGAAAACAAGATATCCACCATTGGCACAGACAGCGCAGCAAACATGCTGGCTGCTATCGCGAGCACTTCCATATGAGCACATCGCCTGCAATGCTCACATTCTCCAGAGGACCATCACAGTATGTCTCGATAGCAGTGGTTTTGTCGGTGTACTGGCAAAGTGCCGCAAGATTGTTGGTCATTTTAAACAAAGCCCTGCGAGTACCACAGAACTTAACCAACAACAAGTAGCACTCGGAAAGAAGAGCGATCAACTTATACAGGATGTACCCACCAGGTGGAACTCGACTCGCAATGGTCTCACGCCTCCTATGTAACCGAGAGGCTGTCCAGGCTACGTTGGACCAACAGAACCACAGGTTGGTCTTGCCAACGAAGCTGAGTGGGCGAAACTGCAGAGGCTGGAGCTCCTGCTTGAACCATGCAAGTAAGTTCAAATAAACACCTTCCCATTTTAATTATATAAACTACTGTTACATGTGTAAAATCAAAATTAATGAACATAACAAGGAACTTTTAAGGACAATTAAATTGGGAATCAGTTACACTTTGATTTAAATGAATCCAGCTAGGTTTATTTAGCAAACCTCTCCACCTCTGCAGGTATGTGACAGAGCTGCTGGGTGGTGAGGCTCACGTCTCTTGCTCTGTAGTGCTGCCTGCTTTTCGCCATCTGTACCGTGTCATGGACATTACTGATGATGATCCTGCCTACGTGGTGAAGTTCAAGAATGCCTTCCAGAAGGATCTGGCAGCACGACGAGCTAATGGCAACGAGATATGGTTCGAGGTGGCCACAGCATTGGATCCACGGTTTAAGGATTTGAAATGTCTTCCAAGAGAAAAGAGGGAACAGGTAGGACAATAAGGTTAAGCTGGACTAATGAGTCCAATTCATTATCAAATCAAACTTTTATTTATTATATGGAACACAAAGTTCTTTACAAGATTAAATAAAATAAAAAAAAGCACTTAGTTTTAATCACAATCATTCATTCATTCATTCATTCATTCATTCATTCATTCATTCATTCATTCAGGTGTGGACCATTCTGGAGAATATGCTCCAGGCAGCAGAGCCCAGAAGAGCAGATAGTCTCCAGCCCTCCACAGAGGATGATGGACCAGCTCAGAAGAAGAGGAGGAGCGAACTCCTTCTGGGGTCTGACTCTGACTCAGAAGATGGAATTGAGTCTGGAGAGCTGCAGCGCTACAGAGCAGAACTCAGCATCAGTATTGATGACTGTCCCCTGCAGTGGTGGTATGCTCACTCAGGAGTCTATGAAAAGCTGTCAGTCCTAGCACAAAAGTACCTGGCCTCCCCAGCTACCTCTGTACCCTGTGAGAGACTCTTTAGCCTTGCAGGCCACATAGTGCAAAGAAAAGGGCAGCCTTGCTTCCAGAAAATGTTACCAGGCTGGTGTGTCTTAGCGACTGGCTGAGGAAGAAGAAATGAGACACATGTGGTCAGCATAGCTGCTGTGTCATTTGTAGCCTACTAGAATAGATTGCTTGATGTTCAGCACTTTTTTTTGATGGAAGAATACTTTGATGTGCTAACTTGCAGCACTGCAATGTCAGTTTTATTTTCATTATCTGAAGCAGAGGAATTTCAGTGCTGTATTGCTCAGAAAAGAGCAACTCTGATGTGCTAACTTGCAGCACTTAATTTATTTGATTTTATTTGTATTTATTTTTCCACTTATTTTACAAAAGAATACAACAGTATGTAAATGGTTGCATCTGTTTAACGTTTGTTAAACAATAAATGACTTTATAAAGTCACTTTCTTTGTTATATATCAGTCTTTTGGTCTGCCACAATAAGTTGAGGGCTTTCCTCAGCTATTTTTAGGTGAGATTAAAAAAGAGATTAATTAGATCAATTAATTAAAAATCATAATTAATTAATCTCTATTTTTTTTTAATCTCTTGACAGCACTAGTACTAACAGATGTCTAAGATTTCCAGTTTTGTTGGGCGAAATCTTTGGTTTTTATTAATCTGTTATATAGCACTAATTAACAGGTATCCATGTCTCTGTGTTGACCCTGTGTTGTTGTGTTGAGATGGTGATGGTTACAAAGCTAAAGTCAAAGCTTAAACAGATAGATGACTTAACAGTGGCAAAAGCCATCTATAACATACAGTTATTTTTGCAATAGTACTGAGGACTACTACTGTGGTGTAGCTAGTGAAACGGCTAACATTTGTTGTTGTGTTGAAAGGTTTAAAGGCTGTGTGGAAGAGCATTGCTCAAATTTCCTTTTTAATCAAAACATTCAGGAAACTGATGTTAGTGACAAAGTGCCAATTTGGCTTTCCAAAAACTGTTAAAAAAATGAATAAATAAGTAATGAGCCTAACTATTGTGGATGACGGTCTTATTCCACATTTGGCCGACAGCCACCTGAAGCCGGATGAGTGACAGGTAAGATAAACAGATTTCCAAATTCCTAAATAAACCCACCCACGCCTGTTCAAGCCCAGAGAGACACTTAGCTATTGTTGTCTGCGGTGAGTGCACCAAACAAACAGGGCGGTTATGTGCTAAAGTGCAACCTTAGTGCATTTTCTCCCACGGAACCAAGAGGCCAAAAGCAGGTGTGCAGTGACGTGAAGTGTTTGCTTTCAGGCTGGCCCTCATTTCCCTCTCCCTCCATCTCCATTAAAGTCATTTCTCAGCTGCTGGTGAGCAACAGGGGGGAAGTAGACACGGACAAAAACAAGCTGATATGCTGTTTTTGTTTAGTTTTTTCTGGGGAAAGTTAGAAATGTCTTTCCAGTTCCAAACACAACTTCCAAAGTGAACTTGCAAAATAGGATGAGGGAGGTCATGCTTTCATTTTTATTAATTGAAACTTTATTAAACTACAGAACAGTGGATATTGGGTGGTTGTACTAAACATAATAAACATTTTAACTGAAGTGTAATGACCTTCAGCTCTTATTATGACTCAGACAAGTGGTTGTTTTTCCAAGTTCATGCACGGCTCAGAGGATACTATTATGTGCTCATCTTATATAATTCTCCTTGTCCACAAAGGTCCTTTTAGCTGACGTTCCAGTAAATCAGGACAAGGTGAGCAGATTTAACAAAGAACAGGCTGAGTGAGGACAGCATACCTTACATGGACATGGCAAAATGCTCCACTAACAAGAGGTGCAGTGTGTGAGTATACGTGGGTGTTTATATTTGTGTGGTCACACCATTTGTTGGAGTCACATGTGTGATGCCATTTTTTACGCGGTGGTCTATATCAGGGGCTATAACGAGCCACTTATCAGGCTTGGCAAACCAACAATTTCAGAACACGGGAAATACAAATAACAAAATTATCATGTTAGTAATAACCTTTATGATAATGTGCTAGAATGTCTAAAGTTTAGCAATACATACGTTTTTCCTCATCTTATATTCTTAGCTTAAACCTTAAACCTACATCCTTTTATTCCTGTGTATGCCTTACCCGTCTCTCATTTCTTTATATTTGGCTTCCAAGAAGCCACACTATTTTAAAGCAAGGTTTCTGAAGGTCTTTCAATTGTTTTCCTTTGAATGCTGACATTTTAAATGGCATCTTTAGGGAATTTGTTATTAGCAGAATATCACAAAAACATATATTTTGTTCCCATTCCTTTAGTTGTATCTACAGCTACAAAGAACTATAGCTGAACATTTGGCATATCTTTGCCTGGTGTGCAATGTGTTCTTAAAAAATTCAGGGAAGTGGAGAAGTGGAGGGCATAATAAGTTGCAGTACTAAAAAATATCTACAGTAGATGTACAGTATTGAAAAATATCCTCAAGGCCTGACACAGACCTGAGAGATTCCTATGGCCCTTCAGTTGATCCATCTACTGTTCACTGAAGCCTCATAAGAAATGGTTTCAGTGGAGAATGACTATCAAGAACCCATCCTTAAGGAGGGGAAACAGGCAGAGATGGCTGAAGTAGTACGGCTCTTTAATTTCTTCTACTTTTTAAGCAAAATTAAAGACATGAAGGTTGGCTCAAGCCTTTTGCACAGAGTGATGAGTGATGTTAAAAGCTGAGTGCTTGCTGACCCCCAGCCCAGTGGAGCCTGTTCTTCAGCAAGTAACAAAAGCAACAATAAGCACTCAGGTTTGTAGGAAAGTAGCATCCATTTCTACCATTAAAAGCTAGAGCGATCAATTTGAAGCGTCTTTGGGCTTTCAACTTTGCTATGTGTTACACCTTTTTGTTAATGCTTAAACACTCCAAGAAAGATTGTATGCATGTGTTCATTAAGGTAGAGATTTGTGATTTTATAAACTGTTAACAATGCATCTGAGTAGGGTATCAGTGAGAAGTGTGACAAATGACTTTCTTCAGGGAGTCATTAAGTATTACTTACAAAAAAAGTAATGTAAAATATATTATTTGTTAGTAACTCCAAGACTGCTAAGAAATGAAGTACATTCTTACTGTTTTCACAGAAATTAATTAAGTGTTGCAGGTCTGGTGTTTTCAAGGAGGAAGATATCAGCAACAATCTTTAAAAAAATCAATGGCTGCTGCCCATCAAGAAATAAGGCAAAGGCTACAAGGCTGCTGATCTTCCCAAGAGTGGATGCTCAGAGTAACAAAAAATCTAAAGAGCTACATCTTAGACTTTACAGGCCTCTGTTAGCATGTTAAATGTTAAAGTTTATGAGACTATGACAGTACATTTATAGAAAGACTGAACAATTATGGCTTGTTTGAAAGGGTTGCCAGTAGAAAACCTCCTCTCTTTAAAAGAACACAGCAAGGCAGCTTAAGTTTAGAAAGTTGCATCTAAACAAACCACAAGACTTCTGGAATAATGTCCTTTGGACATATAAGACCAAAATGGAGATGTTTTGCCATAAAGCTCAATGGCACATTTGCAAAAATAAATAGCACAGCTTATCAGCACAAACTCCTCATACTATCTGTCAAGCACAGTGGTAGTGGGGTGATGATTTGGGGTTGTTTTGCAGCCACAGGACCTGGGTACCTTGCAGAAATTGAATCGACAGCAGCAAATCTATAACAGAACAGCTGAAAAAAGAGAATCAAGTTGTTGCCATGGCCCAATTAAAAGTGCAGACCTCAACCCAACTAAAGTGCTGTGATGGGAGCTTAAGGGAGCTGTGAATGGAAAAATACCCAGACATCTTATTTAACTAAAGTAGCATTTAGAGGTGTTGGCCAAACTTCCCCCAAAATGATGTGAGAACAATAATAAAGTATTACATAAAAAGATAACTTCAAGTTATTGCTGTTCAAGGTGATTCTATAAGTTACTGAATCATGGGGTGACCCCTGAGAAATAAAAGATGCCGTACATTCTTTTCCATATGACTGTATATAAAATACCCAAATTGATCACCATGATAAAATGATATCTAAAGCTAAAGGCATAAAACAACCAAAAATCAAATCTGCGTGGTTTGTAGTTGTGTTTGTTCTCTTTCAGTCCGAGTGTCAGCCTTTGGCAGGACGAATGATGATAAGCTCTGTGTGTCCGTGCCGAGTTAACAGATACAGTTGATGTGATACGGTTATGAAGGAAGAAGTATTGTTGCTCAATGTTTTGCAAAATTTTTAAGTTGCATTTTCTAAATCCAAACATTTTTCTTTCTATCAAAAAGTAATGATTTCAAAGGATTCAGCTAATAATGATTACTCACCTTCAACTTATTTGTCAGACTATTTTCTTGGTGTCTATTTTATCATATAAATTTAACACCTTTTTCAATGTCAGCCAAATGTAGAAAAATTTTTTAATACGAATTTCAATAGTGATATCGTAAATATTTATCTATCCAACTATCAGTATCAAACCCAACAACAGTCTGTGAACCATCACAGAGCTGCTAAGTTATTTTATTGACTTATTTTATTTTATGAAGCCATGTTATTGTAGGACATCTTCTTTAAATTCCTACTATCAAGAAAGCAACAGAGTTATTGCATTACACATCTAAGTTTCTACTATATTTAATAAACTGTTTTTATTCATTTACTTGAAGTCACTCCATGTTTCTTAGTTATTTTATTGTAGTGTATTCAGTTCTTTCAACTTTACTATATTTTTTTAACTTGAGTATTTTCACATTTTGCTTTACTTTTTGCTCATATTGTATTTTATAGTGCTACCCTACTTTTATTAAGGTTTTTTTTGTTGTTGTTTTACTGTTTTGGCTGCAGTGACCAGGGATTTCCCAGCTGTTGAGATAAAGTGTATCCTGTCATATCTTAGACAATGATCACCAAAACTTTTTGTCAGACGAATTTGGCAGTTAACTGATTGAATGAGTCATTTAAAAAACAAAAAAGACAACCCAACTTATTACAGTTGTATTCTGAATTTGTATTTTAATTCAGTTTTTGGTGCTGTTTTGGTTTTATTTTCATTTTTTTAATAATATAAATTGATGCTACTTATCGGGGCAAAAATGTAAGAAATTCAGTATAAAATTTACAATACAATACATGAGCCCTTGTACAAAAAAATAAAGAAACTGTATAATTTGTTTTGACAGGACAAGACATGTGGTGTATTTTGGATTTAATCCATGAAAATGTTGGGATACTCAAGCTTCTGTCTCCTTAAAAAAACTCCTCAAAAAAAGCTCCTTTCCTGCCGATAATTGTTTTTCGTGATATCATTTTTACAGAGTGTTGATTCAGTCTACTGTGAATCCCTTTTTTCCTTTACAACTGCAACGTTACTTACTCAGTCAGGCATTAGTGACTGGTCACAGGAAAAAGCACTGATACATCACTATCCATAAAGCAATGCTGGATAAGTTAGCAGTCTAATATGCTTTTTATTCCAGTTTATGACATATAAGGGAAAACAGCATTTTCTTATTACTCACCTTGCAAATGCAATATTTTTCATAAAAATCTAAGCTTGGATTTGAACCTTGGAATATGGTTACATGTGTTGTTAAATTTAAAAGAATCATAATAAATGTGTTGAAGATGGCATATTGTGTATTTTTCTTAAGAGGCCACTAGTATCTCTTGTGGCAGGTTTTAGAACATCATGTTGTATATCTTGCATTTTACATTGTATTTGTTACGCTTTTACTATGTTTTGAATTTGTATGGTTTCTACCTTGGCCACTTCACCCTTATGAAAGCAATTTGATCTCAATAGCCTAAAGATGGAAGCTAAAATAAAAAATAATAACAATACCTCAGTGAGCTGTAGGGGGCACTGTATGGCTTTGACAACAGGTTCAAAACCTGAACCGCTCTGCACCTCTTCTCTGTGCGCTGCAGATTGCAGACAATCAAACACAACCTTTTACTGCCTAACAACATGCACAGCCTGATGGATACATTTGGAACTAAACACTGCAGAAATCTGCCTTACATTTGGGTGTTTATATAGCAGAAGCAAAAAGAGAAGGAGCGTGTGTGTGCGTGTGTGTGTGCGCCTCTGCTGTCTGTCAGTCAATTGTACTGCCACCCAAACACTGGCTGTTCAAGACAACTGGATTTCTAACTTCAAAGTCATGCATATCACTTTGAAGGGCTGCAAATGTATTCCCCTATCCGCATTCTGATCTCCATCCAAAAAAGCCCCACCACACACACTCGCACATACACACACACACACACACTCGCTGTCACCAAAAACAGGCCATTTCCCATTAGCTTATTAGAGCCTTAATTGACATCTCGTGCCCTTCAAAGCAGAAAGTCACTGCTTGAATTGCTAATGAGCAACCAAAAAGTGCCTTTCCTTTCCCAAAAAAACTGGCAGTAGGAGAAGGCATGTGTTTCTGATAAGTGTGGACAGTCAAGCGACAACTTTGTGCAAAGCTGCTATGAAACTTTTTCTGCAGCTCATATTTTGTTTGTTGTTTATTCAGAGCTTCAGTCGCTGGCATGCAGGTGACAGTCATGACAGTTATTGCTCCCCTCACCTGTCAGTCATATATGTTTTTCACATAAAAATATAAAAGACGCAGCATGGCACAAACTGTTGCGCGACCTCCACACTTCTTCACGCTGAGACGAAGACGTTTAGTTGGCTGGAGCTCACTGAGACTTTTGCCATCACAGCTGATTTATGTGTCTTTTGAGATTGTGTCATTTGCTTGCAAAGGTTCTGGTAAAGGAGGATGACAAATTGTTTTAAACTAACCCATTGTGCTGCAGTTGATGACTAATGATTGTGGGAATGGATCCTACTTGGCTCAACAAATTTCACCACGTACGAGGATGATGCAACGCTGACATTTTAGCAAGCAGGAATTATACCAGATCATCTGCACAGTTTGACTTGAATTTACCATCAGATGGTCCCACCTTTTAGATCAATGGACCTACTCTGATTTTCTTTACTTTTGGTCACATATGTATTATTACAGTGATGAATGCTCCTAATAAACATGACCATACTGTATGTACATGTGAACTTAGGATTCAGAGTGCTCTAAAAGCCTTCATTTGTTTGTAAAATGATGCCAATTAGAGGACGGGATAAATGGCGATTTTGATTTGTGAGATCTCATAATTTGGGTGACCATCAAGATTGTAATGCATAATTCAGCCTAATACATGCATCCATAATTTCTGTCTGCTTCTCTATGATCCATGTTGTATGAAGCTAACTCATCATAAACATTATTAATCTATTTACTACACACATTTCAACCAATCTGTCATCTGTGTATGCAGACGTATACGACACAGCAGGATTTGGGCCTCTCCATGGAACTTCAGGCTTTAACCCTGAGTTTTCTGTATTGTGCAGGTGGTTCACATCGCCATGGTAACTTACACTGCAGACCTAACCTGCTCAAGGGCAGATTGTGTTCGAGGTAAAAGATCGACAAGCATGAAATCACTGCCTACTGAATAATTCAGATCACTGCAAAATAGAGTCACTACTCCTGGAAGATCACCCGGACTTCAGTGTGTGGATATTAAGAGATTAAATCAAGTTTTTGTCATTCAAAAAGAGCATCAGTAGGAAATATAGATTCACTTTAGCATTAACTTACACAGTTGACATTTTTTCCAACTTTTCTTTTGTCACAAATAGACTTCAAGTGCTCACATGTTCATAGACCCTTTTTTTTCCATACTTTTCTCCTTTCTCACACTCTCTCACACGGCACACTCTGTTGCTTTGTCTGCAGCAGCTTTGTTGCTTTCAGTACAATATGTTTAACCTCGTCATATTTTTCAGTATTTTAGTTTTGCTTTCTGTTGTAAAATCAGAGGCAAACCTGAGGTGGACCCTATGTTCACTTATTGAGGTGGTAAAATGTAGCTTTTTATGATCGCTTAGGGTGATTGCCGGCATTCGAGTAAGTGAAGCCAGATAAGCAAAAGATATTCTGGGTATGCTGAACCTGCTTCACAGCACGGGGCCCAGTTAGATGCTCTCTTTTCTAGCTGATCTTGTTGCTTCACCCCTACAGCATTTTTTACTGCAAACACAAATTAAAGAGAACGACTTTAAAACTCATCAGAATATATAATGATGAGACAAAGCATTCGTGTGAGACTCTTTGGATGTGCCAGGGAGTTTTTAATTTTGATAAAGCTGGAAAGATATTCATCAATTACGAATCACTGTAAAAGCACAAATGACACTTCTTGCCACACATTGTCTCATTTAAATTAGACAAGTTCCAACTGATTTTTCATGAAAACAGGCCGTCCTCTGTGCTGAAGAAAATCCAAGAGATGCTACAAGAATATTGTGTTTACACAATCTAGTGCCTCCATAAGACTTTATACATCACAGGTCTCTTACTGGTTATACTACATGACTTAGATTTGGACAGTAAAGGCCTTTGGATTCTCTAAGGCAGCACCATACAATAAATAAGGATTATTTTAAACTGTGAATCATTCAAAGCTGGACTTGTAAAGTCCAAGATTAAAAAAAAATCTACTTACGAATAGCAGTAACATAAAAGGTGCGCTTTAATCATTTGTATATTTTAGACTAACAGATTAGCTTTTTATGTACCAACTGACAAGCTAAAAATCAAGAGCTAAACAAACTGAGGTATGATAACCATTGTTTACTGAACATTTGTTTTTATCTTGTTTATTTCCTTATTTTTAATTTATTACTTTTAGAAAATTATATTTACAAAAGTGCTGGGAAAGGGTAGGCGTAAAAAACTAAAGCGTCAGCCTACAACTTTTTGCTCAATAATTTAAGTTATTTCCATTTAATTCAGTTCTTTGCTGTCTATTTTTTATTTTGATTCACTTAAATAAAAATATCATGTGTTTTTAAAAATGCCATGAAAGCTGATGGCAGCATTCTTCGGTCCAATATGAAGGTGTTTTGCAATCTAGTAGACGGATTGGAACCTGGAGCCTGCCCTTTATTACTGCCTAATGGCCTGAAAGCCGTTGAGCCAAACACACGCACACTGCTGATGTTCCCTGTAACTCAGGGGGCTTTTAGGACAAATACTGAAAATGCAGCAGCATTGTCTAACTTTAGAACACTTCCTCTATTCCTGTGTAGGCAGACTTTGCAGACCATTTCAGGCTGATGGAAAACACCCCTCAGCCCTTATGCCATATTTTCCACCAGGCGTGCATGTCAAAATAAAATCCCTGGAGGAAAAGGCTGGCTGCAGTGGTTAATAATAATAAAGGGAAACAAGCAAAGACAATTGACTGTTTGCTGAGGTGCATCCTCTGAGTTACTGTTGCTAAGCCTGAGCTTTTACGGTTTACACTGATAATGGTGGCAGATTTACAGCTTCAAAACTAATTTATATAAACAGTTATCTGCATTTAAATATGCACAATCTGTAGGAAACCTGGGTTTTGGTTTCCAGTTGTTGACTGAGTAGCACTGACGTTTGAACAGGCTGTGGGCAGATTAACCAGGGAAAACAAGAATGCAATGGATGAAACACAATCTTGAAATCTTTGGCTATAATCTGATATAACTCAGTTTTTTAGACTTTGTCTGCAATCATAATCAGACTGCACTAAAAGACTTGCATGCAAAACAGGAAGTCTTGTTTTCAAAGTCTTTGTTTTGTCTTGGCTTTTTACATGAGACCATTGCTGTGACCCACCAATACTGGCTGTTGCCCTCAGAAGTTATTTACGTTATGCTGTCATGAAATCACCTTGAAGTCCGTCTAGAAGGCAAATGTGAAGCTGATACACCGACATCTGCACAAAGTCCACACTCATTATCTGATGACAAAATTTATGTCATCCAAAGCAGACTTATGGGCAATAAAGCCAAAGCTCACCTTAGCATATCATTCTGAAGTCTAAAGTGCTTCACTCTTCACAATGATATTACCTTTACATCTGTTTACCTAATTATTTGACCTGTTGCCCTTGTTTAATATGAATTAGGTTGACAGCACACACTTGACTGACTCAACAATGGGAAAGTCCAATAAACTGAAGATTTAAGAAGGTAAGTTGTAGATTTACACAAGTTGGGAATGTCTCTTGTAGCTGTTTCTAAACAACCCCAGATTTCAAGGTCATCAGTTCAACCAAGTTTCATAAGTACAAGTTACAGACGTGTCACCACTTTGCCAAAGTCTAGAACAAGACCTAAATTGTCATATTTAGGTGAGAGGAAATTGGTTAGGAACAACCCAGAAAGCACCACAGCTTAAGCCTGCCATGAACTGGAAACTGCTGAAACACCAGCATTACTGTCCACAATGAAAAAGTTGATAAAGCAGGCTAACATTAAGCTTCTGGAATGGTCTTCCTAAAGCCCTATATATTTAAAGATTGTGTACTGTGCCTAAACGCTGGGTCCATGCCAGGAAACCAACCGATTTACATGATCAGTTCTGCCAAGAAGAGTGGTCAGATATCCAGCCAGAATTATACCAGAAGCTTGTTGATAGTGATCAAAAAAATAAATTATATTCTAACCATGTGAGCCTGTATATATATTTTTATACTTGTTTTTTTTTTTAAAGTCATTAAAGGTGTATGCTCTTTATTAATGCCACCCTGGAAAAGTTCAAAGAAATCATCAAAAGACCAAAATTATAATGACGTTCATCCATGAGATGCACTTACGTAAACCTCTGACCACAATTCTAACTATTAAGCAATGCCACATAGGGACTTGACACAAATTTGACAAAGTCTGCTGTACATTTTTGAAATTTGTTTCCCAACATGGTAATGTGCTGTTTCCTGTCGGGTCCACCTGAGGAAGCAGAGGCGTTTCCTGCACCCAGATTTAGCCTTCTCATAAAATTTTAAGACAATTTATAATCATTGTCAGTGGAACAACTTGTTTCACATGCTATCATCAATTTACCAGATTTAAAGTTAAATAATGGACTAAATCTACTTACCTCACCAAGTCAGTCATACAGGAGCCAACCACCACAACATCAAAGACCTTTTCAGTCATGATCTGATGATTAAAAGCCACATAAACACATACAGTTGTATTATTACAACAGGAGCAATTGCCCTTTCTCCATTTAAATTAACTGTTCAATGAATTTCACAACATTCAAAAAACAGAAACAAGGACTTTAGCTGCAGCTTGATGGGGGCATTTCAGGCAAAATATGTAAACTAGTTTCTCAACAGCCTGCAAACAAAAATCACTTGATTTTATTTATCTCTCACATTAGCATGAGCTTGAGTGAAACAAGGAAGAAGGTAAAAATAGAGCATTCATGGCTGGCTGAGTTGGACAAATTCCAATCTTACTGGGGGTGGGGTGGCGACAGTTTCAATGCTACACCATGTGAATGCACCGCAGCACAGCAAAGTCTTTAATTAATTCAATCCTCTGCTTGTATCGGAGCTAATGCTAGTGTGTTAATCTCTTCAAATCTCTTCCTAGGCAGTGGAAGACTTGGAAAGCTTGGCCGCTGGCTGTAGGATGGCTCAATTCTCTCTCCCACATCTTGCAGAATAGTGTCTTCTCTCTGCAGGCATGAAGAACTTCACTACAGTGAAGAACTGCATTGTCTGACCACTTGAATTAGCATGGAATCCCCGTTCAAAATTCTCACTTGCTAGCTAAACTTGAGCTGAGCTATGATGCTCAGCAGACCAATGTGAGAAACTTCATTTATATTAAGCGTTTGCTATAAAAAGGTGTTGCAAAATGTGTTAAAAAAAAGCACATTAAGGAAAAGGCATGTTAAACACTACAAACAGTGTAATTAAAGTTGCATGTAGAATGTGATACAATTTTAGACCTGCAGTTTTTAAAGTTTTGATGAGTGTTACTTTAGCGTGTAGCCAGCATGTGATTGAGGTTCACACATATTAAACACTTTTAAATTTTGTTTATAATATGATGCATGCTGTTTTAAGCACAGACTGTGTTTGAAAGAAGGATGCAGATTGTTGTTTTTCTGGAAGCAGTGTTAGCATTTTTGCAGCCACCATGTTGGTTTATTGCATCTTGGAATGACCATATGTGGACAACAAGGTGGGATACTAAGCAATATGCTGATGCTAGCTAGCTTGGTTTACAAACTGCATCTACAGATGCAGACAAATGCTAATTAGTTGTAAGTAAAATAAAATCCTAGAACTTCACTTACCAAAACAAGAGAATAGACCATCTGCTGGTAAAAATACCCACACAATAAATCATGTTATTGTAATTATTTTTCAGATAATTATAAATAAAATACTCAAAAAGGCACCAGCAGTCCCAAGCATGGTCTAGAGATCCCTAACTGTTCGCGACAATTAGCTAAGGTGAAAACCTAGAAGACAGTTGGGTCTCAGTCACACAGGCCTTGAGGCTAGTCAGCAACAATGTAGCAACAACGGGACACAGGGGAAAAATGCATGTTCCATTTCCAGTTACTGGAGTTTGCTGGTAGTCACTAGTGTGAAATTGGTTGCAAAGAGGTAAAAAGTGTAGATTCAAAAACATCTTCGCGATTGCTTTGGTCACTTTGAGGTTGCATAATAGACACCGACATGTCTGCAAACTCTTGTAAAATACTTGCCAAATGGTAGTGAAACTGTGGAAAGTATAACACAAAATGGTCAGTGTTCACCTTCAAAATAAAAGCTGCACATATTGTATACTTCAGAGAGTACATGGCAGTATTTGCAGAAAGGTCTGCATCTTGCATGCAAACTATGGGTGACTTAGACAATCTGCTAGCAACCAAAGCAATCACAACAAGTGCTCCCCTTTTGTAACCGATTTTATATGGCATAAGCCAACAACCTCCAGGAACCACTAGGCAATCAGTTGAGTAATACATATTTTCTCTAGAAACTGGTGGTTGCTGACTGGTCTAGGCCTGTGTGACTGGGGCCTTAGCAAATACAGCCACCTCTCAGTGACAGACCACACCCTCAATTTTAAGCCTTACCAAAATCTGAACAGGTGAGTTATAAAAAAAATTCACTCTATGTACAGCTGCCATTAAGAAGGAAATTAGCTATAGAGATAACAAGTGCTTTTTGTAGTAGGCTATAAATTTGTTATTTCTCCTTTAAAATTGCATATGTGAGTTTATGGGGATTAACTCAGTTTTAAATTCAGCTTCCAGTAACCATTAGAAGAAACTTCAGCTTTTGGTGTTTCTGTTTTGGCTTCAGTTTTCAGCTATGGAGGACGATGCTTTGTGTTTTGCGGGTAATATTCCATTTTTTTTGCTAGTTAATAGTTTAGAAATCCACGCTAAAATAAGAGATGAAAATGAAAGTTCTGTCTGTTTTGCTATATGATTAACACACTACATGAACCTATAGATGATTAAAGGTATAATATTGCACTCTTGTCTTGTAACTGTGTGTCAGGTTGCATAAAATGACACAAAGTCTGTACTTTGTTAACTCTGGTTTTAGATTGAACTGCAAACAAAATCCCAAAGAAAAAACTTTTGGATCAACTATAAAAACCCTTGTGAGCCTGCATTCTTCCCAGTGTCTGGCTTAACTGGAAAATATTTTTATGGCAGTGATACGACCATATCTGTATAACAAATGTTCAGATAAATTCAGATTATACACACTTTTTCCAACTCTACCCACACGCAAACGCTAGCTGTATTTGTTTTATTTTAATTCCCGGTATCATAATCTCCTAACCACTTAAGTTAGACCAACTCCAAGCTGAGAGTTGAACTAGTAAAGAATTTCACCAGAATACTTTGGCTCAACATATTTTTTGGGGGGGCCTATTTTAGCTGGATGCTTTGAGACTGACTGTGAATCACTCCCAGGAAGGTGGAAATTCCCAGTGGTGAATCAGACAAAACTGCCCTCATACGGTCTCGCCCGGTGCACTGATATAATTTCTATGCCTTTGTGCTCACCTTTCATTTTTATTTTGCAAGTTAGGGTTGTTCTGTTTGCACAAGAAATGACATATTTCAGGTCTTTCACATGTTCACTCCATGCTAAATACACTCTCAGAAACCAAAAACCTTTACTGCACTTTTAGTGTTACAACAGCTTGTCACTAAAGTTAAATAAAGGGCTGTACCCTTGAAGAGAGGTATTTATTAGCCAACCTTGAACCTTAGTATTAATATTTGTAGTTTTTTTTGCTGAGGCTTCTATATAATATAATGACCTGCTGATCTGAATGCTTTTCATTTTTATTTTATTTAGCTAGCAGTAGTTAGAACTTGGTTGGAGTCACTGTTGGAGCTTGATGGTAAATTAATAGTCATGCATGGATCAATGCAGATTTGGAAAGGGACCAGGATGACCCACCATATGTGGTGTCATTTCTACTGCGGCAGGAGTGCTTGCAGTGAATTTCTATTTTTATTTTACTGCTGTTTGCAAAACAGACCATTTAAAGTTGCACTGCTTTAAGTGGAGGGTAAAAAAAATGCAGGAGCGGCAAGCTCCTATTGTGATAGGCTGGAAATTCCTCCAATCCATCCCCAGTAAATTACACCAGGTTATACAGTTGTTAGGGCTGCACGATTAATCGTTAGAAAATCGCGATCTCGATTCATACTTATGTGCGATCTCATTTCCAAATGACAACGATTCAAAAAAAAAAAAAAAAAAAAAAAAAAAAAAAGACGACGACGATTGTACCGCATTTTGATCCGGGACGTAATCTGCATGAAAACAAGCGCTCACCCTTCCTGCTCAACAAATGACATGGGCGGAGCCTTATACCACGTGATACAGAAGCTGTGCCGTGATGCTCAAATTGGCAGGGAAAAAACAACGGAGAACACGTCAGGGATGACGAGAAAGTGACAGGAGAAAATTTGTGCCGGTCAACCACCCAAACATCAATAACGGGAACCTTATACAGCGCTTCCCTATACACGTCGAACTCCCGCAGGCTCAAAGAAATTACGGAGGCTATTACTTATCACCTGACCAAAGATATATCAACACTGTGCAAAACGAGGGATTTAGGAAAATGATCAACACCCTAGACCATAGGTGTCAAACTCTGGCCCGCGGGCCAAATTTGGCCCGCAGCCTAATTACATTTGGCCCGCGAAGCCATGCCAAATTACTATTAGAGCTGGCCTACTGGTATTATACAGCTAATATATATATCGTTTAGTATTAAGCTTTGCTTGTTCCATATTCAGTTTTTCAGCAAAACTTGTTTGAGTCCATAAGAAAAGATTCATTCTTATATCTGGAGGAAGATTTTTTTCAATAAATATTAATGTTATTACGACTTTGTTCCAGTTTTGAATTTTGGCCCACTGTGTATTTGAGTTTGACACCCCTGCCCTAGACAAACGCTACACAGTGCCGTCCCGCAACTATTTTTCTATTGTTGCACTACCTGCTCTATACACGCAGTGTCGAGCAACGGTGGAGACAGAATTTCAAGCAGTACAACATTTTGCGGCAACCACAAAATGTGAGGCATTTATTGTTTTTATTTTTATTTATTGTTTTTATGTTCAGTTTCAACTGTTACGAAGTTGATGTGCAGTTAATAAGTGCAATAAATATTTATATTGGAAAAGAAAATCGTGAGAGAATCGTGATCTCAATTCTAGGCAAAAAAATCGTGATTCTCATTTTATGCAAAATCGTGCAGCCCTAACAGTTGTGGTCAGAAGTTCATGAGCATGGATATCATGGTAACTTTGTGAAGATCTCAGAAGTCTGTGAAGATCTAAGACAGGGGTCTCCAACTCCAGGCCTCGAGAGCCGGTGTCCTGCAGGTTTTAGCTCTCACCCTGGGTCAACACACCTGAATCAAATGATTAGTTCATTACCAGGCCTCGGGAGAACTGCAAGACATGTTGAGGAGGTAATTTAGCCATTTGAATCAGCTGTGTTGGATCAAGGACACATCTAAAAACTGCAGGACACCGGCCCTCAAGGCCTGGAGTTGGGGACCCCTGATCTAAGAAGAAGAATTGTAAATTTACACGAGTTGGAAAGGTCTCTTGGAGCCATTTCTAGAAAAAAAAAAATGCAGATTACAAAATTGTACAAAATTTAGAGGCTGCCAACCAAAAGTGAAGCCTGGAGGATTATCTTCAAATTATGCCAGAAGCTTGTTGATGGCTACCAAAAGCATTTGGTTGAGGTGCAACTTGCTAAAGCATATTTAGCTAAATATTAGTGGGGGTGTATGTAGTGTATTTTTTACAATAACATTCAAGCTCACGATGAGTGTCAACTTCAATGACAATAATCAACCAATAAATCAAATGACTGATATTATCAGCCAATGGTAGCCTGTCACATATATAGTAGTATTGCAGTCAGCTTTGAGTAATATGCAACACAACAAAAATTTTCTTTAAAGATTGTAATTCAGAGTAGGTCTGCTTGTTTGTTGCAGAGAATCAGCACAGTGGTGTTGTAAGTGGATTGTGAAATACACTACTGGAAATGTATTAAAAAAGCTTGACTGTGTTTGATTATACATTGCCCTGATCCAATATTTAAATTGTATATCAGTGACAATAAGTTGGACTATGACTGATCCATTTAAACGAGTTCTATATTGTTCTGTGTTTAATTCACCATCTGACAGAAGCAGTGCACTGGTAACTGGTGGGAAGACTAACATAGCATGGAGGAAGATGACAACAAATCCTCAGCAGCTTGGAAGCATTTGACTCTACCTACATCAACATCTTTTATTTTGATATTTGCAAAAGCTTTTAGTTTAACCATACGCTGCGGTCAAGAGAGCAGACATTACTGAAAACTTTCAAGAATATTTTCTCAGCTTACTTGTTGTCACTGTTGTTATCTTCTGTTGTTGTTTAGAAGCTTTTACTGCACTTACAGTAACACCGGTGACATTTTGTTGCCAGCTCCATTAATATATTTTCACATCGCATGTTTCTTGTCACCCCAATGTGTGTGTGAGGAGCAGTTGAAGGAGGTGGACTCCGTGAAACTGTGAGACCAGGAAAGGATAAACTACAGTACACTGAAAATAAATAATAGCAGTCTGAAGTAATAGTTCTCACAATGAACTGATAGGAGACTAAATATTATGAGGGGAATATTTTATTTATTTTTATCCTGCTGTAATTTATTATCTTTGGTACATTTCATACATTTTATTTTATAAAGTTAGGAAATCAGTGTGTACTTGCATATAAAAAAGGATAATTCCCAGCGTCAGTCAAAGTGATGATTACTCAGTGGAACATCTCTTACTTGCATAGTGTCTAAAACCTGGTTAGACATCACAGGTCATCTTTTAATGGTTCCCTGAATTATTATTATTATTATTATGATTATTGTTATTGTAATCCTGTTCTTTGTAACTAGCTTCCTGCTAAACTGAGATCGATTATGTCTGTGTCTACACTGAAAAAACATACTTAAAACTTTTTTATTCTTGCAGGCTTACACTTGATAGCTGTGTCTGTGTGTGTATACGTGCACATGCGTGTTAACTTGTATTTTATTTATTTGTAAAGTTTTATTTTGTTGTTTTTATCCCCTCAAGACATCGTAGACTTACATAATTTTTAACTTTTATGGCAAATATATTGAGTTTATGTGTAATGAAATTTTCTATATAAAAAACCCCCCAAAACTTATAGACATTTTTATTTTAACACTGGTATCGGTGCCTTAATTCAAAGTATCTGCATCGGACTGGAACTGGAACAAGTTGAATCCATTCCTAGAAGTTTAGCAAAACCTGCTCAAGAACTGCTGGAGGAACACAAAAAGTTCTGAAGGGCTTGACAAAGTCTGCAGCTCCCATGATCCAGAGCCCCCAACCTGAAAACCCTACAATCTGTTCTCAAGTCTCAATCTCAAAAATTGTAGGAGCCCTCCAGAGATCCTATACCTAGGCCTCGGTGATGATGGCAGTTGTAATGGTGGTGGAGAGGAAGGATAATTTTTAGGTAGGTGATTTTAATAGTTGTAGCTGATCAAAGTATATCATGAATAATGGTTTAAAACTGGTATCAAATTCAATGATCCAGTATAACTCAAGCTCAGAAAAATAATTAAAAGAACCATTAAGTCAACCTTAATCTTTTAAAAGCTCAATATCAGAAAATCATTTCTTTTATGGTAATTTACTCACATATTAGAATTGCACGTACTTTACTGTACTCACTTGTTAATTGTTCTCTTTATCCATTTTAGCATACGGTAATGTCGTGTACAAGCCCAAATATCTTGTATTATTGGTGTACTGTAAACTCTTAGTACATGTCATTACATATGCAGCCAAATACTCTGACACCTCAAGTATTTGAGGAATAAACCGATCAAAAAACTAAAAGATCGTGACCCGGATTAATTAGACAACCTCCAAAGTTAAATGAAGTGTGTTAAATTACCTGGAATTCAAATAATCTCCTGCGGATTGTAAAACTGAATACCCACTACTTGAAGTCCCAGGTCAAAGTGCACGGTGACAGGTCCCTGGCGTTATCGCTATTGCCAGATCAACCACTGTCATTTTATCAAGGAATAAACGTTTAGATTTATTTGACAGTGTTAAGGTATCATAATGTCAAGCAAAAACGCGCCATAGGTAATGCATCACGAGGAAATACGGCTCCTGCAAAAGAAAGAAAGTAAATTTACCCACAGGCATTATGAGAGGCACCTAACTGTGGGGCTATCACAAGGACCCAAACAACAACATGAACCGGGGAAATTGATCAGAGTATGAAGTAAACATTGGACTTTACGCTGAAATTTAAAGACTTCCATCTCTCTCAGGTACTCACACACCCGCCGCAGGCTGTATTGAAATGGACGGAAATGGGCAGGGGAGGTTTTGAGAACGCTATATGTTTAAATCGTGTTAATTTGACGCATAAGTATTAGCTAAGCTAACAGTGGCTAACGATGCCAAACCTATGAGCATCTGAATTACAAACTGTGGCATAAACACTAATTTACCCTTAGCGCATTCAGTGTATCACCAAATTAGAACGTTAAAATGTTACAACATTATATGTAATATGTGTTTTCCCTGTGTGCTTATAGTGCGAAAGGAAGCTTCCAGTGTTGCAACTAAATCTGCTTCCTTCTGATGTTTTTATATTAACACTAAACTTTTAAGAAATGTTTTGTGGATATTGTGTTACTGTGCCTTATTCTTCTCTTAAAACCTGCATTTTTCAGAAAAAAAGTTGGACAGAAAGGTAGCAATTTTAAAACAGGACGGGGAAAACATTTCTATAATACCAGGAAATGATAGCTTAAAAGTAAAGCCAGCGATGTTGCATTTTTGGAGAGCCATAGGGAGTGAAAAAATACTTTAGATATATGCATTTAATGTCTTTGACTTATATTGAAAGGGGAAAAATAGAGTTGTTTTTTATTATTATGAAAAATGCATATTTAATCATAGTTAAAGTTTGTAATTTAAAACTGATAATAATGAAACAACTGTATTTTTTTATACTAGTTCGTTGGTTATAAGGCTCAATTTTACTTTGTTGATGTTTTCGATTTGTTACAAAATGTCCCAGATAAATCAGGGCATGTTGCCACTGTAACTGTTCTTTAACGTTTTTCAAAAATTAGTTCCCTTGAAGAAAATGAGAGAAAGAGAAGGACAAATGAAGGACACTTGGTGAATCAGGAAGTGCAGAAAAATAATAATAAGGAGGAAGTGAGGTTAACTATGAAAAGAATGAAGTGTTGAAAGTGGCTAGTCTAGATGACATACCTGTGGAGGTATGGCTATATCTATGAGAGAGGGCAGTAGACTTATTAACCAGATGGCTGAACACAGTCTTGGAAGGTGAGAGACATCTGAGTAGACTGGTACAGAACAAGGGTATTGTGCAGATCTGTAGCAACTATAGAGGCATAAAGCCAATGCCTCTGTAGCTTCATGCCTCTGTAGCTTCATACCATGAAGCTATGGGAAAGTGTTGTTAAACCTAGGTTAAGAAGAAAGGTGGGAATCAGTGAGCAGCACTATGACTTTATGGGGAGAAAGCGCAGATGCAGAAGATCAGAAGGAGATTCACTGTCTCTTGGTGGATCTAAAGAAAAGTAGGGAGCAGGTTGAAGTGACTGGATGAGGTTTGTTGACCTAAGGTCAATCGTCGAAAAACAAATTCTGACCTATGTTTTGTTAGAATTCTAACAGGGTAAAACAACTGGCAGCAGATCTATACCAAATACTAATATTTCATCTTTCTACTGTGTTAATTAACTTTTTAATAAAATAATTTAAGGCTGTTATCGTGTCTCTACAGACTGCTTACAGTGGGTAAAATGAACAATATGTCCCCTGAAGTCGCACTGCACCGGATCTCACCTGAGCTGCGTCCCCTGCTGTGCAGTGTGGTGAGGAATGGCCGTGTGGGGCTTGATTCCACAAACTGCCTCCGTGTCACAGATCTCAAAACTGGGTGAGGACAAATGATGTATTACACAAATGATGTCTGTAAGCAAAAAGTTAACTGGAGCTAATTTACAAATATTGTTACAGTACTGTGCAAAAGTTTTGGACCAACCTACAAGGTTTTTGCTAAATTTTTTTCCCCACAAGACTTTTTTTAATATGTTGCTCATAAAATGGGAAATGGGTGCAGTGATTTATTAAAGCATCTGCAAGCATATATGGAAATACAGTATATAAGGAGAAAAACTGTCTGCGATGTTCTAATGAGTTTGAAAGTCAATGTTTGGTGTGACCAGCTCTATTCTGAAATCTCTTGGGCAAGCTTTCTCGTAATTTCTGTAAGCTTGAAAGACATTCAAAGCTCTTCTCTGGATGTTTGCGACCTTTTGTTTTCTGTCAAGATGATCCAGCACTGCTTCAACAATGTTGAGGTCTGAGCTCTTGGGTTGCCAATCCATGACTGAGCTTTCCATTGTAGATTTTTATATCCAGGTGTGCTTATCCTGCCTTGGCAGTGTGTTAAATATCATTGCCAGGATCAAATTTTGATACATTACACCATAGGAGCTGTTGTCACTGATATTCAGTACAGCTTTTGTGTAATTTGGCATACCTCAGCGTTTTCTCACTGTTTGCCTTGCTTTTGAACTTATTCTTTACAACCACCCTTCCACTGAGACCAGATACTGTTCAACTTTGGAAGATCTTCAGAAAGCTTGGAGAACTAAGTGAACATTGATTATTTCATGGGAATGCACAGGGTCTATTTTAGGCCCGGTGAGCCAAAAAGAGTGCCTTAAATTCTTTGTTTTGTGTCACAAACAGCCCCAAATCCAAAGAGATTTGCTTTACTAAAAGAAAAGTATTAAATACTGTGTTTTGTGGAGTTTTCACTGCAGAATAATTGTCTGCTTAACTTATACTAATGACTTTTTAATACTAGACTTGGCATAATATGTAATTTCAGAATTGTTCTGTATTTATTTTAATTTAAGATCTGCATGCGCACATATACACTATATTGGCAAAAGTATTTGGTTGTTTGCCTTCATACGCATATGAACTTGCGTGGCATCCCATTCCTAATCCATAGTTTCTAAATATGATTTCGGCCCACCCTTTACAGCTTCAACTCTTCTGGGAAGGCTTTCCACAGGGTTTAGCAGTGTGTTTATGGGAGTTTTTGGCCATTCTTCCAGAAGTATATTTAAGGTCAGACACTGATGTTGAATGAGAACGCCTGGCTCATAGTCTCTGCTCTAATTTATGCCAAAGGCATTCTATCAGGTTCGAGTCAGGACCGGCAGGTCGATCAAGTTCTTCCCCAACAAACTCGCTCATCCATGTCATTATGGACATGGTTGTGTGTAGTCATGTTAGAACAGGAAGAGGCCATCTCGAAACTGGTTCCCACAAAGCTGTGAGCATGAAAATGTCCAAAATGTCTTGGTATGCTGAAGCATAAGAGTTTCTTTTACTTGAACTAAGGGGCCAAGCTGAACTCTTTGTTATGGCCGAGAGGCCCAGGCTGTGAGTATGGACTCAAATGCAGACACAGAGGGAGGCAAAGCTGGCGTGAATACAGTTTTATTTACAGTGCTTAGTTCAATTACAGAACAGGAAATAATGTAGGCTATGTACTGTGAAGGCTATGTGGCCAAACTATGGAACATGAAGCTCAAACAGTGCGCTATGATTAGATGCTAGATTCCGTGAGCGGCTTCGGGGGGGGGCCAGTGGCCTGGGTGGAGGTACTCAGGGTCACTATAACGAAAAGAGACAGGCAGTCTAGTGAATCTCAGCCGGTGGGTTCAACTATGATGGTTATGGCTTACGCGTAGCAGGTGAAAGTGGCATGCGACGAGGGTGTCCAGGAGGTCCAGGTGAGGTGAGGTCAAAGGACGGTCCGGAATATGCTTGGAGCGACACACCTTGCAGGGAGGCAGGCAGGTGAAGTGTCACGATGAAGGGAGTACAGCCAGATAAAGGAAACCAGCGTCCAGACAGCGATTGGTGCAGTTCAGCTTGAGAAGCGTGATGGCCAGGCGGGTACTATGACAAAGAAAACACAGTGAGTAGAAATGGAAATGTTCAGGGATCTCACCAAAGCTTGGCAGTCTAGCACTGACATGGGTTAGCTGTAGATCTGGCAGAGGTCTGTTGTGAGCGCTGGTCTTATATGCTGGTGACTTGATTGCAATCAGGTGAGAAGGCTGATTGGAGTCTCCACCTGAAGGTGGAGCCCAGCAGAGTGGAAAAACCCCGCACTCACCCAGACCATGACACTCCTGAAAAACAACCTTACGCCATAACAACAACTGTTCTCCTACAAAAAGATAAGATAGTTTACTATGAAGTGTCCACTCTAACATTCATTTATACAGTCTTGATCAAAAGTTTAAGACCACTTGAAAAATGGCAAAAATCATATTTTGCATGGTTGGATCTTAACAAGGTCCCAAGTAGAGTTTCAACATGCAACAAGAAGAAATGGGAGATTTTTCCTTTTAAAGGCATGTGGTCCTAAACTTTTGATCGCCTGTAAAACAGCCTGTTTCAGTTTAAGCGTTGTTTTCAATAAATTGCATGCTCAAAAAAATGTTTTGTCTTACTTCCTTTTCTTCTTCTTGCATATTGAAGCTCTACTTGGAACTTTGTTAAGATCCAACCATGCAAAATATGATTTTTGCCATTTTTCAAGTGGTCTTAAACTTTTGATCAAGACTGTATAAAAATGTGAATAATGTATTCCATAATTTGATTAATAAGACTGTCAAAATGTTGTTTTTATAAAGATAAAGTGTCAAAAAATACCCAAATCTTCCTAAACAGCAATATATTTGTTTTATCTCTATACTGATCCTTAAAAATCCCTGATGTTAACTGATTACTTGATTTGAATGTCTGTGTTTTCATCTTTCCTCATGTTCAGATGTACATCTCTGACGCCTGGTCCGTGTTGTGATCGCTTTAAACTCCATATTCCCTATGCTGGAGAAACCCTTAAATGTAAGTAAATGATTCACAGTCATATTTGGCATTTTCAGATTAGTCACAAGAGTTCAGTCTCTGCTTCTGACAGTAAGCTGATAGGTTGTTCTTATTGTTGGGTTTTGATAAATTAATTTTAGGAAAGCAAACATTGCTTTGCCATATTAAGTCATAAAGCAGTAGCAGTGAGATAAAGAACTTGGAGTCAGCTAAGGTTTTTCAGAAGCTTGAAATCTGGCTTAATTTTTGGCCTGTGTGAAAGTGATGAACTAAAAGCAAACAAAGTTTTTTAAAGTTTTGATGTCCGCTGTGCTCTTAAAAATAAATGAGATTATGAAGGTTTCATTACATTCCAAAAAGCTGCATTTATGTCAGTTCTGCTTTGTTTAGATTCTATGTTATAAAATTAATTAGAGATTGGAGGGGAAACATTTACTTTCATCCAATATGGGTCAGAGTAAGTTCAACAAGATCTGTCTTGACAATGACGCTTTAGTGTTTGCATGCAAGGTTATTATGGTCAAGTAAATTAAACAGAACTTGAAATAGCTGAAATTGCTGTACTCAAAGGGTTGACATAGTCATCAAAAATATTCAAGTGTGCTTTGGAGCTGGATTGTTGCTCAATTGGTTCTAAGGTTTGCCAAAAAACTACACCTATACCATTACATCACCACTACATGCCTGAACTGAATGCAGAATGGACGTTAAAACGTGTTTATGTTAAATTCTGACCCTACCATCTGAATGTTGCAGCAGAAAATAAGACTCATTGGACCAGGCAACATATTTCTAACCTTCTGTTATACTATTTTTGTGAGCCTGTGTGAATTCTAGCCTCAGTTTGCTGTTCTTAGCCAACAAAAGTGTCACCCGGTGTGGTCTTCTGCTGTTTTAGCCCAACTGGTTGAAGGTTGACAAGGTGCTCTTGTGCATATCTTGGTTGGAACAACTGGTTAATTGAGTTTGAGTAGCAGGAACCATGCCATCCTCAAACTCATTCTAAGTTTGTAACTTTACCAGGTCGTTTACACCATTTCTGCATGCTTAAATGCATTGAGCTGCTGATATTTATGCTAACAAACAGGTGTACCTAATAAAGTGGCTGGTGTGTTTACTTTTTATTTTAGTCTATGATGATAATGATTAGATTTGTCAACACAACCAGCCTGAGGAGGCATTAGTGCAGATGTTTGAGACTGGGAACTATGAGTCAGTTGCCTTCACAAGTGAATGTTTGTACAGTGATTTAAAAAAAAAAAAAGAAAATTAAATTAAAACACAAATTGAAAAAATAAAAATGTAAAAGTAGAGGTTGTGATTCACAGTTAAAGTTCCAATAATTCTCACAATCATCTGCTAAAGTTACAGCACCGTAATAGTGCTCTATTTCATCAGAGACTAGCGTGCGAAGTTTCACCATTATACTAAACTGTTAATTAATAATTTGTCACTTTGTTGCTGTAACGTACAGTTAAAGCTAAGCTAAAGCTACAGCTAGCTGGCTTGCAGTGAAGCTATCTGGAGTAGTAGTAACGTCTAAACTAACAGAAAAACTAGCAGTCTGCTTTACAGAGGCTCTGTAGCAGATGCCGCCGTCCTCCATAAAGTAAGAAGAAGAAACACAAACTATCAGCACAAATATGGAAAATAGACCAAGCTAATGGTAACAGGGCAAGAAACAAAGAAAATTAGCAGGCGTAAACTAGCAGTTCTGCCTCTCAATAAACGTAGGAGGGTCACAAGATGCTCTGATGCTGTCACTTTAATTGCTGCTATTTGTTGATTTTAATTAAGGGCCAGGGCTCGTTATTTATTATGCATAGTGATCTGTCATGTGAAAGTGACAGATTCAGCATCTGTAGATAATGGTTTAAAAAATCACATGAAAGCTTATAGCATTGAAAAATAATTGAATAAGAACAGTGCGGTTTGTGAACACATAAAAATGCAGTGTACAAAAGCACACATTCAAGGACAAATACAGCAGGATAGGAATGACAGCAAATTTTATTTATTTTTTATTTTTTATTATGGGTATTGGCCCTGAACAAGCTATAATATGTGATCCCTAAAGAAGACATCTATCGGTCATTATGACAGTTATATTGAGACAATACTAGACCTGTGCTTTAACAGTGACACTCAAAACTATTACAGCAATGAACCCAGCACAAAAACAAATTAACAAAGTCGATTTTTCTGCATTTCTGTTGAGCTATTTTGGCCCTTACAAAACTAATCCAGTCACTGAATCTCACATACACCAGTCATTTAGACTTTTAGCACAATACTGACTGTATAATTACTACTCGAAAAAAACATTTCATCAGTCGAGTGGTTGCAAGAGAGGGTGTCATTTGTGGAATAATTATAATTATCAGGTCTATTCCTTGCAATCAACGTTAAAAACAAAAGGAAAAAAATTTAAATAAAAAGTGAGAGTTGTTTTGTGTACAAAATGGAGTTAGAATTAACTGAATGTGAAATGGGTTGAAAGTTGCATTCATAATGTCTTAAATTTAGCAGATTAAAGTCTAATCTTGTTGATTGCACGATTTAGCCCATTTTTACTTCATTTCTTAAACCATTTAAGTGTTCTTTATACTCTAAACCACTGGCATGATTTCAATTTGCAGGCCACCATCTGTGCGCAGGTTAACATATTCAGTGTCTAGAGCAATTGGCCTGCACTTTGGAAAGAGAACATCTTCACTGGAACAGTTTTATTTAAAATAAAAAGATGTAATTCAACCGTTATTAGTGTTGAGAGCTGCACTTTTGTCTAACAGGCAGCCATTTTAAAGGTGAAACATCATTTAAGGCCATAGCAGTGAAAGTAACCATATCTATGTACATAAGCTAAATAAAGGTACAGTAAAACTGCTATATGCTTATACTGCAGGGAGACGTCCCATGATTCACTGAGCATTTTTTCAAATTTAGACTGTAAGTACAAAGCAAGATCAAAAAAACCTGGGATATCTCTTCCTTATCTGGATTCACTTGTTGGAAGATCAGTAATCAAGGCAAGCAGTCACACAAGGGTGGTTATCACTTCGACAAGTCAGCCCAGGGTTTCCCAGTGTAACTGCGAGTTATGAGCAGTGTTTGCGTGAAAAAGGCAGAATTGGCAGCGTATGACCAATCAAAAACACGGAGAAGTCTCTTGGCAGCAGAGCAGCAAGTTTTACAAAGAAAGAGAGAAGCAGTGAATTTTACAAAAGGAAAAAAATGTTAGAAAAATCTGGAGAGGTTAAACACATAACACCAGCTATTCAAAGCAGCAGTGTGAGACTGTGTGTTAGGAAAGGCTGCACAGTTTGTAAGCTATATTCTAATATAAAACATGCTGTAGGAATGTGTGTGCAGTTTAAGTGCTGAAGTACTAAACACTGGAAGACCTGACTATGATTGCATTTTTTTGCGTTGAGAATTGAATACTAATTAATGTAATGTGTAATTACATTAATTTAATGTGTTGCTTATATATTCTAATGGCGTGCAAGATGGTTTCAGCTGCAACTCTGGCACAGCAAATTTGCCTGATGAAGTAAAGCCCCATTTAATTGACTGTTGTGGTGAATTGCTTCCATATGAATAAAGCTTTTACCAGTAAAATTATTCCTAAGCATCTGCACTTACTGGTTACTTTAGGTACACCTCGCTTGTTCTGGGATAGATTCAATAAGGGGCTGGACACATTCTTTGACAGTGATAATGGCTGCAAATTCATGGTGTGAATCTCCTGTGCCACCACATTCCAAAAATGGGATTGAGTTCTGGTGACTGTGGAGGCTGTTTAAGTACAGTAATGGCAAGGAGCCATCAGAAGGATGGGCACACTGTGGCCACAAGGAGATGAGCAATAATACTCAGACTGTGATATTTAAGTAAGGTTCACCTGGTACTAAGATGCCCAAACGTGTGCCAAAATCTATCCCTCACACCATTACACAACCAGCACTTCCTGAACTGTTGATTTAAGGCAGAATGTATCCATACTGTAATGTTTACACAAATTATTTGGATCCTGCTGTTCCAATGTTGCAGGAGAAATAAAAATTCATTAGCCCAGGCAAGATTTTTTTTTTTTTTTTTCAATCTTGTACTGTCCAATTTTGTTGAGCCAATATGAATTGTTGCCTCAGTTTTCTGTTTTTAGCTGACAGGAGTGTTGTCGTCTGCTGTTGTAGACCATCTGATTCAAGGTTTGGTGCATTGAGAGGTGCTCTTCTGCATACCTTGGTTGTAATGAGTGGTTATTTGACTTACTTCCTGTCAGCTCAAAGCAGTCTGCCCATTCTTCTTTGAACTCTGTCATCAACAAGGTATTTTTGCACAGAATATTTCTGCTCACTGGATACTTTTTCTCTTTTCTGAACCATCCAATATAAATCCTAGTGATGGCTGTGTGGGAAAAACTCAGTAACATTTTGTGAAATATTCAGACAAGCCTCTGTCGCATTGAAAGTCACCTAAATGATTTTTCTTTGCCATTCTGATGCTTATTTGCAATTCAGAATGCAATCTCAACTAAGCATACAAGTTGTTGCCATGATTGGCTCATTAGATATTTAAGTTGGCGAGCAGTTGAACAGATGCAACATGAACACTAAGTGCGTATTTTGATGTAGTGATTTAGTACATCCTGGTCTCTTATGTTGAATATAAGCTGCTCCAGAAGAAAACTGGTCTGTACCTAAGTTATCCTGGCCCAAAAGGAAGTAAATTCCTTCATAATCCAGTAAACTTAGTCTTACCTGAAGTTACATTGGGAGATTCCAAATCCTACTCATTAGTTTCTCTTCTCTCTCATAGTTTGCTGTTTGTCTCTTTATGCTCCTTAATTTTCCCTTCTTTTTCCTCTCATTCCTCTGATGAGAGGAAAAGGAGTCAGGATGGCTGCTTCTCCCTGCGTCCGGTTCTGCCAGAGGTCTCTAACTGTTTTTCCTCCTCACTGTCAAATCACTGGGGTTCTGTCTTTTAGTGATATTTAGCCCCTGTTGTGAACTGACATTATATGAAACCGAAAATCAAATTGAAATTAAAATGATGTGGAAGACTTTTAGTCAGTTTGGTTGGGCTTGCAAGTAAAAATGCCTCGTAAAGATTGTTTGTCACTTTAATACACAATGCCATAGGAGGGTTTTGTAATTGCGGCTACTGAGCAGGCACTAAGACCAAAGGCAACCACAGGAATTTCTTAACTACAAAAACAAGATGGCAATTTTTCTCATGATGGTAATGAAATAACACCAATAAAACATGCTGCTGTTTGTACCACTGAGCTTTTACTGGAAGAGCTGCTCACTTCTCAATCAAATCGCCACATCACAAGCTTTCTCTCCAGAGCCTGAGGGAGAAAATCAGTCAGTGTGATAGTAATGGTAAATTCAAAACTTATTGGTGATTGCCTGCATTGACTGTGACTGGAGCCTCCAAAGTTTTACGGGAGCCTAACAAATTAAATGTGTTGAAGTAACAGATCTTGTAAAAAACATAGTTATCAGGATAACCTGAATATATTTTGCATTCACATGTATCTAAATCTCTCAACAGGGTTTACAGCTGATATTCTCACCCACTTCAAAGATAGAGACATAACACAAGCCAGATATGTCAGCTTGATTGGTGAAGCTGTGGCTGATGACTTATCAACATTTTCTTTGAACGGATGCCTACACATTTTAGAGTTGTTTTCAAAGCAAGGCAGGATCCCCTTCTTGTGCAACTCCTAATAATAAAAAAATGTGATCCACATTTGTGGAAAGACTGATATAGTATTTATCAATTTGTCAAGATTTAATGTACAAAAAGTCCTGCAGTGCGCATCTTAAGTTTGATCATAGTTACTTTTTTGTTCTCCTAGGCCACATTTTCTCCAGATAGAGGAAGTAGGTTTTTCTTATTTTGCATAATCTGCAAAAAAAGAAAAATCTGTTCAGGCAGAAATGGTTATGAGCTATATAAAGATGTTGTGGCTAGACTCATGGATTGTGTTGCTATAACTTATATTTTAGTGACGTTAAAGGATTGTCTCTCGAGAAACAGAAGTTAAAAAAAAAACATGACATATCCGCAGCCCCAACAAGCCAGCAATAAACGCACATAGTGGTACAAGATATAGACTTCTTCAAAGTTAAATAAAGTCATAGGAGGAACCTTGAACATGAATCCTTTGGCATGACAAGGTTTTCTGCATTACTCAGTTTTTAAAATGTGATTTAAAATGTTATCTTCATTTAAGCCCCAAGTATACACAAACACACCCAGGCAATTATGCATTTGTGTTTTTATTGAACACACCCTTTAACCCTCAAATGGATAGATTACACTACTTTATTAACTGAAATAACTTGAGGTCATTTATATTTTATACAGGTATGCTTTATTTTAATGCCCATGTTTGTGTTTGTTATACCTAGACTGTTTTGTTTGTATAGTCTAATATTCTGAAATGCTGAAATGTCATTAATTATGATTTTTTAATCATTTTTATTCAAAAAAGTCAGGGTTAGCCTCGAGGCTTGTGCAGCTATATAGCTTGCTATTCTAGCTCTGTTAGCTGTGGTTCACTGCAAAACATGTTGTAACGAGAATCACAAGTTAAAAACATACATATATTTCAGAGGTAAAAAAAAGTTAAAAGCTGTAGGAGCAGCAGATTGACAAGTTCCTCGTAGAAAACACTTTTTGCAATTATCAGAAAGGCACATATAAATATACAGCTCAGCTCTTAAATAACCCGACTCGGTGGCTTGAAAGTTTAAACATTCCCAGTGCAGGTGGAAAAAAACTAAATGAGCCCTTTCTTTTCCTTATTTTCTCTGATATTTATTCGGTTCCAGTGTTGGTTGCTCAAATTAAACATGTCCAAAGTTACAGATAATCAGGTCAGAGTATATACAAGTAACCTGTGCATTAAACACTGTGTTTAAACTGTTCTAGACAGACTGTTTAGACTGTTTTCTCCGCACTCGGTTCTGTATGATGTCACAAAGATGGGGCTGTGGCTGTGCGAAGGCCCAGTATGAAATAATGATTATTTTCAACTAGGACTCATGCAAAGCTACTCTAGTGGAGTAAGGAATAAAACTGTGGGGCTAGAAATAAGCAGATGAGGTCCCCTTTCAATGATGATTTCTGGCATAAATGTCAGATATCTGGGAATTAGTTTTCTAGCTGATGGTGGGGAGTTAACGATATCCAGAGCCAGCTAAGCAGCCTGGAACCATACTTTGCTGTCATAATGATGTTTTCATAGCAGTACGTAGTGATATGTTTAGATCATACATGTTGTTGGCTTCCTTCTCAGGTTATTTAATGTCAGCGTCGTTAGTCCACAAAACATTTTTTCACCAGAATTCCCCCAAAATGCTCTGCAATGGACCCAATTCACTATAACAGACTAATCACTGATTGATTGATGAAGTAACCCTCTGGTGGTTATGTGCATGACTTGAAATGTATGAAAGGTTTTATTTAAACCAAAATTCTTTCTTGAACCTTCTCAAACAATGTGTAAAAATGAAACTCAATAGTATGAAAATGAAGGAAAAAATGTCTATGTTGTGAAAAAACTATATCTTTTTTGAGCAGACAGCAAAGCATTCGCAAGTCAGCTGACAGATGTTATGTCACCACTATGTCTCTGGTCTGTTTCAGTCCCCCATGAAATGCAGATGTGAAATGCACATGCCTGACGCATGTCACTTAGGAGGCATCGAGAGGGCATCCTAGTCAGATTTCAGAACCACCAGTTGACTTCTTTCAGTATGGAGGAGCAGCGGCTCTTCCCAGATGACTGAGCTCTTCTATAGGAAGCTCCTTTTTCCTTTGATTATATCTTCAGTCATCGTATTCTTTTTTTCACTAGCCACAGCTGGTGGCAACAGGTGATGACAGGAATGTAGACTGACCAGTATTTGCCATGGTTCAGCAGACAGTAAAGCTTTCACATTACTGCAGACACTACACCAATCCAGTCCCCGCTTCACTCTCCTCCTCCGCTCACGAACAAGACCCGGAGATACTTAAAAAAATAAGGTTGGAGGAGTTTAAGTCGACCTTATTCTCTCATGGATGACCCCGTGTTCCCTAATACCTTCACTACTTTGTTCATTTATATTTCATTTTCGTTTGAATTATATTTAAAGTTAAACAGAAATTAATGGAGACAGAAAGCAGCAACCTGAGCAAAGCAACAGAAAAGGAAAACTGGCACGGGTATTCTGGCGTGGCACGCAGCTGTTATACTTTCCTGTGCCTCAGGAAAGAGGTTTGTCTAATCAAGGATGCAGAGCTGCAGATTGGTCTATGGATCTGCTTGGCATGGCACACTCTGTACACAGCTAATCACTATCAATATAAACCCAGCCTCTTCCACGTGACCGCCATGGCTGGTACTGCTTTGTAGTTGTACACATTGTACCCTTCTGACTTCAATAAAACGTCTGTCTGAATAAGATTTGGAGAGAAGGTACATTATGCAGTCACGTTTGAGTGAAGCTTCTTCTTGCTGTCTGAGCATGTATGAAGAAAACATCATACAAAATCCTCTATAACCTGTGAAGTCTGCTCTTCCAAGACCTCCATTTCCCTCTGGAACCACGCCAGCAGTTTTTCTGTCAAGCTTCCAGTGGTTTGGAGCTGGTTTACGACACAACCTCTCGTTTCCTCGTTTGACTCTTCTCCACTGGAAAAATACTTCCACATGTGTGTGTTTGCCTCTTCTTGCTGTGTGGAACAAAAAGAAAAAGAAAAAAAAAGCAGAACAGGACGTCTTGCAGCACAGAAATAGAGTTGTGTAACGTAATTTAAGAACATTGTGAACCAAGCTTTGTTATGTGAGCCAGTGAGGGCCATTTCCAGTGTGCGCTTATATTTTTGTAATTTTATCTCAATATGTTTGTAATAATTTTTATTTATTTATTAAATATATTTATTAAACACAAAATGACTTGTATCATATGTGTATAAGAGTTTGAATATGGTTATGTAGTTTACAGTAAATATGTGGGGACCAGCCAAAGCAGTGGTCAGGCCACGAGAGAGGTGAAAGAGTACAGGCAGGGTGGAGTGGACAGAGTGTCAAGGGTGACAGAAGGATAGCTGCAGGACTGAAAGGGAAGCTTTACAACATAGAGGCAAAACTTGTAGTGATGTACGGTTTGGAGTCGGTGGCACTGACAAAAAGACAGGAAGCTGAAGCTGGAGCTGGAAGAGTTGAAGATGCTTAGATTTTCATTTGGAGTTATCAGGAGAGACAGCAAGATTTGTATGTCAGATGGATGTCAGTTCGGGTGGAGCAAATTTACAGACAGTTAGAAATGGAGCAGGCAAAAGAAGATGAATATAATGCTGAAAGTTAACTTTTTCTACTGGAACATTTTGTTTTACTTTAAACAATAATAATCATTTTTTAAATCTAGAATTTATTTATGTTTTGTGCACCTACATTTATTGATACTGTTTATATGAGTAACATTAACCTAAGTAATATTTAAAGTTTTATTTTTTTTAGTTCATGTGTCTAAAGATTAATTGCATACTTGTAGGTGTTTTATGTAGCTTTACGTTAGAATCGCAAAGCTGTGACTCAATGAGTGCAGTGGGTATTGGGATTAATCATTGTAATAGGACAGGAGTGTGCAGAGTGATTCTCTGCTTAGTGTACATTTGAAAGTTGCCTTGCCTTTGCTCATTAAGAGTGGTAATCACCAAAGAATATATATAGAAGGAGAATGCCACTCACCAAAACTGAAACACCAACTACATTAACGATGTGTTACTACAAGTGCCAGAATATTAAACTACTTTCAGATAGTTGCATTAAAAATATTTAAAGGCTCAAACACAAAGCTATCCACTACAGCTGGCCATACCGACACACCTGTCAATCAGAGCTGCTAAGTTTAAGCAAAACCCCGTATAAATAGGTAAACTAACCGTAAAGGTCAAAATAGTGTTTTGTTCCTGTAAAACTAAACATTTTAACATGAGTTTATAGGGATTGGCTCATTTTCGAAGTCAGTCCCCATAGGAATTAAGGGAACTGCAGATTTTAGCCTCAGGGTTGCAGGTTGCTAATCACTCACCAAAACATGTTTAATATAGAGTTATTATTACAAGTAATTGCTGTTCTTAATATGGGATGTGTCATTCAGCTTGCACTGTCATTTAGCTGGTCATCATTAAAAAAAAAAAACTTAAGATGATGTATTGCTTGAAGTTTTTTTTAGTGTGTGGTTTACTATATGGGGTACATAATATGGAATTTAAATTGAATATGCAATGAAAAGGCATAATCTTAAAACTTTTGCTAATGTGCTGCTGTGCCAAGGTTTTTAATGGTTGCAAGGGTGAATGTGAAGTTTTCTTATTTAAGGCACTTAAAACTACAAGACGCTAGAGCTTAAATGCACTAATGCAACTAGTAAAACCACACACAACCACCACAATTTCCTGGTTTCAGTAATGCTTCAAAAAACTCTTTCATTTCATAATAGCAGACAGAATACAGAAGATTGATGCATTGTTTTTTTGTTTTTTAATTATTTGTTGAGAAGAAGTCAACTTTGATTAAAACTAAATGGAAATGATCTTATGTGTGATCAAAGCTCAGTCACTTCCTTGGTAAATTGTGGCTGTTTACAACACTTACTGCAGTACAAGCAAACATTTCAGATTTGTGTTTTAATGAAACGAGTAATAACGCGTTCTTCTCTTTTCTCCCAGGGGATATCATATTCAATGCATGCTATCCAGAATTGCCTCCAGATTTTATTTTTGGAGAAGATGCTGAGTTTCTCCCTGAACCCTCCGAACTACCAGTGAGTAGAATGGAAGAATGTGAAATGTTTAATTAATAGAGGGAAAGTTTTTTATAATTTTCCAGTGAGTACAGTCTTTATCATGATGCTCTGCTCCACACCAGAACATGCATTTGCTAAATCCACCTCTTTGGATTCATTTTTATTAATTGTGCATGTCAAATATATGACACACTTTCTTCAAATGGTGGATGGTTACAACCTTATTGACTGAAGTGGGCAGGAGAAGTTTCATTCATAGTATATCTAAATTTTAGAAAAGCAAACAAACACTGTGCATTTTCTGTGGATGTTGAGCCTTAGCTGTTGTAGTGATTACACTTCAGTAACTTCTAATTGTTTTGACTTGCTGTTTATCTGTAAACCTGATCACCTCTGTGAATCTGTGACTCACTGGAAAGCTAGTCTGAACAAATTAAAATGTACTGTCCATGTTTATATTGTGCCCTTTTTCATAAGGAGAGTACTTCTTTTTAGATGCACAAATTATAATTTAAAATTTTATTAGGTTCATGTGAATGCTCTTCTTCCTGGAAATTTACCTGGACGTTCTTGGTATTTGTTCAGTCATGTTTTGTTTAATTGTCATTAATTTTCCTCTTTAAAAATGGTTCCAAGAAGTCATTTTCCAAGTGTATTTCTTTTTTAACCATAAAATGTCAACACAGAAGTATGTGGACAGCTGCAAACGGTTTTGAGCCTAGCAGGAGAACTGGTTTTCAAGGACAGATTGCATCAGCATTGTGTAGTTTCAGATGGTTTAGGTGTGGTTGTTTGTTTTGCATATTAATAAAAGCTGTTGCACCACAAAAGGTAATTGCATCATCACTGTAAGTTCCAGTAAATCCCAATGGATTTTGAGAGATAAAAATGAATACTTGGTCAGAATTACTGTTATGGGGTAACTTTACAGAAAGAGTGCTTTACAGCAGATGCATTCTAAAAGGTTTCACAATTAAACCAGAAAGTTTGAAATTTCTGTCTCCCAAACATTAAAAGATTTCTCAGAAACTAAAATACAAGTGAAAGAAGCTGCTTATGTCTTCCCAAAAATCGCTGGCTTGGAGTAAAGAATGGGTAATGATGGTAAAGAATCACTATACTGGACTAATCTGCAAAAATCCAGATAATGTTTATAAAGGCTCTATTTTCTCAGTTATGGTATATGGCAGCTGCAGTGTTTAAAGTTGTCTTGATCTATGCTCAATCATCCAGGTAAGGAAATCCCGAAAAGTTGATTCTCTCAGCATGTCAGCATTTTCAGTGGGAGAAACATTTCATCACTTGTTAGGTCACTTGGATGAGTGATGAAATGTTTCTCCCACTGAAATCGCTACGTGCAGATGAACAGAATGAAATTTTGGGGAGTGTTTAAAGTTTAAACCTTTTTAACTTTAGATTTTTAATACCGGACCGTACTTGAGGAGCTTTGCATGAGTTACAGTTCAAAATAATATTTCATCATACTATACTGGCCCTTGGTGCAGTTTCTCAATTTGTGCTCTGCCTGAAACCCAGTTCCTTGCTTTTTTAATGGCATTTGCACTTAAAACCAGCTTTCTTCTCATTGGCTGTTCCTTCCAAACAGAAGCGTTGCATCTAATATCCCATAGAGCGCACTCTACAGTCTACTCTGTGTAATTAGCATACTTTTGAGTAAATGTCTGTAGTATTTTTTTCTGTAGGTTTGTTTTTCTGACATGAAGTTATAACAGCCAACTTAGTTGCAAACAAATGAAAATGTATGTTAAACTTGGCAAAGTAGAAATGTTTATATTTACATAGTTAAGCTGGTTAAACAGTTAGGAGTTCTATTTCAGCTCGATTGGTCACTGGTTTAGCATGTCATTCCTGAATTACATTGCGTAATAATTACACCAATGTAATTTCCTGTGTTTGGATAGCCTAATATTTTGTCTTTTTATGTTATTTTAATCTAATATCTATATATCTATATCTATATCTATCTATATATGTATATGTGTATGTATGTATATGTATATGTGTATATATATATATATATATATCTCTTACAATCACAAAGTCGCATGCAGTTTTTAGTGTGCAAAATCACACGCTTACACAATCAAGATTTGAAAAGACTGGTTGCCCCTTACGAATAGAAGACTTGAACAGGAGTTGGGTGGGTGGTATACAGGAGGGTTACCTATTATGTTTGCAAGTGTGTATCACACAAGTTCTATACAAATAAAGTTTGTTATTATTAGTATTATTATTATTAACTATCCAGGTAGAGCATGAATGTCTACTATCAAACAGCTGCTATAGCTACAGAGCAGTTTGAGACAAGCAAATGCCTTGACATGTGGGCTGAGCTTCACAGGTGCCCGGACATGCCGTGAATTATCATGGTCAGTTGAGGTGTACTAATTTTCCACTGTGCCATTGTTATCAGAGCCCATGGCTCTGAAATCAAGAGGGCTTGTTGGGTCAGGAGCGCAGTCAGGGGCATGCTCCTTGTTTACAGGGTTGTGCATTTTATCCCCCAGGGTCAAACTATTGGAGCCTAGTTTTACTGTTACTTCCTGAGGCAACCAAAGAAAAATATTAGGCCAAACGACTCGCACTGTGGCAAGATGGCAAAAGGGTACCTCATTGTGACAACGTGCCTGAACGGCCACAGCAAATTTGGCAGCACGGTTACATCTACGCAGCCACAGATACACTCGCTGATGATTAAATTTACATCATTCTGACCCTAGGGTCCCTCGTGGACACTAAATCACATTGTATAGGGCATGTCATCATGTTTTTGCCTGGCTAAAGCAGGCTACAGAACCCAGCAACAATTTTTGATGATAGCACAAAATATTAGCCCAAACACACCCGATGAATTCATTTTGTGATCAAAGTCAATGTGTGACCCAAACATAGGATGCAATCAACGCAATCACACCTAATACATTAAAAAAGGTATCGGAGGAGGCCAAGGAGAAGGACCTAAAAGGAAGAAGCCAAACAGGGATCCAGTACCTACACAAGGCCCGTGTATTTTTTTTTAAATGTGCTCTGAAATAAATGAATATGACTGTAATTCTTTCATCTCCACAGGCTTTGGTAATTGCTACTAATCAAACCATTGACCTTGTACAACCATTGCTTTAAAAGTAATTTCTATTGGCATGTCTGTGTTGGGTTATTAGATTATGGTAAACCAAACACAGACATGCCAATAGGGCTAGTTGGAAATGTGCAAACTTTTCAGTACTGTGCTGCTATAGCTATGTAGCTACTACTGGGTAGTTATCCATTGCTATTTTTGAAGCAGACTAGCATGGAGCTGCTAAATTCCCCTGCTTGTGTCAGAGTCTGGGAGAAGTGAGGGGAGTATTGCTCACCGTCTCATAAATCCAGCTGTGCACATAAGGGGAAGTACCTCCGCTGAGCCAGTGCTTGGCAGCCCAGTGCTTGTTTATTTTCTCACTTATAGTCTTGCTGCGTTTTGCACTTCATGCTTTCATAATCCCCCTTCGTCTGTCTCTCTGCCTGAGATCCCCACTCCCTCCTTTTTCCTCTATATTTTCAGTAAGTACATCCCCCTCTCAGTGTTAAAAACACTCGATTCCGTGGAGTTCATTAATTTCCCCCTCATATCTCTTGTGAATATTTACCGTCAGTACTGGCCGTGGGAATTTAGATTGTTAAAACTGATTGTTATCTGAAAAATATTATTTTGATATATAAAACTGTGACTTACCATTAGAGTAACATGTTTTTATGAAAATAAATAACTTTGCACTGATAATAAGGAACAAAACATTTTTGTGTGACACTGTCTCTTAATATCTCTTGGTGCTTGTGAGTTCTACTTCTAGTGGACTATGTTTCTAGCCATTGTTATCCAGGGGGTAAACATTAGGCTAATTTTAGGTCCTCTGTCAGTGGCTGGTTGAATTCCTGATGTCTCAGCAACACATTGCTCTTGTTTACAGCCAGTCAAGGGTATCATTAGCTTCTCTGTTTAGGCTTGTGTTTTTCCCTGCTGTCACCAGGCCTTGAGTAGGTTTATTATCCATGTTTCTGTTTAGACAGGGAAATGTATTGTTGTTGCAAAAGAAAAGGGAGGACTAAAACATGATGCATGTGCTACACAGTAGATGATCAGTAAGGTTTGGTAATATTATATGCATGTTAGAAACTGTATAACATATTCTAAAATCTTGAGAGAAAATGTTTCCTTTTAGACAATTAGACTCCTACTTAACTACGGTTTTAGCCTGAGCACATCATTGTGAGAGCATGTCTAAGATAACCACAACCACAACTTCATGCATTAAAACTTACTTTTGGAGGTGACGATAATATATGCTTAAATCGTTGCCTTCTCTCTGGTTAGTGTGAAATGCTAGCAAGTCTCAAAATGTCCACTCACCAAAGATGTTTTTATGGAAAAGAAATTCCACTCTTATTAAAGGCTTTTCCCATTTTGTAGAACATTTTATAACGGTCTCACTTTTAACCGTTCATCTAAAAACCTAAGGAGTAAAGTTGTATGTAAATAGATGGAACGCATCAACCATTTCAAAAGCTGCATGTATATAGTATCACCAGTGAAATCTCGTAAAAACATTTGAAAAGTTTGACGACTTTATCCAAAAACATAATTTTGCAATCTTTTTTTCTTGACAGGTTGTACTTCTCCTACAAATGAGGGTCAAATCTGAGAAAAGTTTCTACCTGACCTTCTTAGAAATGCTTTATTTTTTTTGTACAATAACATATCTATTGGACCAATATACATTTATCTTCTTAAGTTACAGACCCTTGAAGCATGAGGTTTGGGGGTTTTTAATTTGTGCTGTTTTCACCAGTGCTTTTGATCCCTCATGCATTCAAAAGTAGATGGATGGATTAACTTTAAACTCTGTTAAAAACAACAAAAAAGTCACATCAAGTACTCACAAAAAAACCGATGGTGAAACGACTCAAGTCTCAAGTGATTTTCTAGCCAAAACGTGTCAGTTTTATCCACATGGCAGTACTGACTTATTGCTATGGACAGCATGTTATCATTAACTTTTGTCCAAGTTTTCATCTCATTTCTGAGTCTCCTTCAAAGAGGAGACTCAGAGTCTGAGTCTCCTTCAAAGAGGAGACTCAGAAATTATTAACCTTGTCAATTCGGAAGTTGATCTGATATCTACAGCTTTAAGGTAACCTAAAACTTTTAAATGTTAGACTTAGATCCCCAATAGGCAAGCAATCCATTGCAAGCAGCACTTTAAGTTCCGTTTTAACAGAAAGAGACCTCTGGCAGAAGCTAGTCACTTGTTGTACTTACTTGAGGAAACTCTAGGAGCCTTGCCACCTTTAGAAGGTATAGCAAGTCAAACATGGACTACAAAGGCAGCAATAACAAAGTAATCCTCAAACCTCTGCAATTGTTAAGAAAAGCCCTTCCAAGAGTTTTAACCACAATGGATGATGAATGAAAGAGACTTTAAATATCCCTGCTGGATGATGAGAGGCCACATGTCCCACAAATAAACCATTTATAGCCGAACAGTTCCATGAGCCATGGAATATGAGAAAAGTCTGTCACAAATTTATTGAGGTTCGCTGTTATATTGTTGCTAGGGTGCAAGGGTTGACTGGAAAGTACAGATGTAGGCTAAATAGCATCCAGACCATTGCTAATTGGCCACCAGGGCTGCTCCCTGCCTCAGCGTGCTTTGAAACTCTTAGTGGGTTGTTTTTTAACTGGTCAGTCATGTTAGCCTCATACTAGTTTCATGACTCTAATTACTGTATGTCAAAGCAATGGAAAGTCATCTGCCAGTCTAATGGGTTTATTTTGGGCTCAGAGGGAGCCATTGTTCCTTTCAACATGGATAAATCTTAAGTCGGCCTATGATTGCCACCGCAACACTTAACCACACTGACACATTCATGACTGTTTAACCTAAAGATTTAATTGGGAAGGAGGCTTATCGGAGATTAGTGAAACTATGGCGAGCATGTCGAGACTGTATAACACGCCACTTTGACTAAAACACCCTAAAATAGCCTTAACTGAAGTGGCTTATTTGGGTGGCCTCAATACACTACAATATAGATATAAACGAAAGGAATACACTCGAATACAACTAACATTTAATGCAGCCAGCAATCTGGACTAATGCGTTGTTTGACCTCCATCAAGAGGTGAAGGGCTTTTTTTTTTATTGGAGATATGTGTAATTGTTACTAGATTTGGATATTTTGTACTTTGTATGTTCATTTGACATATGGTCTGACAAAATAATGCCCTGTTGGTTTCTGGCTTTTCATTGGATATTAGATATTAGATTCATTGCATTACCCTGTAATCGTTTGTGATGTTTTAAGATGACTGGCCAATAATCTGCCCTCTCCCAATAATAATAATTATTACTATTATTATTGTTATTGCTGTTGTTGCCGTTGTTGATGTTGCAATCTCAATGTTGTGAGACCAATTTGGCATTGCGTATCCTGATTTGGTGCTGTACATCAATCAGTTTACTTAGCACAAAAGTCCATCTACAGTCACAATACTTGAGTCCCTTTACTGACCAAAGATGGACAAAGTTAACTGCTTGACGCTTGTAAGAGATTGCACCAAAACAGGAAAGGAATGCTCTGTTATTTATATTTAGAAGCGCATTTATTGCCTTTCCACAAATGCAGTGCAAGTGCCCCAACTATTTTAAATTATTTTTTCTTAACAGAAAGTTCCATTAAAATCAACATGTCTTTACTACGATTTTATCATGAATGAACATGCTATTGAATAAAGAAAATAACCTTGCAAAACCAAAGATAACTACAGCCATCACGTCTTTTGTGAAATTCCTTCAAAACTAAATTCTCATAGAAAAGCCAGAAAGTCATAAGTGTGCCATAACTGAGTGCAGTGACTTGAAAATGGGTTAGTCCTGGGGGCAATCTTCAGAGAATACTTGAATAGTTTCTAGTGTTTTTGCTTGAGATGCCCATTCTGAATTTTGGGGCTCTAATTTACTGGCCTAGAGTTGGAATCATTAACATCAGCAACTTTACAAGTGACAACAATGGAAAGTTCACCAATAGTGGTCAGAAGCAGCACAAAGATTTTGTCTGATTTTCTTCTGACTGAAATGACCCCATCTTCTTGGCAATGGTGCCTAATAATCAGTTCTCTAAGGTCGGTGAGATCAGAACGGAGACTAGTTCTAAAAAAAACCCAGACCAGTAAAAAAAGATCTAAATCCTGCTGACATGATATGATATGATCATGTCCACCTTAAGATTAAACATAAAAGCACTTAAAATAAATTTCTTATCAAGATTTCAAGAGAAGATCAGTTTCTGGCTTATCTGTGATAGTGGATCGTGTTTAGAGCAGAGGTGGAGAGCTCAGAGAAGTGGAGTTTGGAAAGACGTGTTAACCAAACTTGGTGACAGGAATACAGCAGAACAGGTCTGCCCACGGGTTGCTGGGAAAATTGACCAGAAAGGAGGAAATGACAAAGACAGAGGGCGGAAGGGAGGGAAGGTGGAGAGCAATACCATTTTAATTCCTTACGTAGGTTATGTTGCATCATACATTTTTTCTTCCCTAATTCACCAAGTGATGGCAACACACTGGACTTCAGTGTTTGTACAAATGTTTGTATGGAATGCCCCCCCTTTCCGAAAAAATCAAAAGATATAGAAAAAAACTAAAAGCGTTGAAGCTGATTGGGTAAGAGTTTGAAGTTGTGTATTCAGTGCGCATGCTGGAGCATGTCTGGGTATGATTGTCGTGATGGTGCATTTTGCTTGTGGCTGATCTGTGATTGTGGTGCACTGTTCTGTAATCTTGAATTTTTACCACCCATTCCCTTCACATAATTTGTTGTACATAGTCAGCATGCACACCCACATCTAGAGTGAGTTATAGGTATTATAATAATAATATTGCAACATGAGAAGCCTTAAAAGGTTTTCTGTGTTTTGGCCCCAGAAAATATAAATCATGTGCTTCTCAGATCACTGACAGTGATTTGAATAAACAGCACAAAATGTTCCCGTTCACTCATACTGACATCAGATGGAGCAAGACAACCCACTGTGGGGCAGAAATGTTTTGGTGTGTTTCACCACCGATGGCTGCAGACAGTATTGTTAGAATCTGCATCTGTTAACCCATTCAGCTACATGAGTAATCGGCTTCCCTACTCTGTGCATTTAAGACAGTAAAACCAAATCTGAAGGTGTCATTAGCCGATGAAATCACAAAACCCTTTATCTTCTTTAACCTATTGTGATACGGGGAGTGAGCTTGGATCATGTAAGAACAGTCATCTCTAATGGTTCTTCTCTTTGTTACTCAACTACTGCTACCATTTGTTTGCCCCCGTTGCCCCCTTTCTTTGTGTGTAATCATTTCTCTGGTCTAGACTTGTCCAGTGATGCGTGCAGGTACTAAACTTTTGGGAGTTCCCCTGCATTCTGAATCTTTCCCATTCTGCATGTGCCTGAGAGCGTGGGTTAGCTGCGATAGCCTCTCTGCACACGGCTTCAACATGTTTCCACTTAACCTTTTTGCAGTGATCTGCTGTGCAGTTCAAAGGTTGGCTCTTTCTTGTTACTGTGGAAATTCCACATATTTTGGAACTGTTGAAGTGTAAGGATATCTCGTTTGGCTCTGTTCCCTCTAACTGGACTGGTCTGTGTCACCTGTAACTGAGAAAATATCAAAAATATACCAAATTGGCTTTTCATGTCAGGAAATAAATATAGTTATTTACTGTATTTATCTGTCCCCTTAGCTCCAATTGTAATGATAGTTCAGCTAATGATAGTGCTGATGGAAGTCTAGCTGCCTCTCAATTACCCCAGTTGAGTAAGATATTTAATTTTTGATAAACCTCATGTTGTATTCATGCAGGTTAAGAAAGACAGACATATTGTCTGACAAACCCATACTTAAACTAATTTCTGTTGGTCTCTTTTGGTAAAACAGGTAACTCACCAGTGTATTACTGTTGTTTTCCCCCCTTTTAATTTAGAGCAAACGTTTAACCGTTTACGCTGCGAGCATTATACAGATTCAAGAGAAATGCCTGGGTAGAATCTGGGGTTGTGGACTTGAAAGGCTGAAGGCACAAGTGTTTAAAATATTCTATATTTTTTGATTGGGCAGTAAATATCATGAAAACACCAAAGTGGACAACTAACTCACCCAAAGACTCTAAATAAAAAATGGATGTAGCCACATTACAAATTGATTTTTGTACTCCTTGTTTTGAAGCCTCATTGTTAGCATTTTGGTCACTGTCATGTTGATTTCTGAAGGCTGAAGGGACCATATTTTGATTGCAAACCTGGCTAGTGCTCTACACTTATAGATACCAGATAATTATTGCTAATTAACAGGACCAATCAAATACTTAATTTCAGTCACCATAACTAGAGCGCAAACTTTTTTTAGACAGTCTGTATTACATACTTTCTATTTTATAGTTAATATCACCAAAACTCTCCAAAAGGCTTGAATGGATGCAGTATTTGTTTATTTAAAATAAAGTAACCAGTGTTTTTCCAGCTGGGATTGGGTCAGTACTCTGTATCAGAAAATTGCATCCCTAAAAATAGGAAATTTTATGACTGCATCGTATTTTTGTGCTCAGGGAAAAGTGCAGAAGAGATTAGCCTTGGTTTTAATCTTTTCACTTTATTTAGTAGCAATAAGAAACATGTACACAAACGTGTGTGCCCCCCCCAGCCACCTTCCCAACAAATTAAGACTCCTGAGAGAAGATGAGGACTTACACAATGAGGCATTGTATCAGGACAACTCCCACAAAAAATGGAGTGTGAAGCCAATTTAAGTGTTCTCCCATCTAGGAAAAGGAAACATTCCCAGCGTCTTGTTACCCTCTGGTAATACTGCATGCCAAGCATTGATGAGCGCTTCCTATCTGCTGCTCCAACTCGTCCCCTGTTACTGTTTTAACAAAGAACCTCAGATGGCCCATAAAGCTACATTATGTCAACCTGTGCATAGTGTACCAACTGTTGCTCCCGCTTCCTTCCTGCTTTTGGGAATAATGGGTTCCAGCTTTTATTGGAGTTTATTATCGGCAGCACTCACTGACAGGTCTGGGAATGCTTTTCATGTGCAGGGTATTGTTTGCAAGCAGAGACTGATGAAGGAAAGGGGTGCTGGCTATTCCTAAACACTAGTTGATGTATGAAACAAATGCCAAGATTTAGATGGGACAGCGCACTCAGCCCTCACGATGGATTGGTGAACCACATTAAAAGTAGTCTGAAAAGTGCTATTTCTGTCAACAAGTTGCTCTGTGTTGGACACAAACCGCACAGATCACAGTGAAGGAAAATACACTGGGCTGAGAATGCCAAGTGTCTTCAACACATGACAAGAGCAATTTAGCATGATCTTACACTTGGCACTCTCCGGGGGCGAAACAGGGTGTGAGCCCACACTTGAATTAGCGACTAACAGAGATTAATTTAATACTTGGGAGTTTTTTAATGCCTCACACTTTCAAGTCTACAGCGATTTATTGGATCAGGTTGCCAGCATCTATAAAAATCACATTTAAGACGTAAAAACAAATATCTTCTCTTGGCCTATATAATTATCTTGCATTTTCAGATGCCAGTCCCTCTCTTATTGGCCTAAGATAAATATTGGATCGAAGATGGTACAGACGGATGGCACAGGAAGACATAATTCTGTCAACTTGGGTCTATTCAGTGTGAAGATGCCCAATTTAGGTGCACATTTTGTTCTTAAAGGAAAACACTTATTTTTTGTTGAGTTCTTTCCTTATGCTCAACATATGTACTGTGCTACACAGGCAGATATACTCCGATTGCTGTAATTATATGAACTATGTCGTTTCTCTTGAGTAATATGTTACAACCCAGCTTGTATGGTGCTGCATAAGATGGAGTCTTACACTAGAGTTTTTATACATGAGTTTTATTTAAATATCTGGATAAATAAAATGAAAACACTGGGTTTCCTAGCTCAGAATGGCTTTTCTTCCTACGCTGAATTTAATCGGGCCACATCATTTACAATAAAAGTACTACATTAAGTACATTAAGTATTACATGTGAGTTATAGTTTTAGAGTCCTTCTTTTCAGCCAAATTATTTCCATTTTTCTCACCAGGGAGAACTTTTTAACATTTGGTGAACTGGCCCTTTAAAGGGTCAGATTATTGGGGGGCTATCAGAACTGATTTACATGCTTTAAATATTAAAAAACACACTAGTTTTTAATATTGTATATTCCTACAGTGCTTCCTTTGCCCCCATTTCTGAAAGAATTCATTTTAGTTCAGGTACTGTGTGTGGATTAAGATTTTATCAGATGATTTTTTTTGTTTTAAAATTGGGAAATTAGCAGTAGACATGAGAGCTTGAAAGTAAAAGTGTGCTTAAATTAATCTTGATCGAATGGGAAGCATTTGATTGACTGTTTTGTAAAACGTACAGTCATCTGTCTACAGTCAATAGAAGCAGGAAAACATGATTTAAAGCTCTTTTTTTTGTAAGCTTGGAATTGTTAAAGTATAGTTTATGGGCTGTACAGAAAGCAGAAAATTGATGTTAGTGTTGGCAGCGCCGGTTGCAATTTTATTAGCTGATTCAGATTATTTATTTTTTATTCGTTTGTAAATTTGACCTGCTTAAACTGATTATTCCACATTCACATCCAATTTCTTGTTTGCGATACATAAACAAAAGTCAACTTTTTATTCATTTTATTTTTATAATAAAAGAAATTAGTGAACTTGAGTTTCCCCCAAACAAAATGTTTTCCGTTAAAAAAAGCTCTCCTGCTGAGGGAGGTACAAGAAAAGGGTAATTAACTGAAAATGGCTTGCAGTACAATAGGGATGGGAACTGAGAATGTTCCCAGAAGTCCACTTCCTTGGAATCGTTAGTCTGGCTGCCTGTCAATCCCGCTTATCAGTTCTTGCAGTCTTGCTATGATCAGCTAATTTCAGTTTGTGTGTCAGAGGATGCAAATAGTGGTGCAGACTACAGCTTGGATATGAAAATTACTCTTGTTTTTATTGCACAAAAAGACGAGAGTGTGATGGTAACGTGGAGACTGCTGCAGGACAGAAACAACTGCATTATAACACTAACACAACTTCAGTTCTTTGCAAGCACCTGCATAGACAACATGCGAACCCTATGCTAGCCTAGAACCCAGAATGATGCTAAAGCTGAGTAAATGCTGAGTATGTGCTGGTTTTCATCTTTGATTTGTGCTGTCAGCTTTGTGTTCATACCTAAATACTAAGAGAAGGATATAGGTGTCCTCATTAGGATAGGGATTTGTGTTGGCGTGTGGAGCTGTAGCTTCAGGTTTATATTGTTAAACGGTAATTATGAGATTGTGTGTTTCAGATCATTTTAGAGAGTAAAATGAAAGTAACATAACGAGTAGTATAACGAATGTCTTTCTCCTTGGTGTAATTAAGAAACGTACTGTGTTACTTTTAAGAAAAGTGTTCTGTGTAATATGTGTAATAACTTTTTTACTTTACTTTGTTTGAGTAATGACCCCAACACTGACCTCTACAAAGAGAGGAAATACCTCTAACATTCACAAGCATGTGACCACACAGCTTGTAATTATTTTGCATGAATGTAATGTCTTTGATATGCTGCTTAGAGATGATGGTGATAATGAACCAAAGAGAATCGATAAGGGAATAGATAAGGAATCGAATGGATAAGTGATATTGATAATAGAATTGCTAAATTCTTATTAATTCCCATCCCTACAGTTCAACCCCCTTTACTAAAATGTCCATGTTCAGCAAGGTGAAGGTGTCTTAAGTGTATAATTATGTTCATTGTTACAAACATTTAGCAAGCATTGTCTGCATGTGACTATTTGCTGTGCTGCTCTGCGCATGTTGTAGATCCATGAGAAGGACTGGCTAATAGTTGGTTATACGTGAGACTGAATGGCCAGTCACTGATTCGAGCCAAAAACCGGAAATCATGTAATCCTGGTGCCCGGCCAGTCAGTCAGCTCTTAAAACCTGTTGGTTTCCATAATGTTGTGGATAGATTGTTATTGGAAGTAAAAGATGATTCACTGGGCCCTCAGTTCCTTAGATACTAGATCAAATCATCAAGTTCCACAGCTAACAAGGCAGCCTGTCAAAAAGTTGACAAATAGATTTATAGTGAGAATTTATCATAGCCACGACTGTCCAACCACGCTGATGTTACAACCTTCCTCTGATGAAGGCCACAATACCGAAACATTAGAGTGCTTGTTGACATTGCAGGAAATGAGATTGGTCAACTTTTATCTTATTTTTTGTGTAAGTGCCGCTTGTTAACTCTGGAAGTCTGATAAATGTATTTGATACTATATTTAAAACTTTCTCAAATTACTGTTCTTTGCTAGAGAGGTCCAAGTTACTGGTCCTCCTGCTGAGATGTTAGATTTCAGAGAACATGAGCTCCGTTTGCGGAGCAACTATTTTAAAAGTAGGACCAGTGGATTGCAAGTTCTCTTTATGGACTGTTTTCTTTGATTTACTTTAAGGACAAGCTGTTCTTTTCATGTTCTTTTCATGTTTTTTCATGCGTAAAGCCACACACTGCCCATTTAATTTAACAAGCTGTAATTTGAGTAAATTAATCAATAGGCAGAGAGAAGTAGCATTTTCTTTTAAAAGGCGTAGTGTTCTATAATATTTATGTCTAAGCTATTTTGACTGTATTTTCAGCATTGACTTGGACACGCTGACACATGAATACCTCCAAAATGCTAAATCCTAATGCTAATCCAATATATTTTTAATCTGCAGTTTTTAACATTGATATTGAATCAAATCCTAATATCTTAAGGTAATACGATTATAAATTGCTTCCCTTACAGATATGAGCTCTTTTCAAAAATGGAAGGTATCAATTTTTATTTATTAAAGTTGACTGGTTTTATCATCAGCCAAGGTTAGGCTTAATCTTTTGACACAGGTTTAGCCACTGTGTTGTGACAAAATAATTGGATTATAAGGTCCAGATTGAACTGGGGACTATTGTTGAGACCATGATAGCTACCCCCTGTGGTTAAAGCCCTAAGAAAGATGTGTGACTTCCATACAGACTGATCTAGAGGGCATATAGATGGATTTTTTCCCCCACTTCATCTCATCAAATGTTCAATCTTAGCTTTCAAATAGCCTAGATTGTGACTATTGCATCTTTTGTTTTTTGTTGTTTTTTTTTTCCATGTATCAAATCTGTACATTTTCCGCAGGGCTTATCCTATTCATGAAAAAAAATACACATAGATTTCTTTTGGCACACACAGCCTTCAGCAGAGCGTGTAAAATCAATTCAGTGAAGAGTCTGTACAGACTCTCATGTCTACACACACAGACACACACATTGCAACACATGAACATTGCTTTTTGGCTCAGTGCTTTTCATTCTGCTTGCGTCTATGTTTGACCAATGTTTTTCTGCAGCATTCAAGCTTTGCCTTGTTAACTCAAAGTCAGAACATTCGAACAATATGAGACAAAGACAAGTGCACTCGCTGTTTTTAACTGTACATTTTTTAGCTGCCCTAACAGCCTGGTTCAGAAGCAGTGTTAGATGCTTTGTTGGTCAGACCATAAGTTAGTTTAACACTTTGATTCAGTCTAAATTATCTCAACTGTAGCACCTCGGTTAAATATATTTATGCTCACTGCATGGATAATATTTTAGTGAGATTTGGAATGCCATGAATGTGAAACATTTTGATAAAAGTGGACTGAATGCATTAAAATATCCTACAGCTATTCCCCAGAACATAAGAATATAATGTTTAGATCCCCTGAGTATTCATTTGCACCACCAGCAGCTTAAAGCTTTTATGAAGCATCAACTGAAAGGTTTGCCACTGAAATTGGTGATCTTTTGACATTCTACTTCAATGAAATGTATAACAAAGCAGCACGGTCACCAGTGAAATATCTTAGCATCTTTCAATGTGTTTTGTAAGGTTAGAAGATGGACATAACGTCCTGAAAACTTCATTTCCAATGGCCTTCAGAGGATGAATCCTCTGGATGGAAAAACTAAATCTGGTTGTTTAGAAATCTATGGGAAAACAGTCCTCTGCTTCCTTGATTTGTGACTTTGGTAAACACTTTTCTGATGAGGTTATTGGCTTCAATCACCAGTTTCAAGTGCTCATTTTGCAAATTATGGTCCCCACTGGAGTCAAAAAAGGAGCAGTGTATGCTTTAGAATTCAGAATGCAGAGTCCCTCAGTTTCTCAGTCACATTGATGCCTCGCTTGTGATACCTGGGTTAAAAAAAACAGAGATGCCAACTACAATAATGCTCAATCTGAAGCTTCATACTGGGATTTTACAAACCATTGTGTGACATCCAGTTTGCTGTTTTCATCTTTTATATACTTTCTATGATTTTCAAACATGCACACCAGGCGGTGCTGCTTGTGTGAGTACAAACATCTGAGTCAGTCTGACTGGGCATTAAATGATTGTGTGCAAAAGGGCAACTATAAACAAAAACCCGAAGTGATTCGCTCAAAATGTTCAAAGTGCATGTGTTGGAACATTTTTAGACTTTATGAGCACCAAATTTTGCACAGAAATTACAACAACAGGTCCCAGTAGGCTCTCTATATTGTAAAGTAAAGACCCTACAATAATACAAAGAAAACAGAAAAACCCAACAATCATATGATCATATTATGAACAAGCACTTTGGCAACAGTGGGAAAGAAAAACTCCCTTTTAAGAAGAAGAAACCTCCAACAGAACTGGGTTCAGGGAGGCACAGCAATGTGCCGTGACCGTTTGGGGTGAGGCAGGTAGAAACTGGGACAAATATTCATGATATTAACTGTAGCAGCTTTGTAGTATCTATGATCACTTTCACTTCCGCGTGTTCCTTACAAAACCATCTAAATGAATGCCTGAGCACAGAACAGTTTTATGCAGGGCAAAGTCAACCTTTTCAGCAGCAGTCTCTTTTACCTGGGAGCCACCCAACAGAAGCTCAGCTCTTGTGTCATTGGCCAATGAATAGCTCCACTGAAGGAGAGGTTAAGTACTAAGCTTGAGGGCACCTTAACTGTAATTACTGAGGGAGTGTTTCTGTGAAATAGCCTGTCTTATTCCTTTGCTTTTTCTCAACAGCAGTTCTGTGGTATGTCCATCACAGCTGTCTAATTTTAAGACTGATTAAAAAATACTTTTCTCTCACTGAGTTTACTTCACATGTTTATTATTACCTATCACAGGGAGTATAAATTCCTAAGCTCAGTCCAGTTTCTTTGGCCTTGGACTGCTTGCCTGAGCTCTGGAGCCTTCTTTTTTCCTCTCTCCCTACCCACTCACCTCCTATCCCTCCTCCCTCCCTCTCGCCTTCCTCAGTGGAGCTTCGCTGATATTCTGTGTCACAATCCTGACACAGCACTTCCTAAGTCTCTCCTCGGTTTCAGCTCCCTCCTACCCCAAGGCACTGACTGCCTCTTTTGGACAATGCCCATCCTTGTTTTCATCTCCCCCTTATTTCGGGAATCCCGGCATTGCTGGTAACCACTGGTGGGTCAGGACGATGAGGTCACCGTCTCTGTTTAGCCTGCCCTTGCCATTCCTCCTCCCTTGACAAAAAGAGGCTGTGGTTTGCTGTGAAACAATGAAAGCCTTCTCCATTGGACTGCCAGGAGGGAGACAGACAGTTGAAAAGACAAGCTAATGCAAGTCAAATAGATCCTGATTTTGATGCCTTAATATAATGCATGTTAATGGTTACGGCATTCCTAGCACCTATTAATCCTTCCACATACTCAGTGCTCACTGAAAAGGCATCCTTTTCCAGCTTGCTCATCATTTAGGTTGGGGAAGTTTCACATTTACTTGGGCCAGTGTGGTTATGTCATCAAGTTGCATTACTTGGTTCTGACTTATCCACAATTTGAATCTGCCAGCAGTATTTCACTTTCAGAATGAGAATGAGTTTCAGAATGGAGACTCACTTTCACTTTTCAGGACCAGGGGGCTGCACGAGACGGCCATGATCCTTAAACCAAAATGTCCATTCGACCCCTTTCCTTCCCCTCCTCATCGTCTGCATGTTAAATATTTCGGGGAGAAAAAGTTTCCCCGCTGGCAGATTTAATCTTACCTTTTCCAAAATGACTTGTATCTAATCACCTTGGATGATTGTGAACAAGGCAGCAGTTGTGTAAAAACTAGAAGTGGCAAATGGCCGCTCGTCAAAGAGCAATTTTAAATTATCATTTGAATCTCTTTAAACACGCACAGCCTTTTCCAGTCCAGACAATGAGGTAGACTCATTAAATCAGTAATTTATTTTTCTTTGCTTTGGTCTTGATTTGCATCTCTGTTATAAAGCTCTCACAACATTCATTGTCAAGAGCGCAGCCATCCATTTTACTTGATTAGACCTGACATGTTTTCTGCTGTTTATTTTTTGCACAGTGTTGTTCACATTAATTCTAATTATTTTATTCCTTGCGCATCAATGATTGTGTTCTCTTTCAGAGTGAGGGGGAAAAGGGCAATTTATTTTATTTTATTTGGTAGAATTAGACCAGTCGGTCATGTTTGGTTGGTTCTGCTCACTGACATGTGGCAGATGGTTGTAGCTGCATCCTGTAAATTTGCATATTGGTCCCAAAGGGTCAAGTTCTGCTTGTGATCACTAAAACTAGTTTGGTGAAAGAGAGATTCACAACAGAGCATTTAGACATGTACAGTGCACTAAATCTAATCTATTCAAACACCAGATATTTTATTGCTGTAGTAAAATCACATAAGTAAATTGAGCGGTTGGGCTCTTGTATGCATCCTGACAATACAAGCTGCCTTGTTATCCTAAATCTTCAATCATTGTGGCAACAGAGGTCAGAAATGTGGCACGTACATCAGTTCAGACTCAGTACTTTTCCATATCAGTTTAAATGTGGCCACAGGACATCCTTTAGCACAACCCTTTCCTCCTCAATCTGTAATGGGAAGTAGGCTGTTCAGAATTAGGCAACTAACCTTTTTCCAAGATGAACCAGTTTTTCCCCACTACCATGTTCTTAAGGTCTGTCTTTACTGCTACAAATAGTATTATTTTCTTTCTCTGTGCAACTATTTTCCCAACATTTTACACTGTTGTAACCAATTTGGAATATGGTGCTAAAATTGGAGATTAGCTGACAGCAATATTTCACCCCAAACAGGGATTAAACTAGATGTCCACTTCTATATATGCTTGTAATACCATGAGCTCCAAAATGCTTCCTGTTAGCCTTCAGAGAGAGAAGATTGAATGCACTAGCTGATGCGTTCCATGATTGCTCCTTGCAAAATAACCTATACTCTAGTCTATATTTTCCAACAGGTTTTCACATTACCAAAAACTACGTTGCTGATATATTTGAGGAGTGTGCAGATGGAATATGATGGATAAAGACTTATATTCTTATGCCTGTCAGAGTTTTCGCTAACTCAATATTGGAGTTCGAGTGGTGACTATACGCGTTATTTGTCTACATAGTATAGAGGCAAAATATCTGTGTTACCTAAGAAGTCTATGTGTTTTCTTATGTGTTATCCCAAGGTAATGGTAAATATGTAAGGTTACCTGTAGACAAAACCTCTTGTTGTCTTGTTTTTTTTATGTTTCATCTTTTTTGTTTGATTTAGTTTTTCAAATGACAACCACATTCTACAGTTTGAAAGTTTTTGTGATCCGGGAGTTTTTGCAGCACGGGAAAAACACTTTAACCAAACTGTCTTTGACAACAGATATTTTCTTTAAGTAACTGAAAGTGAAAGATGCTTTTGTCTAAAAATAATAACTCCATATTTACTTTTGGTTTCACGTTGAACATGGATGAAAGTCCCTTGTTTGATCCTTTCATCCTCTGCACTCTCACTTTTATTTGGGTTTCTTGAAAGGCGCTATACAAATCTAAGTTGTTATTATTATTATTTTATTTGGACTTTGTACACCACCACAGGATGAGGCATGGCTGTTTGGTCAGTTGCTTTGATGGTCTCAAGCAACCAAGTTGTTTTAGCAACTTAATGGGTCGAATTGGGTCATCTATCACCCCATTATATTTTATTCAGGAGTGAATGGTCCTATTTGTGATCATGATACTTGTACTGATTCCTTTATCTACGAAAGATTTTCTAAAATTATTGAATGCCGTTAACGATCATTTTCAGTCAATTTTATCATAAAAGAAACACATTTTAAATATTTGAATGAACAAAATGGCATATATTCAGACTACAGACTTCACATGTGAACATAGACTTGTTGATGGAGGGGTGTCTAATATCTTTCCTGACATACCATCTCTGGTGTCTGCTTCAGCACTTGGTCCACTGGGATGCTGGGAATCCTGAATGTCTGCTCCAGCTGGTGAAGGAGCTCATCCAGCAGTACCATCACTACCAGTGCCTGCGTCTGCGTGAGAGCTCCAGACTGCTCTTTGAGTATGACAGCCTGCTGGAAGACCCCAACTACGGCCGCAACATGGAGATTTATGCTGGACGCAAGAACAGCTGGGTAAGCTCCTGTTTACGGATTTTGTGAAGTTTTTGCATTTTAAGAAAACAAGAGTTGCATGATAGCAGTTAAAAAGAAACACAGAGGAAAGGTTTCCACTGGTATATTCTTATTTATGACGCAGTTGATGGTCTTTATTATTTTCTCTGTTTGGCCTAAGACATCTGTGACGTTTAACCCTTTCTGACTTTATTAGCACATTCTTAATTTTGAAGTTTAAAATCTGGATGTTTTGCATTAAAATCTTGATCTTGTGTATTGATCCAAACTTATTTTGTGTCTTACGCACAAAATTATGTGGATTTGATTAAACTGCTGCCCATCTTGGCCATTATACTCTTGCACTGAGAAACTAAATCATTGTTAATCTTAAAGGGTGCGATATTCTAACTCCTTTTCTTATATCTCTGTGAACTCATTCCTTCCACAGAATTAAACTATATTTTTGGCAGTGTGCATTTGTGTACACATGTTAGTGCGTGTGAAAGCAGGAACACCCATGCTTAAAAGGATTATAAAATTATACCTTTTTTTTAGGCACTCCTCAGCAAGTATTTTAATTGCAAGTAAATAAGTAAACAATATATGCAGCTGCCTGTCCAGCAAATCTCTTGTTAGGTGGACAGGCTCAGACTCCACCTTGGAGTGCAAGTGGAGAGGGTAGTCGTCGTTCTGCCCGTCACTCTGAAGGATTGAGCTGGCTAGGCACGACAAGCACAATTAGGTCTTAAAGCAAATATATTTTATTGAACTCAAAAGCTCGTTATAAAGAAACGTAGAAAAAGTCAGATAATTGCTCTGGGATCTTGAAGAAGGTCAAATAAACAGAACTACACTCAAGTTAAAATGCCAGCGTAACATAACACTCTAGCAAAATAAACTCAGACCAGGCTGATCAAAACAGACCCAACAGACAAGAAACAGAGGGAAACTTTTATAGTGCCTGATCAGACTGACTTTGACACACTAGGGAAGCAAATGGTAAAAAATTATAGTTAGTTTAATAGTTGTTTTAACTTACACAATCAAACACAAAATAACCAAATAGCTAATGCAAATGTCAAGTGAAACAAACAAGATATTTCGACATTTCCTGTATTTAAGAGTTCTGCATTCCAGGGCCTATCTTTTGTTCGTTTGACGTCACATGACCTCAACAGCCAACAGACCGCTCCCAGCAACGGTACACTTACACAAGATTTTATTTAACAATACTGAATAATCAAACGCCGCTGAAGTGCACATGGCATTAGTGGAACTGATGGCCCTTTAGCAAACAGCAAATACAAATGAGGATGTTACGAGAAATTAAAGATTGTATTCTCATTTGTGCCTCAGACTGTAGGCAACACGTGTGGAAAAAGTAACTAAAATGTGTTGGTCAATGAGTAAACACCAGACAGGAAGGGCTCGTTTGGTACAGCTGGTTAGCAGCAGTTCTGCTTTCCAAATAAGAACAAGGTGATCATCTATGAAAATGACAAATATACTTGGGCTACCATTGGCGTATATGGGTGGCCTGCACATGTATGAAAGCACCGTGCATGCAATGAAACACATCCAGCTGCAAGAAAATGTTTGCAATTTTTGTTACCATCATCTTGGTCACAATTACAGGCAAACACAATCTGAAAGCACGTAGACACTTGTACTTTTTGCAATTTCATACTTTTTCATGTGTCTGGAAGCCTCAGGAAAAACATCAGGTAATAAGACTGCCTGCTCCAGTTTATAAAAGTCAGAACTGTGTGAATTTTAATTTGCGCTTTTTGTGCTATTACAGATTTTGAGGTAATTCTTATTTTTATGTTTTCTTGTGTGAAGACATTATCCGAAAGTACAGTGAAAATAACTGATGAACCAGTTATCTGCGTACACCACAGGTTGTACATTTAGATTCAGTGTTTGGCCTTGGAACATCATACTGCATAAATTTGCATATAACATATAACACTTCAAATACAGTGTTGGTATTATTTTAAATAAAATGTAGTTTGATGAAGCCAGTGAAAGAAATAAGCCAAACAAGTGTTGTATTGTTGCGGTCACTATGTCACAGCGAGACATGAGGTAATTCAGGTAAGATATTTTAATTAGTTTGGAACTTTAAAGAACAAGAGTGCGTCAGTGTCCCGTGTTTTAAAAAGGTTATTTTTTATAACATCGTTACAGATGCAAACATCATTAGTTTAATTTTGTGTGGGGAACATGTCTTATTCCAAGAAATGGAAAAAGAGAAAATATGGACTGAATTTTATCATCTGTGAGGCCGTGTAATGAAGGAAAAATGTACAAATTAGAGCAAATGAGTCCCAGGAAAAACTACATAGGCCCCATGATTTAGCAACTTGTTGAACTACTATTGGCAGCAATATCTTGAAGTGATTTTTTTCTGTATGACTTGTCTAGTCTTTCTCATTGTTACAGAGAAATTCTGGCCCACTCACCTTCATAATGTTGCTTCGTTTTATTGAGGTATCTTAAAGTCCCATCATAGCCCTTTAGTCAAGTTGCACTCTCGTCTTTGACAGGGTTGCTTTAAAAGCTTTAGCTTTCAGAAAATGGCTAAGGGCAGCTTACATTTGACTCTAGAATACTTAAGTATACAAAGGAGTATGTGGTCAATTCATTAACAGGTCCGGGGACTGCAAAATAATCCCAAATCAACACCTCTGCTCTCTCACCTCTCTGCACTGTGCTTGAGAGTTGATATGAGATGTTTTTGCTGACATGCTGTGTAAGATTTTCACCACATGTGGCAAATGGCCATTCTTGTTCATTGTTTTTTGTTTTTAGTATTTAGCTCACTGACTGAGGTCTCGAGAGTTGGAGTTCTTGGATCTTTTGCAATTTTCCTGAGTATTTTACAGTCAGACCTTGAGGTGAATTTGCTGGGATGTCCACTCTTAGGAAAACTGTGGCATTTCTTTAGCACACATCTGAATGCTCAAGACCAGAAAGCTCATAAAACCTGTGCTTTTGTACAGATGCTTACTTTCATTTAATCAGTTCATCTAGTTCATATCAGTACCTGTCTGCTTCTTACCCTCTAATTCCTATAGAAGCAGTTAGTGTGTACTTAGTTTTTCAGGACTGTATTCATCTAAAAACTTTATTTTTTGTATTTAAGTCACATGTCACATCTGTTAAACCATAGCAAGAGTACTAAACGTCAGTATTAGTCCATTCAGTATTGATATAAAACAGCAAGCATTATAAAATATCTACTCCATGAACTACAATTTACCTTTTTTTTCACCCCCCAGACAGGAGAGTTTTCTGCTCGTTTCCTGCTTAAACTCCCCGTGGACTTCAGCAACATCCCCATCTATCTCCTTAAGGTAATTAATCCTGAAGGATATTGTTTAATGGCTTCTTCACTCTTGTCTCCATTGTCTTCTCTGTTCTTTCCCTGGTCTTTGTATGCACCTTATATTTTACAATTGAGCAGCTCCTTTTATTGCTGTGAGTGACTGAAATGCTTCTTTAGACTGTTGCCTCACCTTTTACCTGATGATGCTGAGAGTGAAGGTTAATAACATCAGTTTCATAAGGATTGTCATTTCTAATTTTGATGATGATGCACAGATTAAAGAAGGTGGTCTTAAAATTTGTTTTAACAGGTGAATTAAACAACATATTTGTGTTAAATATTACTCCACAGCTCAAAGTTGATGGCATCCAGAGTATGTCTCAGCTTCTTAAATTTGAGATTTTTGTGGATGGTAGCAAGATGCCTAGAAACAACAGATGGACCTTACAGGCTTTGTAGGGAGTGCACAAGGTGTTGTCCAGGACGGATATCGGTCTACCTCTACAGCCCTTCTGGGCAGTCATCATAATTATGTTTATATGTTAGGCTAGACAATTTTATGTGTGCAGGAATCAGTCATAAAATATGAAATACCCACAATCCTGCACTGAAATTCAAGCCCTGCATACACAGACTCAAGGTTACTGGATGAGCCTCCTTCAGGTGTCATGAGTATCCATTTGTTTAGGTGTGTGTGCATGTGTTTTGAGTACTGATAAAAGCTGGATTTATTTAAATGAACTCCAGTGCAGCTCAGCATGTGTGTACGTGCACGCAGACTTCAGTCTTGGGGGCTGCGAGTTGACTAATCAGCCAGCCGTCACTGTCGATCTGCTCTGAGCCGCGTGGTGTCTGCAGGCAGCTTAGCTCTCTCTCGCTCTCTCTCGCTCTCTCTCTGATTGCCTTTACCCCTCTCTCACTCTCCCTCATCTTAGTTCTCTTTTCAGTCTGTCCCCGGATTTTGAACCGCCTGCCGGCTGAGGAGGCTGAGGCTCTCTGGCCTTTTTCAGCCCGGCCTCTGTTTGTGTGGCGAAATGATTGTAAACATAAGGGAAACAGCAACCATCATCATCCTTTGTCGCCCCCCCCAATGTCTGTCAGACCTGAAGCCCTCAGACTGGTCTCATCCAAAGTCATATTTCACATTACCAGTGATGGTGGATTGTTTTTTTTTTTTTTTGGTCCCCGCATGTCTTGAGGTGGGAAAGCTTCTAGATTCAGCCCTTGAGAGAGCACTGTTGGTGACAAACATGCTTCCTGTCATTTACAGAAGCTGGGCACACACTGACACCTTTCACCAGTGGGTGGTGGTAGCTCTGTAGCAGAGAAACAATATTGTCAAAGAAGAACTCTCTTTCATATTTACATATATTATTATAGACCAAATCTTGGATGTAGATGAGCATTCCTGTCACCCTCATCTTATCATTTTCTCTTCTCTACATGTGAGCACACACACACAGACACACACACACTTGGTATAATGCTGTATTTGGCAGCTAGGGTATACATAGCATCACCGAGGGAGCACTTGAAGACTAAGGAAGAGTATCGACTCGCAGAGAGGAAAGTAATGAACATCAGCCCACACCTTGTCCACCTACGCATTAAAAAAGAGGAGCGGGATTATGCAGCGTATAGGCTGGACTCTAAGAACATCAGTGTACTGTACGCCAAACAGATGACCTGAATTTTCAGTTTGGCAGTTGTTGTGCGATTAGTTCAAGTTGATTGCTTTTTGTGCAACGCACATTCGTGCACTTGATGTAATTCTGTGCTTTTACAGAGGAGACAGACACGGCCTATGTATTCCTCACAAGAAGAAGCATTGGAATCACAAATTAGTTAAACTGAACTTCACCCATGCTCTTTTTTCACTGGATAACTCTTTATTTACGTCATTCTGTGTGCAAATATAGTACACCAACACAACATTTCCAGCTATCCTCGGCTTGTGGGTCGCTGACTGTGATTGCATGCATGCATTTTTTTTCACGATTGAATATTTTGGAGTAAACAGTTTATATTGTGTGTGATTTAATGGAATCATTTGTTTACATGTGCAGATGCTCTGAATAACTTCGAGAGAAAAAAACGTGATAGTTAACTCTGCGGAAGTCAGCGTTTCTTTCATATTTGTGTGAAGCTTCCAGACTTCCAGCTCGTTCCAGCTTTATTGCTTTGTGCCATTACATGATTCACTGATTGTTAAAATCAGTAATGTTTGAACCAAGATATAATTTAGTGTTACGGAGACACTCAATACTTCCATGAATCAAAGACCCTGCTTTTGTTGACTGTATTTTCTCCCTGCTGGGCAAGATGGCTGCTTTAGGTAAAACAGGCTTTCTTATCGCTAGTACTAACTAACATTAACTTGCTAATGGTTCATTCACCCTACTGTAAAAATAACTAGGAAAAATTTGGTTGCTTTGGTTGCAAGTAATTGTGGTGACCCGTTGATAAATCTAGTCTGGATCCTTTTGAATCACACAGTTCACCTGGTGTGCAGGCAACCACCCTGCAATCAGTCACAGTCTGAGGGTTTAAAAAAAATTGCCATCTAGTTTATAAACGCAGACAGAAGAGCGATGTTTAGGCTTTCAGGAGCGGGCCTAAATGTTGCATCTTTTGGATTTTCATGACAAATTTGTATGAGTAGTTGTCATGATTGTGTTGCTCTTCTGAATTCCTTAAGAGTTTGCTTTAAAAACACAAAGAGGACACAGACAGTATAAAGGATTTATGTAGCTTCCATGAAGTCACCAAGTAGCTGGTCAAGTCCAATGAAGCTTCGAGCTGATCTAGATATGACAAGCCTGTGAAATTATGCTGTCATTGGTTATCAGCGTATTAATCACAAGTCGTTAGCCAATAATCCTGGATAATCCCTTCTTTTTGTATAGAATCACCAAATTCGACAAAATTAACGTAATGTGTTCTACAGGATCGCCTGTAATTGACTTAGAGATCTCTGTTTGATTTGAGCTTCTGGCACGATGGTTCTCAGGTGTGGTGATTGCCGCAGAAATCGGTGTCATACTGTAGTAATAATGACCACGTTGGAGCGTTTTGCTCTCTCATTATTATTCAGAGCCGTGGATGTGCCACTAAAACTGCAGTTTCTCACTGGATATTGTACTCCAGTGTCTCACCGTTACCTGAAGCAACCTTTCCTCATCAACTCAGCCCCTTGCATTATTTTATCGCAGGGCCGTTTTCATCTGAACACCCACTAAGCCTTCAAGATGAATTCCAACCTGTCTAATAGAAAGCCTTTACAAAAAAAGTCGGCACTTCAGAAGTCAAAAAGGTGACGCTTTCCAGACAGAATACACGCCATCAGCCAGGTGCTGTAGGTAGAGGTAAGACTGTTGACCCTGATTTGAATCAACCTCCCCGTCAAATCCGTGGATGTCCTTGCTTGAGGAGAGACGGTTTGGCAGTGAAGTGGAAATCTGTTCAGACATAGGCTAGTGTGCACTGCTAGTGGATGCTGAGATGTTGCTGGTGGGCACAGAGCTGTGGAGGACGACTGTTACCTGCAGCAATGCATCCGCGTGGTCTGAGCTCACCACAGTGGACATGTTTACCTTCCTGCATGGGCTGCCCACCCTCAGGGAGGGGGGAGGAATGCTACTTTATTTATTTCATTATTTTAAAGGGGGCAGCCCGTCATAGTCAAAATGAAAGGAGTGGGAAGGACGCTGAGCGCTGAGATGAAGGGAAGTGAAATGCACACAGATGGATGTTGGCAGTTTTCTCCCCCTTTAAAGGCCATGGAGTCCTCTTGGGCACAGTTTTAGTGTCTCATCCTTTGATCGTACCTTGACCTCTTGCTTGTCACCCATTTGAAGCTGCTTTTACTCATCCCCTCTCATTTAGCGCTAGCCTCTGACCTCGAACTGCACAGCACGTTTATGCATGTTGGTTAGGTTTCACAACATGGGTGGTGTCAACGTTTATTTTTCAACCGTGAATATATTCCTTTAAAGGCTTTGAGTTTTTCTTTAAATGAGCTACCTTTTGCTGCCCGACCGTCCTCTGTCCACGCTGTTTATATGCAGGGCAGCTTGCTTCTAAATATCCACGCTAATCAGTGTGGAGTGATGCCACATTCGTGACTGAACCTGCCATTATCGCTTCACTTGAGTTTTGTTTCCCCCACAAGCACTGACCCGTCGCATCAGCTCCGAACTGACTGTGCTCTGCGTGTTGGATGATTGGTTAGTATTGATCTAATAGGTTGTCTCAGGTGACCCAAACCTAGTGAGCTAACTGGTATCTGCTCTCTTGTGTAGCTTTGTGTGCACTGAAAAATGAAAGCTTCACTGCGCAATTTCTCCTCCTCAGCCACAATCCTGCCATTTCAATCAGTGTCAAGGACAGATGACTTATTATAGTTTTGGTACGTCTAGTTTACTTTAGTTTTATTATATTCAATAATAGCTTTATTTATTTATTTTATTTGCTTGTGTTAACATTTTAATTTTTTTAAACTGAAGTAGTTGTCAGAAAAAACTAAATTATACAGTTTCCAAGAATTGTTTGCCCTAATTATGAAAGAACATACTGTTAATAAAACCTTTAATCCACACTTATCAAATATTTTGAGTATTTTTCAAACCAGGATTGTGTTAAAATTAATGCACAAAAAACTAAAGACACACCCTGAATTAAAAAAATATTTTATATTTGGGAATTTATTTATTTTAGACAGTTTTATGTATGAAATGTTCCTGTTGGACAAAACAAAGTAGCATCAGCTAGATTTACCATTTTCTTTGTCTTTTTTATGTTAGTTTAAACTGTACCTGTTTTAAATATATAAGCGCTCAGTGCTACGTAAAATGTAATAGTTTCAGCTGTTATCGCCATAGACAGTTTATTACTGTAAAATCTGGCTCTGTGTGTCGTCCTGCGTGTACCCCGAATTCAGTTTCTTGTATGTCTTGAACTGTAATGAGCAAGATTTCAGCTTTGTTGCAGTTGCCCTGCATTCCCTGCATTTTATAGTTACGGGCATTCTGCTTGTAGCGTTTTAACAAGCACTCTAAAGGTGACCCCTGGTTAGACGTGGCTATTTGCTATGGAGTCTCACTCTGTGTCTCAAATTACTTAGTTCCCTAGTCACTCTATCAGCACCTTCCTTCGTATTTAATAATGACAGTAATTTATAAAATGAAGTTCATATTTTATTTAACCTGACATGAGAGATCGAGCCCATAAACTCAACAGGAAGATGTTACCTGGGGTCTTAGAGCAACAAAGCCGAGGAACATTTTTTCATAGACTTTTATGTAAAAAGAAATCTTTCTGCAACCAGAGGAGTCTCCCCCTGCTGGCCATTAAAAAGAAGGCAGATTTAAGACGCTTCCGCGTTAGCTTCACTTTTAAGAGCAAGCAGCTGCGTCCATCTTACTTATACTGCCTGTATAAACATCCGCAACAGTCAGTCTAAACCCAGCATAATGAAAATACGTATTATAACAATTCTAAAATAAGACTTTTCAGTGTTTGGGAAAAAAACAAAACAATATTTCGATGTAAAATGTGCAAAAGATTTCTATTATGGCAAAATTCTCTGTGTTTTTACAGCAGTGTGCTACAATGTGTAAATCTCTGTGTTGTTTTTACAAAACATGCTAATTAGTGATTAGAAATTAATCAATAATGTATTTTTTGCAGAATGTTATACTCCTTCTTGCAGGCCAGATTTGTCAGGTTTGTATTTATACGGCTTAAATATTTTTTTTCCCTCCCTTCCCATCCTCCCCAATGTAAACCGTCGCCCCCCCCACCACCACCACCACCTCCACTTTGCTTCTAGCCAAAATGACCAGAGGGTGGGTTGCATTGAGCCTCGAGCATCCCTCTATCCCCGTTTTTGTCTGTGCAAGCTGTGCACTCTTCAACAAGAGCGCTTGCATCTAATTATTTGTACTCTAATTATTTTTGGTCCTACATCCTCACACTCCTGCTCTCTACCACACACACACACACACACACACACACACACACACACACACACACACACACACACACACTTTAACCTTCGAAGCTCCACAGGCAGCAACTGACAGGGGAGGGTCAGGGTGAAGCAGAGCCGTGGGCCCTCGTTCTGTCTTCTAATTTGTTGTTCCAGCATCATTGACTTGATTATTTCTGTAATTCCTTTTCATTTCCCAACATGTGTTTTGTTTTTTTGTTTTTGAAGTATTAAATATCAGCCCAGCAAAGGCAGGATTTGTGAAATAATACAAACTTAAAACACAAGTCATGGTTTGCAGCTACATTTTGATTGTAGTTAGTCAGCTTTTAAAAAGCAAAGCAAGTAAAAAAAAAAATTCACAGAGGGGAATTGGCTTGGTGGGTAGCACTGTCAAAATTGATCAAACATCACATTTTAATTACCCACATAGAATCAAATCATTCAAATATGTCATTATTTGACATACAAAATCTGTTTTTCTTTACAATACAAAGAGATTTAAATATTGATATTATATAAAATTAACATTTGATGCTGTGACAAAGGTGAAATAATGAACTTTTTCTCAGCTTGAAACAGGAAACAATCAACACGCCAGAGAGCTTCTCTGTGTGAAGTTTAATCAGAAGCCAATTCATAGACTGATTAAATATCTCTGTAGTCAGTGCAGTGAAGGTTTCACATATTTACCATCTACTGACCAAAATCCACAGTATGGCTAAATGAGAGTGGAAGCTACTCTCTCTGGTTTGTGGACTCACTTGTGGCATAAGCAGCAGAGAATTTTGTACACGGTGTAGTCCAAAAAAGTTGGGACCCTGCATAACATGTGAATAGAAACAGAATGCAAATCTCATAAAACCATATTGTATTTACAATAAAGCATGGAAAATGCCAAATGTATAGATCAAGTCTAATCTGTTAAAAATTTTTTTATATATATATATTATGCAATTCAGAATATTTGAGAAATGCACAGCCTGATAGTTACTACATGTATGCTGCAACCACTGTGAAAGGTCTGTGCGGTGCAAACACAAACTAATATAACGCTAATGTTGATTAGCACAAGGATAATGCCTCCATGAAAGAAAAGCAAAGCTTGCTTTCAGTGCTAATGCAAGTGTTCTTGCATTGTAGACGTTTTCTTGTCTTTTTATAGCTGGTCTCAGGCTTCTCTTTCCTGTGTTTCAGTAAAAGTGATCGTTGTTCACTATTTATCTGCTCCAAGACCCGCATGATCAGCTCAGTCTGACTCGTGATGGCGCAGTGCAGACGTGCAGTATAACAGCAAACAACGATGTCAAACACTACCTAAAGGGATTCAACACAGGCTATAAATCACGTTTAATGGTCCTCCTAAAATGTGCTCCCGAGGGCTGTCTAACAATGGCGCTGACTTCCACCTCAGCAGCAGGAGGGTGAGAGTACGGCGATGGAGCCGAGGACAGATTGAGGCTATTGCTTGGGTTCGAAGCGGAGTGAGGGGCAAGCATGTGACAATCTGTCTGTTGTTCTTTGCAAGAGAGAAAAGAAAATCCAAAAATCCAAGTCTGCATCGATGAAAGGTGCACGCTTTAGATGAGGAAAAGGCATTAGGCAAACACGCTAATGCAAGATCCAACTTCCAGAAAGGAGGAGACACAGGGGAACACGACACTGGTGAAACAATGACACAAGTGATGCTAATGAGGGCAAACTAAAAAAGGAGGGAAAGATTGTTAGAAAAGTGACATTTAAATAATATTTGATTATTGAGGAACGTTACCAATGCTGCAGAATGGCTTCTAAATACTCATGTTTTTCTCAATCAAATTGTCCACAGTTTTGTGTGTTTACATCCTTTTTCTCTCTCTCTCTTTTCTAACATAAAAACAGTAAATGGAATAAAAGCATGTGGAGGGTCACAGGGTCATCTCTTTGGGAGTTGAGCACAGACTAGATGAGGTTACTGATCATTAAACCCATCTTACAAGGGACTATCTCTGGCCCCTGCTTGCCTCCGGGGAGCCAAAGGAGTAGCATCAGAGAGCCAAAGCCACCAACAACCAACCAACAACCCCTTAGTGGATCATTTAAGAGACCCTCAGCTAATGGAGACAGACAGCTGCAGGACACTGTTAATGATTCGTCCACGTAGTCACCTAAGGAAACTTTAGAACTGAAGAAGCCGAAACTTGAAGAAGTCCAGTCGCTTTCTTTCCAAGTGCTTTAGACTTTTTAGTGTGTACTCACTATAGATAAAATCTCGTTCTGTTGAGCTAAACATTGAGTGACTTTGAGCTAAAATTTCAGGTGCAATTTAAATGGGGCTACACTTCAATTATAATGCAAGACAAGTGAGGGATTTGTAGTGAAAATTGTTGCAAAGAATTAATTGTTTTTAAACCGGATTATCTTGTTTTCCTAATTGTTGACACCCATAAACAGATTGAAATTAAGATCGGATTAATTGCCGTGGCCAATTCTGCCAGGAACATCCTTAAATATACACTAGTGTTCAGCATTTATGCATCCAAATTTTTCCCAGCAGCCAACTTTGGCATGATCAGCTGCTTTATTTCATTAAGGAAAATCTGGTACAGGGGTAAGCAAGAGTTTCCTTTCAGCACAATCAAACATCCAAGGTTATCTGTGATGAAAGTTCTATGTAAATGCAATTGTCTTGTGACTTCAAGTATTTTATTTTGAAATATATCTGAGCTGAACAGAGACCCTGGAGTAACTGTAGTGTTTCTTTTAAATATTAAATATAGCTTTTTGTGAATGCCCTTGTTATTTACATTGCTGAAATGCTCTAAGGTATAAAGCAGTGCTAGGGTTAAATGTCATTTGAATCATTAACCCCCACTCAAAGCTGTTGCCTCTTTTTCTCTGCATAATTTGGGTTTTGACTCCACAACCAAAAACAGAACAATGTCTGTATGACCTATAGCTTATAGCATGCTGAAGAGTTTTCCTTCTGCTGTGGTGTTAAATGGGTTGTGAAGGGATCAAACCGGAAGCATTACTGATAGCACGAGGTCAGCTTTTGATTAATTCATGGGGCTGATTAAGTGGGTGTTATTTATTCAAAACAATTGATTTTTTACCAACCCACTCGTCTTGTCCTCTCTGTATTTCTTTATTGACAAAGTGAGGTTTTAAAATAGATCAAGAATGTTAATAGCAGTCAGTCATTTCCAGGAAATGAACTCATTTACATCATACGATGGAGCCATTATCAGCGCATTTATCGGCAGAGCTGAACAAAAGCGTTGATTGATGTTTGTCATTTAATTTTTATTCGGTTTACAGAAAGCCAATTATGAGTGGAAATCAAATGGAAAAACATTTTTATTTTTACCTGCAAGATTCACAAACACACTGGTTGAACTAGAATTCGTGCATTGAAATTTACTGTTTTATTTTACGGTGTTGAATATGTGCAGCACTATCAGTCATGTGAAGAAGAAATAAAAGTAATTCTCGCCTTCTCAGTGTGTGCGTGTGACGGTATTGTTAGCACACAGCATTGTTTTTTTCAAATAGTCATTAAAAGGGACCTTTTCTCTTCCATCTCCATATTTCTACTAAAGCAGCTTTCCTTTTTCACAGTTCAAAGTTATCCTTATTTATCTTTTTACTGAGCTTTGGTGCAACCTCTCAGGTTGTCCTCTGCTGTAGCTCGTGTCCCTTAAAGGATTCTTTCTTCTTTTCTTTCTTTTTCTCCTCCTTCCTACTCTTCTTATTCTCCTCCTCATCCTTCATCTCTTTCTCCTTATGCTCCTTTTCCTGCTACTCTCTCCCCACCCTGTTTAAACAGGTTGTCTCACTGATCAGAATTTGTTCTTCAGGAAAGACCTGCATGTAAAATTATAAGGAGTGCTGATGCTAACAGTGTAGTTTAAATCAGAGAACACACAGAACAGAGGAGGCCAGCAGAGAATGAGATACAGAGTGAAGTCATTCAGATCAATATCTTTGTAAAAAGAAGTATAAAAAAAAAAAGTTCAAAATTCCTCTTTTCTTTGACCGTATTCACATTGTTTTCCATTATGTATTGTTTTAGGTTTGACAGGGCAAAAACGGAGAAGGTTTATTCTTTCACAACACGTGTCACAACTGTCAGTCAAAGGTCATCTCCTCCTCATGATGGGCAATTCCCCTGATCTCTGACGTGTTGTCTTCCCAGATGGATATCAAAGGACAGTTAAGGATTTAAACTGAACATGCTTTCCAGTCAGATTTTTACATGAACGTAAAGTTGCCATAACTCAATGTATGATGCTGTAAGTTATGGAAGTAAATTGTGGGAAGCTCAAAAAAAACCCAACAACTTTGCATTTTTCCTGCACTACTATTACAGAGGGGGGAGAAAGGAACAAAAAATAAAGCAGTTTAACCCCACACCGCCTCCTCAGAAAGCCCAGATTAACAGAGCTGGAGACTGACACAAAGCCCCTTACTGTGACCGCCTACACTGCTGAAACACCACTGGCCATGGAGCACCTTTTGAGGATGCCAGAACACCATTCGTGATTGGTTTTTGTGTCCGTCCAGTTTCTCACTTTTTCTTTTTTTTGTCCTCTCCTGGTGGACAAAGTGAAGATCAGCCTTACCTCCCCAGTTGCCACATAATTGCCACTCCTTTCCCAACGCCTCATGAGGTTTTCGTTGTTGCGGTTTTGTGTTCGGGTCACGTCCCCCTACGCGCGGCAGTTGAGCTTTTGGAGAAGTCGTGGCTGAAGATGGCCCGGTGCGTCACATGATGAGTCTTTCACAATTCTTTGCAGAAACCTGGAAAACAACTTGCGTACACCCATGCACACAACACTTTCAGCAACATGTGCGCTTGTGAACATGTGAACAAAGCACCTGTTATTTTACCTCCGGCTGAGGTGTGTGTGGTGCTGGACGGCTAAAAATTGTTTTTCTTTAAAACTCTAGTGCTTTTACTGAGTACCAGAGAATGGTAACACTTCCTTCTTTTATCAGGAGAATAAAGAATACAAAGCATTGTAATTTCAGAAAAACTGGGATTTTTGGTTCAGCATAATGCCACTTTTTGATGCGATAGTTGTTAATGATAGTGAACAACTTATCTCTGTCTACATTTGGATATTTTCTTATAAAGTTTGTATTTGAAATTATTCTTTCATTACAGAAAAACAAGTTTTATCTCTGAGTAATGTAAAGCCGGGTTAGGGGCTTATCAGTGTAATGTCAGCTCTAAACCTTTTTAGTGTGATGACGGTGCTTCTCTTCTTAATGGGATAAATCGCCACTGTAACTTATACTGCATACCTAACTTCTCCAGGCAAGTTACGTTGAAGAGAAGATATCAACATATATAAAATATGACATATCAGTTTTCTGGAAAAAAGCATTACCATTCCTAGAAGATCCCTTGAATCTTTGTGTGTGGATAGTAAGAAAGAGCATCTAAAGTCTTTCTTCTCCTGATGAGCATCATGAGGAAACACAGATTCTTAGGAGAATCTTTATTCCTGTTAGCTTCAAGCAATTTTATGTTTGTTAAGCCTTATTATAGATATTCTTCTAAGCCTTGACCTTGTGGGTCAGCCTGCCTTACTCGTTGCTTACTCTCACACGTGTAACACCACTGGGGTTGCAGCTGAAAGAATGTGGTTATAAACTGCCTTACACGCTTTTGCAGATGTTTTGGCCTCCCCCCAAGCGAAATCACAGAGGTTGTAATAATTACTTTTTTTAAATTTACCAAAGCATATTTAAAAAAAATCGAACAGACAAAAATATTGGGAAAATACAGAGATTTCTGTTGAAGACTTAGCTATATTATATGCAGACCTATGCGCATAATCTGCCTGTAGATGTCTTATATTTGCACTTCTTAACTTACAGCTCTAATTATATAGTTAAAAAATAGATAATACAGCTTTACCCTTAATATGCACTCCTGGCAGTGAATATTATATTCAATTAAGCTCACTCTAATCTAACTTGAAACTCATGAAAAGCCAGCTTTTGGCCTTTTTGTATGTTCATAAGTGGTAATAATATAATAATTACATAAATTCATACTTTTTTCCTTGACTTTATTCTATAGGTTGTTTGTATTTGGAGGAAGACTAGACAGCTAGTAAACTTTACTGTTTATGTGTGGTATATTGGATAACAATTCATATTATTCATTAAGTTACGACCAGCATACTTACTGCACCTGGCCACTGTTTCATCTGCTGTGTCATGACCTGAGCACGGAAATCACTACCTCTTGCTCTCTATCTCCTTTATGTGCTGCTGTGTGGTTTTTACCACAGTTTCACATCAGGCCAGAATAGTTGTTTTCACTTAACTCATTGAATAGATTTCTTTCTTTTTTCTCCATTATCCAGCTTAAAAAAGACTCCAGTGACACCATTTCTTGTCATCACATGACAAAAGGCAAAAACAGCAACATCAAAATATTACCTAATGGTCGCCTTCCCCCTCCATTACCCGTTTGTCTGCCCAGTCTCAGCTGATCTAGAAAGGCCTGTGCGTGACTGTTGAGCATTTGGTACCAAAGCAAGTGGTTGTAATTTGTGGCCTTGCCGTGCCCTTGCACAGTAAACACTGACTAAGAGCTCAGGAATCTTAAGAGCTATAAAATAATTGCAGGTTACTCCCATAATGTTCAGAGAGTGCTGCTCTTGTGTCTCAACTCTGCCTCTTCAGTCTCATCTCTCTTTTTGTTCAGCCTCTGCCAGTGGTACAAAAAAGTAGTGCTTTCCTGCTGAACCTGTATTCTTGGGTGCTCATTACAGTGATAACCCAGTGGGGCAAAGAAAAATAGTTGTCCTGAAATAGATATAATGTGAAATAGATGGAAGATGGATATAATAATATTAAATTATTATATTTATTTTGAATGCTTAAAAAAATAAATGTTGCACACACGTGCAAAAAAAAACCCAAACTGTTTTTTAATAGCTACATGAATACTTGTATCATTCAATAAGATTTAAATCGGGTTTGGACTCCTCTTACTTGTAATTGCTTGTGGTGAGGCTTGAAGCCAAGATGCCTTTTTCCAAAGACAGTTTGCTATCTGTGCTGTCATCATCTTTGTCCTAAGCAGGCTATGTGTATTTATTCATTAATGATTTTTTTTTTTTTTCAGTGCACATTTAGCAATTCCAGTTCTGGAATTACATAGCCACTTTTCAGCTGTGCCTTGAGTAAAATGAGGGTAAACCAAAGCATATCCAGATGCATTCATTTTATTTTCAGCATGTTTTTTGAAAGCGCTGTTGCTGAGTGATGGCGTATTCGTATAGCACTGAGACATGGCATTTACTAGGAAAGCAAGTTGCCCAAAAGACATTGTCAAGTAATTGCCAGTTTGGGCTTCACTAATGTAGTGTACGACTGAAATCTGAAAAGGCCAGCCAATGCTTCCATGCAGATGAACAATTATGTGGCTTTTAAACGACAGGATGTATTATAGCTTGGTATGCGCTCCAAGATGAATTTAAATGTCAGGCATAAAAGGTGTAAAATAGCAGTGCAAAAAGTGTTTAGATACTGATTTTTTTTTTTTTTTTTATTCTCAGTGTATTAGTTAATATTCATCTTACAACTGATTTGAAACAGCCTAGTGGAAATATACATCTAATGGGGAAAAAAAGAGCAGTGACAGTTTATATTACGAAATAATAGCAAATAAGGGTAAAATCTGCTCCTTGATGGGTCTGAGTCCAAAGTGATGCCAGGAAATGCACACTGCTCTCCTGACTGTGCTGACACAGCAAACTGAAACTCCACTGTTGCAAGAAGCTGGATGCTGTTGCAAAAGAGGAGGTTACAGTGGGCTTGTAGGTTGTGGGTTACTTTTGAGTGTAAGTGTTACATCAGCAGACCGTGGCCTCCCTGACACTAGTAAAAAGATGCACATGATTGGTAATGTTGGCTGTCATATATATATTCATAGAAATATGCAAAATTCAGAATCACCTGTTGACAAAAACATTAGTTTCCAATATTATGTAGCTAAACAGTTACAGGCTTTTACTTTTTTATTTAAATGCATTTAGCTTTCCATACCTTCCCACTCCTATGTAGTGATGTCATGCTGGCACAACATGAATAGAGCTGCATGTTATTAAAACTTTGGGCCTAGTGGGCTGCTTGGCTTGGTGGAAACCAAGGAATAGAAAATTGCAGGTTTAATAACAAATATTGTTGAACTAAAGGAAAAAATGATTATAAAGCAGCCTGCAAGGTTTATCAGAGTACTTTTAGACTGGCAACAGTGGGATATCATTTAGGACAATACTGTTATTGCTTTTTGTATTTAAATGGTAAGAAACATATTTGAACACCAGAAATACAACTAAAAGACAAGATCTGGGCTTTAAAAAAGAAGCCAGTGTAATGGCCACTTGAGGTTGAAGTCAGTCCCCGTAGACTCTCATTTTAAAAATGCCTGAAATTCTACCAGAAATAAACATGTTTACATCCGGCCAGAAAGAGGAAAAAATGAATTTGGGGCTTTGTGCATAGTTTATCTTTTAACATCTCTAACTCATCCATCTGGACATTGGAGTTGGGGGCATGGCCGCTTTGATTGACAGATGTCCCAACACGGGGAGCTGTAGCTGCTAGCTGTCTGCTAGGCTTCACCTCCACTCTGAGAACCCTGCTGTTCATTAACTGACACTTAACTTGAGCACTCTCTCTCTCTCTGTGCTGTTGGTGCTTTTGGAACATTTTTGTGGAATTTTCCAATATTTTGGTTCGCTGTGCGGTACAGACCTACCAAGAAATGTGCTTCAGATTTGATGAGTGATTGTAGTATTTTCTTACTCTGTTACTTAGAACTAATTACTTGGTATGTCATATAGTCTATGGATTCAGCTAACTAGCAGACAAGTTGAGTCAAGTCAGCACCCTGGTCAATACTGAACCACAGGAGCCATAGCTGGATAGATGTTGTTTCTACATAAATAGAATTCTAGCCAGAATATCTCTTACAAAATAACAAATATAAATGGGACTGATTGTAGCTTGTTTGTTGCATGGGGACCTTAGTATGTCTCCAAGCACCATATGTCTGCCCCTGATGTCAGAATTTTGAATGTTGTAATGCGAGTGTTTGAATTAGAAGTGATCCCTAGAGGAAGAAGTCATGATTTCAAGTCACACATGCAGTGTACTTTTATTTCTTGCTAGAAAGTCTAAGAAGGACATTCAGAAAAGGTTCGAGAAGTACCTCAGGCTGATATCCAGGTGGTGTCTCAGATGTTGGCACAACTTTTTGGGACTATTTTTTCAACACTGACTAGTAGTTGAGAAAGCACTGCCAGCCACTGCTTATTTAACAGCCAAAGGTTTGCTGGTTTGTTAACCAAACTTATAAGTGTAAGCTGACAATTTAGCACTCCAACCTTACATCTAAATGTGATCATTTCTCTTTCCAAAAAAAATACCCAAATTGTCTTGGGTCAAAACACTAAAGTTGAAGCTTCAAAATGCTGATTCCAGAAACCTGAAGATGCTATCATGATCACTACTTTTATCTTTTGTATACAGTGTCATTTGTTAATTAAAGTGGCATGAATGTGAGAGTGCATTTTCATTTTTCGAGTTAGTTTGGTAAATGGACTCAACTGAGCAGCGATTTCAGACGATCGTTGGATATAAAAGGTGTACACACCCCTGTTAAAATGCAGGTTTTTGTGATGTTAAACAATGAGATCACAATAAATCATTTGAATGCTTCTCCCAGCTTTAATCTCACCTATAACCTGCACGATTCAATTGAAAAATAAACAAATCTGTGGAAAAAATATAAAAAGCATACAATAAGCTGGTTGCATAAGTGTGCACACCCTTAAACTAATACTTTATCAAGCACCTTTTAAGTTTAATCACAGCATTCTTCTTGGGTACACACCTACCATCAATTAAAGAGACTCTGATTAACCTCAAATAAAGTTCAGCTATCCAAGTAGGATTTTCCTGACGTTTACTCAGTTGCCTGTTACAGCAAAAGCTATTGTTTGCAGAGTGCTTACAAAGCATCAAAAGACTCTCATTGTTAAAAGGTATCAGTCAGGACAAAGGTGTTTTAAAAAATAAAAATAAAAAATTCCACAGCATTCGAGATATCATGTAACACGGTGAATACCCCCACCCCCAAATTGACAAAAAGACTAGATGGGAACTGGTCCGGACGGCTGCCAAGAGACCTATAACAACACTGAAGGACCTGCAGGAATTTCTGGCAGCTACTCGTTGTGTACTACATGTGACAATGTTGTGACTCCCATATTCTCCTTTTTCTAGACTATGGGTATAATTGCAAGATGGAAGCCTTTTTTTGAATATGAAAAACCTTAAAATCCCAGCTATAATTTGTAAAAGAGTACATCGAGTCTATTCAAAAGTATGTGGGTGTGGGAAAATGTCTTATGGCCTGATTAGACTTGAACGTTTTGCCCCTAATTCTAAGGTACGTTTTTGGCTCAAAAACAACACTTTGCATCACCCAAACAACTAAAACCACAAACAGTGAGGCATGGTGGTGAAAGTATTATGCTTTGGGGTTCCTTTAGTTCAGCTTTGCCTTTGGCTTTATTAAGGTGCAGGGAATTATGACCAGTCCAAAAGAATCAAAAAGTCCAGCGGAAAATGATTGACTTAAAGTTGAGCACAAGAGATGCACTCACAATCTGACAGATTTGCTTTTCTTTTGCAAGGAAGAGTGGGCAAAAGTAAAGTTCCATAATGATGGTCTCCTACCCAACGATACAGAATGTTGTGATTAAATCATAAGGTGCTTTAACAAAGCATTAGTTTCATACTGTGTACACTTATGCAACCAGCTCATTTTACCTTTAAAAAAATATATATGTATTTCCCCAGCAATTTCTTTTTTAAATTGAACTGTGCAGGCTATGAGTCACATTAAAGGTTGGGAACATTTTTGAAAAGATCTATTGTTTTTTTATATATTTTTTATACCACCCTTGATCAGAAACACGGACACTCAGAGTATCTGTAGTTTGTTTATTACAATCTGTAACTGATTGACAGACATTGTTTTGTCTGTGATTTCTCATGTTCCAAACCTCTGAGAACCCTGCTGTTATTACTGCCAGGTGCTTTAACATCTGGCACTCCAGAAAATGTCACACGATGCGAAAGTTTAAAGGGAGTCTGGATGAAGCTGCTCTTCTTAATAACATGCTTTCATCTAACTCGTGTTTTAGGCTGCTACGAAGAAAGTATAGCACAGACATACTGTGGCCAAAGTACAGAAATCAAAGGACACCTGCATACTAGCGTGTAAGCAAACGATGTTCAGACCTAGCTTCCACAGATAAAAATAATGGTTTTAATCATGGGTACATGTGAGTGATCTCTGATGCATCACTGAAAAAGCACCTGTTATGGGATTTGATACTTGCAGAGATGCAATTGTACTGCATCCTGAAAAGAAGCAAATCATAGCTGTAAATGTGTGATATAGAAGAAAGATGTGTGACCTTTAAAGTTGCCGAAGTAATTCCTAGAGTTGAACTTTGGAGTTTCTAAAATCGTTCTTTTTCAGCGGTAATTCTTTGGCTTCTACGCATAATGTCATGGAAATTTCAAAGATAAATTGATAGTTTTTTGAGTTGATTATTTGCGACCACATCCCCAAAAACTCTGTCAGGTAAAAATATCATTCTTTATTCTACGAAGACAGAGGTAATGAATATTATGATTATTGTTCTGGTGTCATTCATTTTGTCCTCATATGACCAGTGCTATAAATGAAATGGGCACTATTCTTGCTTAGACCTAATAAGCTCAACAGCTGCTTTAAAATCACTGAATGGTAAATTGAAACCCATTAATTATCTCTGTATTATATTAAGCAACAAGTGAGCAGTCACTTGTTGAAGTCAGAAGTAGGAAAAATAGAGAGGATGAGTATGTGAGCAACTGGTAAGGTGTAACTAATTTTGTGGGGTCTTCCTGGTATGCAGTGGTTAGTACCCACCAAAAGTGGTCCAAGAAAGCAGGATACGGCAGGATATGGATATGTAATCACAAAAGCGGACTCATGCGTTCTGGTCAAACTGAATAGCTGCTGTAACATATGCCAGTGAAAGCCTTAATAATCTCAGACATCTGTAGCCTGGAGTAACTCAAGTAACTATCTCCAGGTCACATATATTTACTTGATCCAGCTCATTCGTGTTCACTTGATATTGATGCAAACAAAGCTGCAAATTTAAATACCTTTTTCCCATTTTAGTGCAAAATTCACGGACAAATGGAAGGAATAAGTCTTTGACAGAAGATGGATGGAGGAGATGGGGGCAGACTAAGCATAGCCTGTAAATTAAGAGCACTGGTTTAGTCTAAGAAGGGACAAAGCTGAATATCCACTCAGAAAAAACATAACAGGACATGCATGCAAGATGATTTTTTTTATTTTTCAATTAAAAGGAGAACACGGTTTCATTGAGCCCAAGCACAGGTGCACTGTCTCCTTGTTCAGGCACACTAAAAAATAAAATAGCTCTGAAAAGGACTCACCAAAGCCTTCCAAGTTTTAAACAATGCTAGAGCATATGTAAAAGAATCACAAGGTTCGTAGTGCGGCACATAAACATTTGTGTTAGATTATAGCACGACATACATACGACATTGCACAGATGAGCCTGTTACATCAGTCTGAATATGACTCAGACATGGGCAGATGGAAGAGTGACTGCCCACCCCTCCTCTCCGAGTTAAGATCCCCATTTTTGGTCTTGGTAACACTCATAGACCTTAAGTTGTGAGCAACAAGGGTCTTGTGTAAAGATTTAAATGGAAGATTTGAAAAAGCAGCCAAGTGAAGATTTTAAAAAGTGACAAATGTAAAAAAGATTAATAACACCCAAAGAGAGGTAGAGTCTGAGGTATCCTGCACGACCTTATGTTTAGAACTAGCTGGGATTCCTCCATCATCAAAAAGACCAGATTTATAAATATTCATTTGTGGCTTCTTTTAGTTACCAGTAGCTGTGTTGTAACGTTTTTTCGGTAAATTTCAGAGAGATTTCTTGATGAAGAGGTATTTTACTCACACCCTGTGTTGCAGCAGCAAACCTCAGTGAATGAATTCATGATAATGACCTAACAGGCGTGTACAAAAGTCAGGGTGTGAGGTCATTTCAAATATTGCACATTATGACTTCAGCATATTGCTTGGAATAGATATGACCGCACATGTCGACAGCTGAAGACCTTGTAAGCTTCATCTTAATCCTAAAAATAGAAAGCCCATGGAAACCAGAAAGTATTTGGTCCGTGTTCTTGTAAATATCAATTTGTGGTTAGTGATGCCCACACCCTGAAACACCCAGAGAGCCTATGTAAATATTTGAACTTATGACATAACCATTACTGTTAAACACTAGTAGCACTCTGCTGCTGGCTCAACTTGTTTTCGGTTTCTGGGAAGTTGGCTATGCAAAAATCCTAAGTCTAACCAACCAACATTTTGGCTTTAAGTTTTTAGAGCCTTTTAATGCATTTGGCCCTCAGGTAGCTTAAAGTTATTTTACGCCAGAACTCCAAGAAACAAGCAGGAAAAGAAACACAACAGCATAACACGTATACCATGTATACAAGAAGTGTGAAAACTGTGTGGGCATGTGGAGGCTGCGCTTGATGCACATCTTCTTCGCTCTCCTGTTTTGTTGCACTCGTCAGGGCAGGGCAGCTGTAGCAGCAAAATAAGTCGTTAATCAGTCTGCATGCACAAGCTGCTAAGGTAGGTTGGCTAACAAGCTAATAATAGCCTCCCATAAGTCAGTGATGTACCTTTTTATAAAATGTGCAACTTTATTGTTATCCCCATACAATGGAGCTTTTGACCTCTAGTGACGCAGCTAAGCAGGGTTTGTGTGAATTGCTCCCTTTAGCCTTTGTTGTTCAGGGTTTTATTTTTCATGACTCAGTTTAGAACTTTGAAGAATGACTCCATTCAAAGGAATAGCAATTGGTTTACTTACAGTCTGGCTGTGGATGGCAAAAACTTCCTATAATTCCACCTTCTGTTTGAAAAATTATCAAAATCACTTGGAGAGGATATACATTACCATTCTCATATTTTAAATTCATGTGATTTGGCTGCTGTTTTTTTAACCTTTAGTGCTGTCTAAAACCTCTTTGGAAGGGTGCCCAAAATTCCTCACACGCACAAACCAGGAAGCGCTCGAATGTGTATCCCACCCAAAAATGCAATGCTGCACTGAAATAACTGATTAAAATCATTTATAAATAAACGTGTTTCAGCTTTTACTGGAATAGGCTGATGGCGTAAGCAGATGTGGCACGTCTATGAGGAATTTTATTTTTTTACACCTCTGCTTTTCCCGCTCCCTGGAGTCAGAATGTCTAAAATGATGAAGAATATTTGGTGGGACGTTGAAGAGGTCAGCCTTTGTCCCTCAGTGGAGCCATAAGCAAGCCAGAACTCCCACTAAACCAAAAGAACATATGATAGTATTCAGCAAGCATTAAGGAGGGGGCCATCACATATTTGCTTCAATAACCACCTCAGGAAGTTCCTTGTGTATTTTTACTGTCCCTTTATAATAAATACTTATACAGTGGCAGTATGGTTATAACTTTACAATTATTATTAGATCAGCAAATTTGATTTATTGGTAGAATTTAATTTTATGTTAATAATAAAGTTTTAAAGTAAACGCACTACAGTAATTTGTGAGCCCTTTAGCATTCACTGCTTGTGTTGTAGGTATTGTAGAAAGAGTGGAGAAGGCTGCTGTCATCCTGTAGCAAACTTTCCAAGAAATATATAAATATAAAAAATATAACAATCTGATGGCTCAGACACACTAAATTAAAAATAGCACAGAAGCCTTTTGATTGTAAAGTGATTGCACAGATTTCCTGGCGGGAAGCGACCTGTCTCGACTCAGACTCTACAATCACTCTCAGATAAAGATGGTAAAGGTTTGCAAATAATTACCATCTAATTTATAAATTCAGGCAGTTTCAGGCAAGTGCAGTCAATCTGAGTCAGTCTGTGCCACTCACGGCAACTAATCTGCAACGTGTCTCTGTGAAATAGCAACTGAAACTTGTTTTTGGCAGGTAAATTGTCATTCTGCAGCAACTATGTCATATTTGTGGAGGTCTTTCTGTTTCTAATCTTGCTGATGGACAGATGTAGCCAGCAACAGGTTTGCCACCTTGCCAGTTTATCACAGTTAATATCCATATTATCACAAATAGTTGGCTTGTAATTGCGAACTTAACTCCATTCAGTTGCAAACTGATAGCAGTCACACTTAATGTTATTGGCATTTTATCTCAATCTTGATGCACCAAAGTCATTTTGAAGGCAGCAACAGACTGCGAGTTTTCACAGACCTTGTTCTGGTCTTCAAAGCAACAAATTCAAAGACACCTGGATTGCAAGTTCAAGACAGCTTTCATTGTTATGATGTTGCGCTTTGGCCATGTGGAAGGGAGCAACTAAAAAGGTCGATTTTCTTCATGTTTAAGCTGTTTGAACAGGTGGTTTGATCAGCTTTTTGATGTCAACTCTAAAAAGTTTCCTTCAATTTTTTTAAGTGTGTGTCAGAGGAGAGGCTGCAGCCCTGTCAGTAATAACACTGCTGATCTCAACATATTCTTCACTGCTGTTTTATCAACCATTTTCTTACAAAGAGAGCGCCGTCTTCAGCTGAATTGTTTAATAATATGTATTTATGCTATCCCGGACGAACAGCATCACCTTCTATATTTTGCCTCACACATATGTCTCTTTTATTGTGCAATAAAAACCTGCCCAAAACAAAAAATAATTAATAACAAGGGGTCACTCAGTGAGTGTGTTATGATTGGTGGAAATGGCTGACCTGTCTACGTGCCTTACACGGCGCCAGGGTGTTGAGCCATTAGTTATATCAAACCCTGGCAGACGGTTTGTTGGACAACATAAGTCATGGTAGTTTTTCTTTTTGGGACCAAATTTATTGCCTTTGTTTATTTTTTGTTTTATCTTCCATTTAATTCTTTTTTGAGTTGTTTAGTTTTAAGTAGCTATTAAGCACTAAAGTTATTTAGTTACAGTGAAATTTATCAGACCACCTGTCATAAAAACAAGAAAACACTAATATTTTAGAACTCTGTCAATATCGTATACTAAAAATGATATTGCTATTTATTTATCAAATAACAGGCTGAACTTTTTTTAATATACCCATATTTGAGTTGGCACCTTGGACATTTTTGAGAAGTCAGAAATTAATCGAGCATAACATTCAAGCATTAAAACAATTTTTTTCTGTAAAGCAAGTAAATAACTGCTTTTTTGTAAATTTGTAAATTCATTAGCAACATTAAAAATATCATTATTAAAGAACTTGTGCATGCTGGTGGATTAACCATTACAGAAACATTAAAAAAGATTTTGGTATGATAGTGGTTGTCTAATAAATTTGATAAACACTGTAGGTTGAGAGAAAGATCAAGATTTGGGTTAATATGTTGCCTGCTCCCATTAAACACTGGGTTCTGACACTGATGTCCATATGTGGAACTTGCCTGTTTTGTCATACATGGGAAAATGGAAATGTGTGTTGCTGTTTTGGGGATTTGCCTCTGGAACAGGTTCGTTTTACAGCCACAGAGACATATAGTTACTTTATATAGTTACTCACCGGCTGCTTTAGACTTTGTTGGCTTTGATGAGGAGCAGAGGAAGGACTTGTAATGATATTTAGGCATTTGTAACTTTATATTTTATCCCACCTTTTGTTTTTATTTATTGTGTATTTATTCAACTTACTAGTCCATAGTTTTAAGGTTTAACTGTAGACTTAAAATAACCAGCTGCCTAGCAGAGCCTCCAAAATATTTTTTTTTTTCACGTCAGTTTCTTTGTGTGTGTCTATTTATTCAGAAAGTGTAACGAAGCCAACAGTGTAAATGTGACAAGGTCAGAAGCTTTTGTTATTCATCCAAATACAGGTGGCAATTCCTTTATGTAGTGCTGCACGTTCCTCCACTGACCCATCACTCTGAGCATCAACCCTGGTGCTGCGTTTACACACGGCGCTGTCAGAAAGGTCGTGCCCCAAGGTGAAGAAGTCAGGCGTTCTCCATCATTCCTCGTTGTGACACATTACTAGCGGCACAAGAGCTTTGCCGCACGATGAGGTGCTTAGCAACAACAGAAAATGTGAGCTGCTTGACCTTTTCTTTCTTTTTCTTTGTTTTAAAACGCCTCCCATCTTTTTTCCTTCATGCGTTTTCATTTCCCAGATTAATTTTCTTTTATGGCTCTGTGCCAAAGTAAGCTGCATGTTCTTCATCAGAAGTGAGAATTCATCGGAAACACCTTGGCACACTCTCTCATCTCACTGATGATGACACACATTTGGCCTATTAAGTCTTCCCGTATCATATCATAACTAGGTGTGGGACCATATGCAGTGACTAATGCCACAGAATGCCTCTGACGCTGATGAATTGATAATTGTCTGCGCACGATAAACAAACATATTTCTCACTGCATCTGAGTCATCTGTGGCATCATGATGTCATAGCAGACATGCAGTCAGGGAACATATTTTCTGTGTGCGTGTCATCTTGGTGGTGATGACACTTGAGACCATTTGTTTGATTGTCACTAGTAATTAGTGTAAAGGTTTTTTCTGCTGAAAACATTCAGTATATGCAGTATCGTGGCATTAAAGAAAGGAAGAAAACATAAACCCAACCCCCGCTTTACTGATATTCTTTACATCCCTATGAGTGTATATATAAATAGATAAGTGCTCATCTTCTATATCAGGAAATCATGAAATTTCACGTGCCTTCTAGAAGGCTTGTAACACTGGTTCATCACCTCTTTCTCAAGTGTGGAAACAAATGTCAGAATTGTATTTAAGGAGATGAAGGCGAGCACCTCAGCATCCATCACAGCCTTAGGAGGGGTGGTGAGAGGGCACACAGCTCACATCCACTCCCCACTGCTGCAGTGACCCCAGTATCACTCCTTGATACCAAAGGTCATGTCCGCCTCCCGTCTCCCTCTGCGAATCCCTGACTCCCCCTCCCCCATAACCACCCACACTGCGTCTCCAAACGAGTATTCCCACCCACCTGCTTGTACCCCCAGCTGAGCATCAGAGGTTTCCAACATTACAGTCTCAGGAGAATACCTCCAGCACCCTCCCCCTCTTTCTCCTCCGTCCCCGCTCCGCTGCTCCACGCCTCCATGGAATTACTTCCATTTGGCCTACTTTCCACCCTCGCTCCCCGTCAAGTTGTGCACAATCTATATGTTATTTTTCTGCAACACCTCCAGATGTTCTTCTTCCTAATCCTTTGTGTTTCTCTCATATGAATCCTGGTGTTGGGCAGCTTTTATTTAAGTCTCAAATTCTTGGCCTTCTCAGTACCTTTCGTGACTTCGATGTGAAATTTTGTCCCTCTACGTTACATGTCTGTGCTCATTTGTGAAACTTGGCTTTGGCTTACCCTTGACTTACTAATGGCTTCAAAAAGACCCACAATAAATAAATACTGTCTCTGCCTGGGTTTGCCTTCCTTCCTCTCCCTTTATTTCACTAAAGCAATGCACCAAAGCACAAATCAATCATCATAATCTCAGAGAAGCAGAATCAAATAACTGTATTCACAGACTGCAAATCAAAATTCCAAGATTCAGTGTATTATTTTCCAATAATCCAATTTACAAGGCTGTTATAAATGTGCTAATAAGCTCTATAATATCACATGTTAACCTTCCTAAGGTGAGGCACAGTGAGAATATCCCAGATGTTTTTGTCTCTTTTAGCTCAAACTTTGCAAGCATTACAGCTGTGTATTGACCCAGGCAGTAAAGATGAATGGGACTGTCAACAGTTGTTTTCATGCAGCTTTGATCAAAAAGTATTTTCTGTAGTCCATGTGAGGTTGGGTATAATTTAGCTGGTGTTAGCGATCCTCATTTAAAAACCACAAGTGGCATCGAATTCGACCACATTTTTAAAAATTGAGACTTCTGTCAATAATGACTGGAGACAGATGAAACTGCCATGATAAATCAAGCACTTCTCAGACCTAAACAGAGGAACAGAGGCAGCCTGTTCTCACTCTATGCCATGAGATACTGTTGGTAGCTCAAAGCGGTTGGTGAGATGGGCTCGCTGCCAATTTCTTACATATGGCCGCTTGTAAACGACCTCTTGGAGTTACTTTTAAACAAACTGGTAAAGTGTCATTTTTCAACACGAAGGTTAATGATGTAAAGAGACCAACACGTTTTCATTCCGACGTGCTGTATATTGGAGCTTTTTCAGATGCCTCCTACGTCTCAACATTACTCACAAGGTGTCCTTTAGCGTCAGTGCTCAGATGCTTTGGCTGCAGTTACATTGGCCTTTCACATGTAACAGCCCCGTTTGCAGATGTATGAAGGCCTCAAACGGAAGCTGGTAGAGGAGAGGTGGTGACATAGTTTCCAGAGTTGAGAGTAGCCAGCAGAAAAGATTGTGGTTTGGGTTAAACTAAACCCCTTTACTTTGCATATCTATGCAGTGCCACAGTATCAGACAGAATGACAACATTTGACACCCTAAGAAGAGGAATGGCATTGGGGTGAGTTGATTGCTAAGGACTGCTGAAACAACATACAAGTGCTTTCAGAGTCACCATCACCTTTAAAGACCAGCAAAAGCCATATTTAGAGGTGGAATTATTTTGCATTCACTCTGTGGTTCTGTTTATGCACCAGAAAAAAGATCATGGATTTAGTTGGCATGAAGCACTTCACAATATTAACATGTTAAAATGCAAGTGTTTCCTTTCTACAACAGGCTTCTCCTCCACTTTTATACACCATCATGACAACACCATCACCTTTCTGAAAAGGTCTGACATTTCATTTGCACTCACATGACTGGAAGTCACCTGCATGTTGTTTTAACCCCTTTTACACCACTCTTTCCACCAGCTCAGTGCTTTTCATATGAAGTAGCAGCAGTAGGAAGTGTTCCTTTTTCTTATGTTATTTAATCCAGCTTGAATATGGATATAATGAGATTGAACACATACAGTAAGGTTGGTTCATTGGGTCAAAGTATTTAAAAAAACCCAGAAGAATTCTAACCTTAAATTAATAAATAACAGGCGAAAAGAAAAATCAATTTCTTTTGTGTCTTTCTGCATTTTTTTGCTGTGTCACTAGTGTAATAGCCATGAACTGCAGTTTATTAAAGGCTGTGTTTTCTATCACAAAGAAATAACATTTTGTCGGGAACTAACAATTTTATAACTTAATGGTTATTTAGGCCAAAATTCCCATTGGTCTTAAATGAGCATGGGGGGCTGCAGTGGTTCAAATGATTGCAAAAATCTGAATAAAGTCATTAATTAATGGTGCAGTGAAGCAACACTGTCAGTGAAGCACTATTAATGCAATTAGAATTGTCAGCCCAAGAAAATGTCACAATAACCAACTGCGTTAAGTCCTCTGGTCCAAATAGATGATGTTTTTTGTTAAAAATTTGGTATGCCACATAATACCATCACCATGTAGCTCGATGGCAGCTGGCCTATAGATCACTCTGTATTGTGTTGTCATTGTGAACATACTATATGCATTCACGGATTCCTAGAAACACAGGCGTGTTTGTCCACATGTGACTTGAGTCACCCTTGTGGCTTTGAGCCCCCGCTTCAATGTAGGCCAGATCATTGCAGTGACATGTTATCAGTGACACGCTATCGGTAACACTTGGCCACAGCCACACATATGACTTGTGTGTCAGAGCTCAAGTGTCTCAGTGGCACAGCTATTGGCCATGTGCCAGTTATCGCCACCAGAAAATTTTTAATGAGTACACAAGATAGAAGGAGAGGACTTGCTGCCACGTAGAATCATACATATAATGTTTTGGAGTCTTGACTGCACTGTTAACCATACTGGTTGTATTGTTAAGTTGTATTTCACCCGTGCTACTCTGGTGAAAGTATTGATCTAGGGAGGGAATTTCTTAGTCAACTATACAAGGAAAAAAGATCAGATGAACCGACTTGTCTAAAGCTAAGAAACCCATTAAGATTTCAAGTTAAATTTGAGAACCGTTTAATGTCAATGACTCTCTAAACAAAGGTATTTGAAACCATTAATCATATTCTTTGATAAGAATCATGCCGCTTAACTATTCAGCTCCTCACATTGTGCATTATGAATATTGCACGTTATCCTCCAAACCGACAAAGAAGAAAATCACACCCCTCTCCATGTGAAAGAGAAACACCAAGGCGTTCCCAGGCCAGTTGATAGATGTAATCTCTCCAGCGTGTCCTGGGTCTACCCTGGGCCTCCTCACAGTCGGACACGCCTGGCTGAAATACCTTAACTGGCTCCTGTTGAGGAGCCAGTTAAGGTATAGTAAGGTCTAGTCGAGTAGTCGCGCACATCCTTAAGTTGATCATATAATTATGAGTCAGTTATAGGTGATGCTGCCATGTGTTTTCTTTCTTTTGGGGTGGGGACATCATTGGTTAATTCTTTTGTAGCATGATGTGCTTGTGATGTTTTTTCAGCTGCGTTTATGATAATTATGGGATTAAACAGACTTAATAAAAGGTCATGATGAATACCACCATAACTGAAACCACAACACTGTTTTGGCCTTTTGCACTTTTGACAAAGTTTTTGCGTTTTTAAGACTTATTTTAAATAGTGGCAACTAAGTGGTCATCCAGCCAGGTTTCTTATGAGGGACCTACTTCTGACAACATTTGGATCACATGGCTCTCTCTCTCTAGACACTTAATAATCTGGTTTCAGCTAATTGCCATCCTTTGGTGAACTAAAAGTCATTATGTTCATAGATTTGAGGGTGTTTAGGTGTGATGATAGATGTTTCATCTAGTAACGTGTCAAGTAGTTGTCAAAGTGACTGCCTGCTGCTTGTGTTTGTTATTGTCATAGGATTAAAGTGACTTAAAGAAAGGCCAGAATGAATAACACAGTAACTGAAAATCTCAGCCATATAGCTGAAACTAAACCACATTTGGCCTTTTATATGAGCAGTGGAGACAGACAACAAGTACAGGGAAAATACAGCAAGGCAACGAAATACAGTGACTGGCTGGCTGGCATTTGCCCTAAACACTCACCTAGCATGATGCCCCAGAAATTTAGATGCCCATTTTGGTCATCCTATGCTTTACTTTGATGGTGTTTATGAGACTGACTGACTGAATTGTCATCAAGTCTGCGCAAACCGCATCACTTGGACTATAAGCGAGCCACTTTAGGAAAACAGGCAGTTTCTAGTACTAAAAGGCTTGTCCCTTGTTTATAAATTCCATATATTTATATGTAGCACAGTTCACTGTATTTTCTGTGTGTATAAATGATAGAGGGATGCTTCAACCAATAACCTGCTAATAATTTGCAGAGGGTGTCAACATCTTTCTACTCAGGAAGGCAGCAAGTTTTTTACACTTTGAAGCTCTTGGTATGCTACGAATTGTTGAACTTATTTTAGTCAGCTTATAGTAATAAATTACTATTTTTTGGAAAGTGCTTGCCCTCTTCTGTAATAAAACGTAGTTTTTAAAAGTCCAAGTTTTCTGTTGATGTTTATAATTGACAATGACAACTTATTAATATCAACACAGCTTAAATTTACAGAATACATTTTGAGGATTGTTTTGGGGTTTTTCTGCTGGTACACGATGATTTGTTATAAAATGTACTGGCAAGTACTACTGGACAGATTACAATTTGTGACCGCACCCTTCATACTAACAGTCTCTACACAGTCAGAGGCACGCTCATATTCTTCAGGTTGCAAACACACCCCGTGCACAGAGCCTTTGTGACTGTAGCAACAGAGAAATGTTTAGGTGTGTTTGGGTGCTGTGCTACCAAGTTGGTTCCAGGTGGAGCATGTGTGTTCTGTAATCTTCCGACTATTGTCCTCACGTCAAAATTAAGCCCTGGCACGAGGTACAGCTATGCAGTGACACAAAGTTGCCTGGTTAATTATCTACCTGCCTGAGTTACTGGATGACGCAAGTGCTTTTTGAAATGGAAGGTTTGAAAATGGCCTAAAACAGATGAGATTTTCCGCATGAGGACGTTAGGCCTTCTTGGACATGCCACTTTAGTGCTTTCTCTTGCATGCTCTGTTGCTGAGGTAGAGGGAGCGGGATCATCATGGTGCCTGCAGTACAGACAGCAGCACCACATCATTAGGAACAATATCCTCAACTCTCTTTCTCAATCAGAACATTTCATGTCATGCAATGAGACATTTTGGCAGCTACCACCTTGACCCTGTGATTCGCTCCCTCGAGGAGTGATGACGTAAGTTGCTGTCAAACCTATGAAAAGCCTGACACAAACATATAACACAGTATGTCAGGCATTCATTCATTACATTCTGCTGAAGGACTCCAACTATTATTTAACATGTTATGCTGGTCAGTGCATTTTGTTTCTGTTTTGCTGAAAGTGCTTGACATTGATGGCTCTCAGCATTTCTTAAAAGAGCACAATGAAATGTATTTGCTGGAGAATGAAAGCAATTTCCACCAAAGTTAAGGAAATAATAACTCCCGAATAAGGAGATGTTTTCCAACACTCTGTTTTTCTTGATTTTCTTTTCATTTGGATGCATTATTTAGTGCTAGCATTTTTCTCACACACCCAAACTTACAGCACAGCATTCAGGAGCATTGCATGACCAATCTTAAGATATGATTGGCAGCAATGTAAGACAACTTTACACTCCATCTACAATGATATTATTCCACATCTCACCAACCACTCCGGTAATTCAGTAATACCCAAGGTTGAATATTCAAGTTCAAAGATTGGATTTAGTCACACTACCTTGTTAGAAACCAGTATGACACTCCTGTATGAAAATCAGTGTGAAGTGACTCCCAATTTAGAGTGAACTCTTTTTCTGAAACCATTTTCGTCCCGGGGGGCATGAAGTACTGCTGCTTAGTACAAAGATACTGGTGTCTACAAGATGAGCATGATCTGACCTTTAGCATCTGTGTCTTTATGCTCTGACCGCAGCAATATTGAATGCTGAAAGTAAACTATTGTATCTGAAAAATTGACACGTAAATCACAAGACTCAACCACTTGCTGCTCCCTTGAGCTTTGCATTTAGTTGAACTATGTGTTCGTTTTCTGTTTTGTTTTGCTTTCATTCGCCTTTTGGTTAGGTTTGGGCAACCAAAATTACTTCAGGAACAGACTGAGGTTTGGGTTAAAAAAATGCATGTTCACAACATTAACACTGGTTACTGAAAGAAATTGGAACAAAACAGCAATATTTCATGTCTTGTTATTGAGAATGGACTTTTTTTTTTTTTCTGGATTTTTTTTTTGGTAGAATACATGTCTCTAACAGACCTCTTAAACTTTATTACTTGGATGACACTTTTATCTAAAATAGTAAAAAGTAAAGGTATACATCCATGCATATTCTTCTGCTTATCCTTGTCAGGGTTAGGGTAGCTAGAGCTTATCTCCGCTACCATAGGTCGAGAGGTCCAGTGTACACCCTGGACAAACACAGGGAGAGAGAGACTATTCGCACTCATACCTATGGGCAATTTAGAATAACCATTTAACCTTACCCCACTAATTGCATGTCTTTGGACTGTAAACTCCACGCAGACGGTGGAGTCGAACTCGGGACCTACCACACCTCTTTCCTGCCCTAGCATTAAAAAAAAGAAGCAGAAAAACACCAAATCAAAAGCAACCAGTATGCAGAACCTTTTACCTGTAGCAGATATAAAATTTGATCCAATTTCTTTTGTGGAATCTATGAAAATGCCAAAATTGTCTGTCAAGCAAAATAGTAGTTTTTGCACCAACAAGCTAACTCCTAAAAACTCATAGTTAAAAATGTGCCATATCTCAATGAACCATTTGACAAAGTTGGACAAGTGGAGGACATTAATAAGGAGTTAATAAACATTATCTGGAAGTCTTTAAAAAGGGCAAAGAAAAATCTATCTACTGTTCAACGAAGCCTCATCAGAAATGGGCTCAGTGGAAGTGTGGATCTCAAGAACAGATTTGTAAGGAAAGGAAACTTACAAAGGCTGCATTATGCCAAATAACACAAGAATTATGCTGAAAGTCAGTGGCAACGGGTATTATGAAATGATGAATCCAAATTACAAAATATTGGTTCAAACCATTGTCAACAGAAGGTAAGAAGAGAGGTACGATAGTAAGTGGCTACTGCCATCTGAAAAAGAATTTCAAATTGATGTCCAAATTGATGGAATTATTAATGAATTACGAATGCAGAATAATACAGACTTAGATGCACCGTGTAATTCCACCTGGAAAGTGTCTAATTGGCAATGGCTTCATTTTTTTTTGCATGAAAATCATCCGAAACAAACTCTCAGTGCAGTAAAAGCATACCTGGATAACAGAAAAAAACCCCACACAGAATAGAACACTGTAGTTCATGGACTGGCCTCCCCAAACCTCGGAATTCAACATTATTGAAGCAGTCTGGCATCATCTTGACAGAAAGTGAAATAAAAGACAGCCAACAATCCCAAGAAGAACTTTGAATCTCCTTCAAGAATCCTGGAGAACAATTCCTTAAAAAAACCTAAAGAAATTACAATAAGGGGTGCCTAAGAGAGTTGGGTAGTCATACCAAATATTAATCTCTTTGAGCTCCTTAAAATTGTTCCAACTCTGTTTTTGCTTGATATTGTATTTTCATGTATGTTTGCAGATAGTTCAATAAGTCACTGCACCTATTTCCCATTCTCCTAGCAAAATATAAATAAATAAATAAGGGGCTGTTCAATACTTCTGCTCAACATTGTGTACAGGGATGAAGCTCTGTGTCCAGCACGTCTACAGGGGCACTCAAAGCCTAGAAGCTGGACACGTCCTCACGCAACAACCCTGCTGTCAGTCAAGCCGGCCCATTACGTTGGGCATGACATTTAAAGTTGGGCGAAGAAGATGGACAAAGTGCCCTTACCTCCTCCGTTTGAGCCCTGCAGTTGAGCCCCTGTGCAGCATTCGTGGATGAGTGTGTTTGTGTGTGTGACTTTGGTCAGACTTGGTCTGGCATAAGGACAGCTGTCACATTTCCAACCTGTCACATGCGACACAGAGGAGATGCCAGAGGCCAGGGCATCGGGAAGCACAAGGACGGACACAAGGAAAAGCGCGTTTGTGTGTGCATTTATCTGTCTGAAAGAGTAACGAGCATGGAAGATGTGTAGTGGTGGCCACGTGAAAGAGCTTGACTTGGAGGCACCCTCTAACCTTGATGTCCACACAAACGTACGTGCTCTTCACCCTCTTTCTTAAAACTAGTCCTTGAGCTCTTGAGTCATATTCTCTGAGGGCACGTAGTAAATACTGGGCACAACGTAGAACTGCCACTGCTGCAGGATGCCCTCCCTGTCTTGCAGTCCTCAGAGTGAGGCCATTTCAGTGCTCATTACTTACTGATGAAGAAGCCTCTTCATTAAGGTTCTGCCTGTGGCCTGTGGAGGAAAGGCTTTTTTTGTTTCTTCTCAACTAACTCTTTACATAAGCAAGCAGCAGCTGCCCTCAAGTGTATTTGGTTAAAAGGGAGAAACATTAATGGCCATTTGGGGCCTTTTATTTCATTACAGAGGGAAATGCTCTTCTGTTTTAATTTAAGTAATGGTTTCAAGGCAAGCAGGTTAAAAGGTCAACTTTTGTTCTCATTGGGATATCTTTTCACAAGCTTCCTGGATAAATTTGCAGAGTTTTGAGAGAAGAAAGGAGTTTTTAAATTACCACTGCACTGCAAGCACATCCCTTCTGTGTATTCCATAACCAAAACCAGCTGTCAAGTAAATCATTTGTATTGCCTCTCTACGCTTTAATTTACTTTAAATACCCCACTTAAGAAGAAACTTTTTTCTCCAGAAAATTGCATCATGAAATTTGAGTTCAAGTTCAAGCTTTAGATAAACATCTTTGTCTCTCTCTCAGTGCTGTTGAATTTTTTTTTTATATCTTTTAATACTCAGGAGTCTCGGTACTTGAATCTACAGCTCATGGGCCTTCAGGGATCATGAAAGTGGAGATTAAAAAAAGAAAAAATGAAGTTGCACTGTCTTGTCGGTTTGTAATACTTAGTTCTAAGAGTCAAAAATAGCATCTTCGCCACAAGCAGCATTCACTCACAAAGACAGCAAGATTTGACATCTTTTTTCTCTAAGTTATCCAAACGTTTAACCTCTCAGTCAGCCACAATTTAGTTTAAGTTGCATGATTAATCAATTGGTTCTTAACCCTCACCGACTGCCAGGCAGTGAGTAGATGAAGTCTACTGAATTTGTGGATTCCCTTACTGAAAAAAATATTTGATGACTTATGATGATAGCATCCATACAAAATTAAGGTTGTATAGATTATGACATGAAGACATTTACTTTGGCTTGATTGATTTCACTTGGCTTGGATTCATTTGGTCTTGTCTGTTGCAGAGGAGGCCCTCGCGGGTTTTTGAGCTTGTTCCATTGCTTGATATTTTGGGATTTGGGGAGTTTTGCTAGGTCAACACTTTGGTGCTCTTTATGATGTTAGCCAGCTTCCTTGTAAGCCATGTTTTATGCTTTGGCGGGGTACAGTATCCTGCTGCAATGATGATCAATCTTATCCACTTCATCTATAACTATTTTGGGAGATTGTCTCCTAATCTCCCAAAAGAGAGGCTTTATCCAACCACAAAGAAAAAATCCACTTCCCCATTCCAGTGTTTCAACAAAAATGCTTTTTCCTTATTTAGTTAATGATGTTTCAAAGTTTTTAGAAATGAAAGAAAAACATACACTTTTACTTAGAAGACTCTTGGACTTGGACAAATATATCCTAATCATGCGTACTATTGTTTGTCAGCCTCCAAAGCCCAGTATTTGCCCAGGAGAGAACCTATGTAAGATGTAATGTGGCAACAAAACAACATGGCTTGTCAATAAAGGTCACCAACCTGTGGTGATGAGATTTACCAATCTCTCAACTTCATGTCATTGTTTACTGGTGCAACAATGACACAAAGTTGAGAGCAAGTTGGTCAACTCTCAGCTACGCGACAAACCCTCACAGACATGTACCTGGTAGTGGGTTAGGAAGCAGTTGTCCACTACATGATAATGGGAAGTAAGTAAATCTCTATACATGATAGAGGCATTTGTGATTGTGATATTTCGGGCCTTTGTCAAGCAACAGCTGGACTTAAAAATGGCATGACATAGCTACTAGGAAGCTTTGAGACTCTTAGTCTTGGAGGAAAAGTTTAAACTTGGATCAGACTTGGATGACACTACTTACTTTTCATTTTTACAAACAAAAGTGCGGTAAAATAATCGCGTGAAAGTCTGATGTGCAGTTATGCTTAACTAAACAAGACAAAACAACTATTTTTATCTGTGTAGTCCAGTTCTTTTGCACAGCACATTAATTCAGAATGGCAATAGCTAAAAGTTAAAGGGTCTGCCTTTAGTTTGTTTGTTTCACTGATGCAATATGACTTGTGACAGCTCCTCGCTGTCTTCTGGGACGAGATCAGTCTGATTCATTCCGCAAAAAGGCTCTCCCTTCAACGGCGCCCTTGGTCTGACCGAATCGAGGGATGGTCCACTGCAGCCCATGCAGAGCTGTCCCATGCTCCCCTCCTAGCCCTCTCACCTTCCTGTTGGTTCTCATCCGTCTGTTTACTCTCTCCCAGTCCGAAGGAAGCATCCATTAAATCACCTTTAAAGATGAGAACGGGACTTGACAGCTACAAACTGGAGCAAAACAATCTTTTCCCAAACCCCACGCCCACCCCAGCCCCACATCTCCATGCCTGTTCCTATCTGTCCCATATTGTCAGCGGCAGAAGCCCCGAGCGCTGCTGAGAGACAGAGAGCAGCTCTTGTTTACTGATGCACACTATATTGATGTGAGCTGATTCCATCAGGCAACACGTTTGGATGCCACACACCCTGTCGTCTTTCTCTGCCTCCTTTCGACGTCTTATGTCTTTACCCCCTAATGTATCTGCTGCGACAACACACTCTGCGTGACAGTCAGTGTAGCTTCAGCCATTGTAGTGACCAATAAATACATGTGTTACTATATAAATGTACTGTAGAGTAAAGAATAGCCCTTTTTATTTTATTTGCCTTTTCTTTGCCTTTTGGTCCTCTGACATTTTTCATACTCTCGAGGCTGTAATTATTTATTATTGATTTTATTGTTTTTGATTAATTCGGTTTTTTTTTTCTTTAATTAAGCAAATGATTAAAAATCATTCGATTACATGGTGAGAAATTAATTCCACTCCACTTAAGGAGAAAATGTTCAGTGAAGGAGTTTATTTTTCTCAAACCAGAGGTCATTTTTGGTTTTGTTATTAGCACACCAAAGCGTGCGTGATTATTTAATAAGCCTGATTACATTAGAGGCTGCTTTGCTGCAAACTGGTTGCACTGCGCCTCTGTCCATCATGTATGGTGGTTAGATTTCCTCTCACCACGGCGGGCAGCGATTATAACAAATGGATGAGTTCAAACCATCTGTAAGACATTTGATTAACGCTGCTGAGCCTTCACGGAGAGAGAGAGAGAGAGTCGAGAATGGTGTTTGATGTGGAATTGCACTAATGACAGTGCCCGGGAAGTAGCCATGCTCTAGGAAAAACATCACAGAATGAGAAATTAGAACCTCAGAGAGACGGATGAGGTTTGCAGCGAGCAGCTCCGGGTGGCCTCTGCATCCATCTCACACATGATTTGATTGGTGCTCCCAGTCATCAGCTCAGCCTCATGGTGCAGCTGTTGAAGTTAATGTGGCATGAAGCAAAACAGATGTTTCTTCTGGTGTCTTCCCTCCTCGCCTTTCCATCTACTTCGATATTTTTGAGGCTTGTGCACTTGTCGTGAAATGTATCATCCAAAACAGGGCCCTGTTTGCTTCTCAACCTGAACTCTTTCGAACCTCTTATCAAATCCGTCACTTGCTTCCTTTTGGAAATTTGACACTGCACATGTTATAAATAACTCAAGTGGTTGGAGGTAGATAGGTAGTGTTATTTTCTGTTTAGCTACTTGTATGTGTACATGCGATGCAACAAAAGGCACAAGGTTATCGTATGAACGGTGGCAGTTGTATTGATTAAAATGGAAGTGTGTCTGCTGTTAGACTGATGAGAGCTTCCTGTAAAGAAAAGGCGTAGGAGTCTGCAGATATGCTAGCAGGTGTTCAAGGCTATACTCACGCACAACAGCACAAGCAAATACATCCTATAGTTCAATAGGTGTGTTTACTATCTTACTTTCAAGAATGAGTATGCTAACATTTCCATCATGTCCTAAGAAATCATTTCATCCATTGTTGGATGTGCTATATATGTATAAGAAAACAGGAAAACTGGGAAAATTATGGCCATTTTTCAATGATATACGTTGGTAGCTCTCATATACTGCCTCATAGTTGTGGTAAACTTGCCAGATAAAGTTTCCATTGGACTTCATTTTTATTTTTATTTTTATTTTATCTTTTTATTTATTTGTGGCAAATTCCGCTCAAGACTTTTTGACAGCTGTGGCTTTGCAAGGTTCTCCTCATTGTTAAAGCGACATCTCATCTCATTGCTGCACACACGTTTTACCGGTCCGACTCCTGGTAGTTGGCAGGTACCAGGTAGTTATATTGTGATTGTGGCATGTTGGATACTATCAGGTGCCAGTAAAAACAAGAGAAATATATACGGTATACATTAAGACAAGAAGAGTTGTATAAACTCTTGCCAAATCAAATATTAAAAGAAATATAATTATCCTTAGGTTTACCCCCCACTTTTTTAAACATGTGTTTAAACAAATATCAGTCACATTGGCATCTTCTTTGATACTTTTTGCTTCAGTTTCTTTGGAACTGAATGCTGACATTAGCATTTTTGTTCTTCAAGTTTTGAGCAGTGCTTGTGGTATGGTGAAGCTCGTTGTCCTGTTCGGGGAGACTAGCTATCAGGGCATGCATTTAACAGCGCTGGCTATGCTTGACCAGAAACAATGATTGGGTAGGTGATATCATTACCATGAATTTAGGTAACACGTTAAGGGAAGCAAACGTCTCAAGGTTTTTTCTCCATAAAGGAATATTTGGATAAGTCCAAAGTTGTGCTAACACGAGGTGGTTTTTGTTCATTTGTGTTTTCTTTATTTCTGTTTGCTCCTCCCGCTGCAAAAAATAATTAATTTCTTCTTTAACATTGTTGATGTTGTACTTTTTTCTTTTAAAAGTACATAGCAACTGGAGAATAATGATTTGGTTAGCCATCTTTGATTGATGAGAACCTCCACCAGATTACCATCTGAATTCGAGACTATGGCACAAGTTTCATTCAATCTCTGACTGACTTTAATGATCTGATTAATTCATGTGTTTTAATAACTTTGAATCCCTTCAAAGTCCATATTTTATTTATTTATTGATTGTTTGTTTATTTACTAAACCAACCTGACTTCTTCTATCTAAGGACACAGCGCTGGACCCTGGAGAAGATGTGGCCCTTCTCTCAGTGAGCTTTGAGGACGCTGAGGCAACCCAAGTCTTTCCTAAACTGTATCTGTCCCCCAGCATCGAACAGTAAGTGACACTTACCATGTATGGCCATATATAATGTGTGTGTTCATAGTGATGGCAAGATCAGGAGGGGAAATTAAAAAACATTTACCTTAATTTCACTCTAAAGGTCAACTTTCTCAAAAAACAATACAGCTTCTACAGCTTCCAGTGGAGAGGTTAAAGTAAAAAGTTTTTTGGTAACTAACTTTTAAAAGCAGCACACAGCTAAAGGTGATGTGGCCCAGCTCTGCACTTTGATTTTGCAGATGCAGGAGATAATCTCTGGATTCGAGTCAGTGTGCTGTGAATCTAGCGACTTATTATGTCACTGTGAATAGTCATACATCCCAGTGTCTGGACTCATCAGTCGCTTTTTCAAAAACAATAAGGGAAGAACTAAAAAAAAAATGAGATTGATGACACACGGAGTCTGAGCTGAGGGATGACTGGATGTCTGTAGACATCTGGAGTGTTAACTGTGCGAGTGTGTGTGTGTGTGTGTGTGTGTGTTTGTTTGTGTGTGTGTGTGTTTGTTTGTGTGTGTGTGCGCGTGTGCACGCGCAAGCTCGAATGTTTTCTGAGTCTGTGGGCACTGTGTGGGTATCGCTGCAGTGGGCTTCTTTGTTTAACTTTTTTTTTTGTCTTGCTCGATTCAGTGTATGTGTTTGTGTGCATTTGTCACTTTCTATTTGGCTGTGTGTGTTTGTGCAGATGCATGTGTGTGTGTGTGTTTGGATGCATGCATGCATGCATGTGGGTCTTCATATCTGAAATATATGTCTGTTTTCATGTATTTGAGTGCCCGGGCTTTGCTCAGAACACAATCTCTGTGTAAGTGTGGATGTAGATCTGTGTGTGTGTGTGTGTGTGTGTGTGTGTGTGTGTGTGTGTGTGTGTGTGTGTGTGTGTGTGTGTGTGTGTGTGTGTGTGTGTGTGTGTGTGTGTGAGAGAGAGAATGAGAGAGAGAGAGAGAGCGAGCCAGGTATGGGCCCATTCTGACCTCAGGGCCCCACAGTCTGGGCTTCCGTGCTCAGAATAATCTCAAGCTGATGTTTATTTACAAGCACACGCCCCGTCGCACCAGGTTAAGAGGCCTCTGCTCCCTCCCCCATCACCACCGCCGCCACCACCACCCGTTCTCGCTCTTGCCTTTTCTTTCTTTTCCTCTCTCTCTCTGTCTCTCGGTCTCTTGTCTCAACATGTTTCTTTTTTCCACTCTCATCTGTGGCTTCTCTGTCTTGTTCTGCCCTTTAGTTCCTTTATCTGCTATTATTAAATTGTACCTTCCCTTTTAGTGCTTTAAGGAGCTTGGAAAGAAAAGCGACTGGACTTGTGTCAGTTTCTTGAAGACATTTCATCATCTGAGAAGCTTCTAAGACCAAATGGTGGAGAGTCCCAGGTACTTAAGCCCTAGTGGGAGTTGTCCCTTAAGAGGGCTGTTGACCCATTATTGTTCATGTGCCTCATCACATGAGCCAAGGTGTGAAAAAGGGTGTGGGTCATTAACAGCAGAGGTTTCAGGTGAAACCATTGTCAGACCTTGCCTCACCCTATCATGTGAGCCATTGAGATCAACTGACACGAGATGTGAATGGGCGTTAAGGCTCCTGTGAAGGTATCTCAAAACTGGATTGGAGATGGCAGACAGTCAGTGTCATAGGCTACTCCCTCTGTTCAAGGATTCCATGTTCACAGTGGACATAAATGGCTTCTTTCACTCCTCTTTCCCGACTATTCCAAGTTTGTTTCAGAGAGTGGTGAGAGTCAAAGAGATATATGTGTGTGTGCGTGTGTGTGTTGGCTTTGGGTAAACTTCAAAGTGGAGCCTTCTACTTCTTGGGTTTTGATTTTGACCCAGGTGTCATCCACATATCTTTACCAGTGGCTAGGTGCTGTCCCTTCAAAAGAGCCAAGAGCCTTACTTTGCACTTCCTCCAAGTAAAGATTGGCTACAGTGGGTGACACTGGGGAGCCCGTGGCACATTGACAACAAGGGTCTGTAGAAACCCTTGTTGTATTTAAATTTTTTGGTGGTAAAGCAGAGGTCGAACAGTGTGCAGATCTGATCGAGGGTAAGACTGGTTCTGTTTAATAAGGAGCTGTCTTGCTGTAGTTGTTTCCTGACAGTCTCCACTGCCTCAGTTGTAGGTATGCAAGCGAAGAATGAAACCTCATAAAAGGACACGATCGTTTCATTTAGACCCAGTCTAAGTTTCTGGACCTTGTTGGTGATGTCAGTGGAGTTTTTGATGTGATGGGGTGTGTTCCCCACATGCCATGACTGGATGACTGAGAACTTACACAGACATACTTTTAGTGCTTTCCATTTCACTTTTACACATTCTGCTTCTCATGCTAGAAGACTGCTTTTCTTTCACTTTGTAACTCAGTCGCTAAAGACGATACATGTTGACACTCCCTTTTCCAGTATGTTGAAAAGAGTACCACACAACCAAAGGTGTCCTTTGCTGTACCCCTTTTGTCATATCGGCCGCATAGTCATAACTTACTGATCACATTACATACAATGACTCTGGTACTACACACAATTACAAATACAGTGAACTCGGCACGTGAAATGTAACTCTATAGCCCTCTATAGCCATCAAAGACGTCAATATTTTATTATTGATAATAATACTAATAATAATAATAATAATAATGATAATAATGATAATAATTGTAGTGTATGTATGTTTGTTTCTGAACCCCTCCCTAATTCAAGCTGGAGGAAACTTTCCTACAAATTAACTAGGGTACCAAGATTCATTTCTATATGGTGACTAGTTACTTCAAATAAAACCTGTGCATTTGTATACAGAAACTACGTGATCGATGGGGATTCTTGAACCTTGAGTCATTTTTATAAATGTGTTTATAATGTAACAATCGCTCATTCATAAAGTAAAAACTTTACACGTACATTTTAACAACCACAGCAGGGTTTAACGTTTAAACATTGATGTTAATGTGAGGGTTAAATTGTGTGACTTGAAAAAATGCTATTTAGGCTTATGATTTGTAGGCTGGTAGATGAAAGTTTACAAATGACTAAAAACGTATGTATAGCGATCATTGTACATAGCTGTCAATGTTATGAGCTGTACTACATTCACTATGGACAAATTGAAACTGTTAGAGATTAAATATGTTTTCTTTAAAATTCTCAATTGTAACTGTATCAATTTAGATGCAGGCGTAGCAAAAAGCACCTATAGTGCATTTATTTTAAAGCAGAAAAGTTGCATGTATACTTGAATAAACTGTTGGGCCACCGTATACAAAGGGCTTCAATGCACTTTGCCATTGATTATCTAATCTTTTACTCCACGGGAGCGGTGAACACCATTGTTCCAAAGATGTTTCCTCATTTTATTGTTTTGATGTTGGTGATGGAAAACATTGTCTTTAGCCCTAAAACTCCCACAGTTGTTCAGTTAAGTTGAGATTTGGTGACTTTGAAGGCCACAGCATATGATTCACATAACATTTTCCTTGTCATAAAAAGATATTGTCACTGTGGAAAAGACCACTGGCATCAGGATAGAAATGTTTTATCACTGGATAAAGGTGATTACTCTGAATTCTGGTTATTTTTTAATGTACCACTAGTCTGTATGCAAGCAATAATATGTGACAGAGAGCAACATCTTTGCAAAGAAAGAACTACCCTAACCTTGATGAAGCACTCTTTCATAGTGGTTGATTAATGATTTTATACAGTCGATGAAGCACTGAACAGAAACGCAAGTCTTTTTAATTCCTCTGTGTTCCTGACCAGATTCAATCACCTTGTTTTTAAAAGGATTTTTGTTTTGATTGACACTCCTCTGCACAGAAAATCCACTTGGTTGAAGAGGCTTTCATCAAGAGTGCTGTTGTGTTGTTGAAATCGTTTCTGTTGCATATGTCTGCCTGTTTATGATCAAGCTCTGCGTGTGAGAGAAAAACTGACCTTTCCGCTCCCTCCAGACCAGACTGAAGCTGTTGCAGTGCTGTTGGAGGCTCTCCTCCTCTGCCAGTTGCATGAGGAGAGCAGACAGGAGGTGGCTAAAGGCAGAAGGATGGGAAGCATAAAGTGGGGAGTTCTGGCACAGGGGGGATGGAGAGGGGCTGTTGTCGGCACAACAGTAGGGTGGTAGATAAAGATGCTATAAAACAAACCCTGCTTGCGAGATAAAATGTCGAGGCTTAACAGTAGCGCATAAAGCCAAACTCTCATTTATCATTCCACAACTTAATGCTGCCTCTTTGTCTTGAGATATTTGCACATATGCATATCAAGGCCATCCATGAATATGCTCTGCTACATGGTTTTGTGCACCTTTTTTGTCAGCTGTGTGGGAGTGTGTTAATTCATGACCCAGGGCGAAAATGTCTTCTTCACCGTTGTTTGAAGACAACCAACTGTACGTGTGTACGAGTTTGTGTATCAGTGCATTTGTGTTGCACTCATCGTGGATGCTACTTAATTTAGCATGCAGATGTGTGAGAGCCAGCCTTTTTGCTGTACGTGTTATTATGCAGATCTGTTACCCTTGTTAGTTTCTCTCCATGTCCTCTCTGGCCCTTGTTAGTCTTTGGTCATGTGTAGCTGCCCATTATCTCTGCATCTGCTCCAGTGAAGAGGAAAAATCATTGTGCCTGCACATTTCTGTGGTTTTCTAGGAAGCGTTTGATGGACAGCAACGTTCAAGAGGTTCTGCATTAATCCAAGCTGCCACAAATGTTCGCGATATCTTATAATGCCAAGATAAAATTCACATCAAAGCCGATTTGGAAATTGTTTAAATCAGTCCTAATTTTATCAAACGGTGAATGTAGCAGCTGACAAGTACACAGACTGGCTCAGCTTCAGTGTTGGTACAGGGTGTCATATCAACTACATCAATTCAGTGTCAAAATGTTCCAGGCTTCTTTATGTCTGCAGTCTTTCTGTCATTCTATCTTTTAATCATCTCATGAATTTTATGTCTCTGTGCTGGCGACAGCTGTGGCCGGAGGCATGCTGTTATCAGGTCGTGCCTTTGTCAGTCTTTCTCATCCTCTTGAACCCAGTAGATCTCTTGAACAGCTGGAGGAAAATTTCTTTAAATTTGACGGCATTCACTCAATGATGAACTGATTAAGATTTGGTAGTCAGAGGTATTGTGATCTGATATTGGTCCCTAAGTCGTGAAGAGACGTCAGTCCCAAATATCCATTTGGTGTTCAAAGGTCACTTAGACCTGACATTCACCACCTTTTCATAAATGCTTTTGAACATCTTGTGGGAATTTCTTCAAATCTGGCGCACTCACTTGGATTTATAGAAAATTAGGAAGTCAGAGGTCTACAAGAGACCTTGAGGGGTTGTCTTAAAACTAAACTTTCACGTATCCTCCAGAACTGTTTAAAACCTGGTGGTCAAATGTCACTAGGACTCGATTTCCAATGTTTTGCAGGAATTTCAGTACCCCAGGATGAGCTGATTATATTTCTCAGTTTAGAGGTAAATGCAACCTTGTTTTATTCTTTTTTGTCATTTTAATTTTGACCCATTGGTATTTTAAAAATCATGTTATTCTGTCAGAATCATATTTCATAATTTTATCTTATAGTGAATTCTAGGACTCAAAAAACCCCCAAAACAAATATAGCCACTGTTGCGTCGAACCACTGGGGGAGTCATTTTGACCCCATAGGAATTAATGTTAATCTGTGTTGTTTACACCCATTTTGACATAAGGCTGCTTTAACATGAGCCAGAGCTAGCTAGATGTGATTGATAGATACATTTAGAGAGGACTGTACTTAGAAAAGAGGAATAATTACTGCAGGGCTGAAGGGGTCGCAGATGTTGAGCGCGTTGAGAGAGGGGGAGAACGAGGCTGTGCAGCGCTGATAGCTGAACTGAGCAGACAGTTCAGTGTTTGGAGAAATAATCCAAGGAAATAGAGTAAAAGTAATAGGCAGATATGATAGACATGATAGACATGATAGACGTTCACTGGTCAGTCTGTTTCACAGTGAGGTTCTGTTTTTAAACCATCTCTGTTATAATTAATGCTTTTTCTTTAAAAAAATGTTTCCAAAATAATAATAATAATAATTTAATTATTTAGATGTATTAACTACTGTCTTGTTTGTTGTACCCTTTGTTTAAAAGTAGAGTACCTTTCAAGTCTATATTAAAATAATCTATACTATTTGTAAAACTAAATAAATTCCCTTAAATATAATCTTAAATGCTTATTTTTTTGTCCAATCTTTCCTTAATTAGAATTAATGGAATTATCAACATCTTCAAGAATTGACTTCTTTACCGTGAATGCGACTGTTGCAGGATGGCAGCAAAGTGATCCTCTTGGCAGTTTTGAAATGTTGGCCATTCACCATGCTAATTTACATTGTGAATACAGTAAGCCAAGAAACTTCCCAGCCTGTGATCTCCCTTCATTTTGCACACAGCACCTGCAGTTTTCAACTAAAGCAGGACACGGTGAAGCGGGTAGTCGCGCTGTCGTTTGTAACTTCTTATCTGACAGCCCAGTGTGGCTGCTGCTGCTTCTTCTTGTTCCATTACTCTCCTACGCGGAAGGCATTTCAGTTTTATTTCTCAGTCATGCATCTCTTACGCAGCTCAGCAGATATCTTTGTGTTTTAATCGGTCCACACCGGCTGTGTAACAGCTCACGTTTTACACACACTAAAGGCACGCACCTGCAGCCCAGCCCATAGTCTTATGCTTCAATCCCATTTTCTTCAGTTTTTCATGCATTACTACATTGATTTTGAATCCGGTTTTGAGTGCTGCCAAAATGCAACGCTGTGCCTGAGCGCATCTTTTGGTGACACAGGCAGCAGAATGAAGCAGCTATTTTTCCAGCTGAATGCTTTAAATGTAAAGCGGTGGCAATAGGATGTTCCGTTGAATTAGTGGCAACTTCATATAGCTTTGATATGGTGCAAAGAAAGCAAACAAGATGAGATGCACAGGATTACACACTGCATTGTTGTTCAGAGTCTGAAACCAGCATGGCAAGGCAGGACCCTGCCACTACCAATAAAGACAAAACGAGAGATAATTAAGTAATTTAATACACTTCAAGACATCTGCTGATACTATGAATAGTATCAAAAACGTGACTTTGTTAAATGGAAAAACTCTATTTCCGCTGGGTATCAGCTGCAAGCTGCAGGGCCTCTCTAACCAGAACTGTAGCTCCCGGTGTAGGCTGTAGAGCAGAAATCTTGGAGTCCATTATTTGTCATGAAGAATGTGGCAATAAAGATATTGCAGACTCTTTAAAATCCTGAATTAACAATTGATTTAATAGCGCCTACAAATGTGTAATACCTCAAATAGAATTTAAATCAATGTTAAAGTTACTTAAAAAGTGGGAAGCGAAGCAGCTGTGGACAACTTCAGCTCATTTCAGCTTTGGTTCTGGTACCACTGGATTTCAGGCAATTACATCCATTCAGTGTCCACACGTTTGAAGCTTTCTGTACCTGCCTGCTTGCATTACAACATTTTATCACTCTCTTCATAGCTGTCCTGTCCATGTATTTCTTAATTTACTTTCTCAACTTCTTAACTCTTGTCTCCTCCGTCGTATGTCTCTGTACCCACCCCTCCTCCCGGTTTTCACATGTCTGCCGCTTGTCTCTTTTCTCTCCATCTTTCTCCGCTTTTCTATCACTCTCTCTCCTCTGCTGATCCCTCTGGCTGATCCTCAAAGGGAACCGAGAGAGTGAGTGGGACTTAAAAGAGAGAGAAGCGCTATGCTCTACCCAGCAAGGTCGTCCCTCGCTCAACTGAAACGCAGCGAGGAAAAGAGGAAAAAAAAAACACAACACACGCACACAACACAGGGAAACGGAGAGCTTTTTCCCTCTCTCTCATTTTCTCTTTCCTCCATCTCTCTACTCTTCTCTCACATCACTCCTGAGTTGTTTGATATCTCACTTTTACTCTCCTTCAGCAGGGGCTCAGATCTGAGCTCCGTGAACGCAAACTCGTAAGCCCCCTGAGCTACAGTGTTATACCTCGTCGACTATTCCCTCTTCCTCTCTCTTTCTTGCTCTCCCTGTTACCTTTTCTTCCCGTGTCCATCAGTGTAATGTTCTCTGCCTTACAGAGCGGCATTGGGAGAAAAAAAAGGTTGAAATACCCCAACCGACACCCACATTTTTACCGATAATGTACAGTGTGAGACTGTTGCATCGGCTCCTGTCTCTGATGAGGACTGTTTTGCTTCTTTTTCTGTAGAAATTATTGATTATGAGAAGTAAAAACACAGTTGTTCTGTAGGTTCAGAGATGCACCTGGTTAAGATTCAGTCTTCATTTGTTATATAATGTTTTAAGGGAAGCCTAGAAGAAAATATACTGTGAAAGGCATGGTGTCACGCTTTGTGGCTCTTATGCTTTTTCCTCCCTACTCGTTTAAAGTAGCTGTTAAGTGTTAAATAGATGTAGACATTTAGAGAGCGCAAAGGGAAAAAAAAGTAAGCTTTGGAGGCGTCTTTACACAGAATTTGTTGTCAAGCCAAATCATGTCTTTACTGACTTGTGTTGTAATGGAGGTCATGGTATGATGAGGCCGAGAAACGCGAGATTCAAGCATCCCAGTGAAACAGAATATTAACGAGTAAACGAAGTTGTATGGTCACTGGGATTAAGTGCGTCGGGTGGGAGTATGCTGGTTTTATAAACAGTCAAATTAAATTCTACTTATTATGCTCATTTCCAGCAGCATATTGTTGTTCTTGGACTCTGTGAGAGTAGATTTTCATGACTCACACATAAAATGTATCTTTTAGTTAAGTTCGTCCTCTATCTAAAATAAGGTGTTTTAGCTCCTCCCACTTTAAGGACAACCCCTCTTTGATTCTAAACATAAAGGTTAAACATCCTAAACAAACAAGGGAGTAAAATAGCGAGGGCTATGACATCATACAGATCAGGAGTAGAAAAAAAACTCTGTTAGAGTTAATGTTTGGAGCTGTCAGGGATTGCTTGTACATAGGTCAGTTGTGCTGTTGTCTCCTTGAAGCATCACTGACAGGGCAGCAGAGGTGGTTATCAACCTTCCAGAATGCCTAACCCTAACCCCATGTGCAAAAAACATTAAATAGCTTTATGGTTGTCTATCTATCTTAGACCTACAGTTCTACTGTACAGTCCTTTTGTATGTGTGTGCGCGTGCGTGCATGTAAAATATCTCAGGTGTCTCTTCTCTGCTCTTCACCTGCCATTCCCACACACAGTGGAGTTTTTCACAGACGGAGCCAAAAAAGTTGAGGAGACAACTCTAGGTTTAAAAATTCAGTCCAGCAGTCATACTTATTTCTGTCATCTTATAATGATGGCTCAGTATTGCTCCACACACATTACTTTCACAGTGGGGTAAAAGTCCAGGCTCAAACCTGTATTCACGCACCCATGCATGCCCTGAAATGTCTGTGTTACAAGTGAATGTTATATGTGAAGATGCGACATGAAGTTATAGGGAGGCAGATTTAATTTATTCTGGAATGAAATTTTAGACTTGTTGTCCTGGCAAGCAGAAGAGCCCTACATATAGTGAGTATCCACCACTGCAAAAATGTACATATGAAGGAAAAAACAGAGGCAGAATGTGTTTTCTTTGAAGGTTCCTTAAAATAAGTCACATTAGGTATAAAATGATTTCCGCAGAGAGAACTGCCATTTTTTCATCTTTTAACTGAAGGCTTTGTTATCCACATGCCCTAAATATCAGTTATGCGACTTCAAAAGTCACAATATCGATTTTTAACATTTCTTGTCGGGGTCATGGAAAATTTGTCACATAAAACAGTCTTTATTGGCCAACAGGTATACAGCTAGGTCCATATATATGATATATTACAATAATAGGGGTGGCAGAATCTACAGTTAGGTACATCCTGAGGAAGAAGGAAACCACTGGTGAACTCAGCAACGCAAAAAGACCTGCGGTGGATGATCGCAGAATCATTTCCATTGTGACAACAGCCAACCAATTGAACAACACTCTCTCCAGGATGTAGGCGTATCCTAGTCTTGCATAAAAAGAAAATAAATAAAAAAATAAATAAATAAAATAAAATAAAATAAATACAGAGGGTTCACTGCAAGGTGTAAGCCACTCATTATCTTTAAGAATAGAAAGACTTGATTGGACTTTGCTAAAAAAACATCTAAACACAGCTAGCACAGATCTGGAAACACAGTCTTTGGACAGATGAAACCAAGATCAACAACTATCAAAATAATGGTAGATGCTGATGGCAAGAAAAAAGGTGCGCAACAGCTCACGATCCAAAGCATACCACATCATCTGTAAAACACGGCGGGGGCAGTGTGATAGCTTGGCCGTGCATGGCTGCCAGTGGCACTGGGACCCAACTGTTTATTGATGCAGTCACACGACAGAAGCAGCAGAATAAATTCTGATGTGTTCAGAGACATACTGTCTGCTCAAATCCAGCTAAATGATTGGGCACCATTTCATAATACAAATGTACAATGACCTAAAACATACAGCCAAGCAATCCAGGAGTTTATTAAAGCAAAGAAGTGGAATATTCTTAAATGGCCGAGTCAGTCGTCTGATCTTAATCCATTTGAGCATGCATTTCTCTTGTTGAAGACTAAACTTCGGCCAGAAAGGCTCACAAACAAATAGCAACTGAAACTCACTGCAGCAAAGGCCTAGCACAGCATGAGTTCATGAGTTAAAGACTTCAGGCTGTCATTGCCAGCAAAGGGTTTTGAACCAAGTATTAGAAATAAACATTTTATTTTCTGTTATTTAATTTGTCAATTATGCAGATAAAACACCTGGACTTGATTTGAAGTATGGTGCTTGCATTTGGGGGATTTAGATGTAAACACAACATTAATTTGTCCAATTACTTTTGAACCCCTGAAATAAAAGGATTGTGTTAAAAAATGCTTTAGTTCCTCATATTTTTATGCAATCTTTTTCTTCAACCCACTGAATTAAAGATGAAAGTCTGCACTTCATTTTTCATTTAAATTCACTGTTTTAATGTACAGAACCAAAATCAGAAAAAAGTTGTCTATGTCCAAAGCTCCCTCACCTTGCAAAGCAGCAGGATTCAGACTCTACTAAACTTGCAAAAACACTATCAGAAGGGTTTAAGTGTGCACTTAGAAGCAAACTAAAGTCTGTTTAGCACAGTCGGAATCCTACAAGGAACTACTGGCCAATAAGAGCACGGCTACTGGCATGCTTTAGGTGATCAGCCAATTATCAGCCAATTATTTCTGGCCCTTTTCCAAGCAGTTTCCCTTGAAGGACTTCCCGGATGGTTATGCAAAAAATGTGCTGCTTGCATCTTTTAATAAATTCTTCATTGAAAAATGTAGACAGTGGAAACTACATGGAAAATAGCTGTGTGGTCCAATCATTTTGCTGTGTTGAATAAGGCTCTGTTTCTGGGGATATGTCTGTTGTTGATCTACAGACTAACTCAAATATATTTAATTCTGAACATAAACTGAATGGGGGGAAAAAAGCTCAGAAAGAGACTAAGACGACTAAGACTACATTCCAATCAGTCACAACATTAAAACCACCTGCTTAGTATTTTATGGATCCTTCTTGGGCTGTCAGAACACCTCAGACTTTCTGGAGCATGAGCTCAGAAGCTCTTTTGGTGACCTGTGGTGTCTGGTAACTGGATTTTTTCAACAAGCTCTTGGTTACAGTGTTGGGGCCTTGGTGTGGGTTCGATATGAGTGGAGGTCTGCTTCACACCTTTGTCATGTTTTTCCACCCATTCCAGAGAAGTTTTTGCAGTCTTTCTTGGTGCATTAAACTGTAATTTTCATTCAGGTGTACTGTAGTACTTTAGTATGTAAGGAGATTGTGTTGTGCAGTTTGCACCAGCATTAGAGAATTATAGTATTCAATATCGCTCTGGAGTCGTCATCAAGAGACACGCATCTGTGAAGGCTCTCAGTTCATTCTCACTTTATGTCTCCTTCTCCAACTGTTCCATAACCAGATTCATCGCCCTTTTCATTTTCACTTTTACTTCTCGTTTACCTGATTGTACTGTGCTCATGAGATGAGTTGGATACATCTCTCCTTCCCCCAGAAAACCTGCTGCATTGCATAAAAGAATCGAGTGGGCACCGTCTCTGCCCCCAAACCAGATTTAGGAGCCCAGGAAAATCAACACAGAGAGACAGTTTTAGGCTGCAGTGCACTAATGTTTGTGTATCTGCATTTGCCTTTAGGTGCCTGTGTGTGAGTGTGTTACTGTGTGCGTGTGCGTGCATGCACATGCTTTCCTGCCTGCTGATGTGTGTAAGTTTATGTGTGTGGGTGTACAGTTTGTGTGTGTGTCTGTGTGTCCCTTCTCCTGGGTCTGTCGAGGTGTTTTATAGTCTTTGAAAATCTTTGCATTTCCATCAGATATTTTTCAAGGTTTTGTGAACATCTTGTCACAGTCAGAAATTGTCAGTCTGATAAAATAAATTCAGCACTAACCCAGCAAACCTACTTGACAGTATAAGATGTCAGTGCAGACACTTCTCTCACTCTCAGCAGCTCTGAGCACTGCCACTTCTTCCCCCTCCTTGTCTCCTTGAAGATGTTGTGTTTTTCTATAAGTCTGTGCAAAGCGAGGTTTGTGATGCTACTTCACATGCATTTAAATAACACGCAAGTACTAACGATTGTTTGTTAGTTCTGCATGTATTAATACAACTTTGATGAAGCACTTTAGAGGACTGAATCACATTGAATAAATAGGTAAAGGAAATGCTGTCGATGCCATCCGTCCATAAATTTATCCATCTTCTACCACATATCTGGGTCCAGGTCACAGGTGTCCCAAGCCAGCTGAGAGATATAGGCTTTCCATCTTATCCTGGGTCTATCATCCTTCCTTTAGGCATCTTAATCAAATACTCCAGGTGTTTGAACCACCTCACCCATCTCCTTTTGATGTGCAGGAGTAGCATCTCTGAAGCCCTTCCCAAATGGCCAAACTCCTCACCTTATCTCTAAACCCAGATGCCCTACGGATTAAGTTCATTTCCACCACTTGTATCCAGGATCTCATTCTTTCAGTCCTTACCTAACCTCGAGGCATAGGCGAGGGCAGGGATGTGGATTGACGGGAAAATCGACAACTTTACTTTCACGTTCAGTTCCCTCTTCACCACAACAGACCAGTACAGCATCTGCATCACTGCCAAAGCTGCACCAATCCTTCTGTCAGTCTCCAGTCTCCCCTCACTTATTAAAAAAGACCTTTAGATACTTGAACTCTTCCACTTGGCAGTAACTCCTCCCTGAGCCAGAGTGAGAACTCCGCCCTTTTTTCCAATGAGATAAACGGCCTCAGACTGAAAGCATTTATTCTCAACCCAGCCTCTTCATAATCAGATGCAAACCACCTCAGTGTGATCTGGAGGTCACCAACTGATGAAGCTAGAACAACTGGATTGTTTGTAAACGGCAGAGAGGTTATCCTGAGTTCACCAAACCGGAAACTCTGCCGTTTGCCTGCATGAAGAAATCCCAAAACAAATGATGTACAGAATCTTATAGATGCATGAAAGAAAAATGAAAAATTAGCAAGATCACATACAGAAAAATATTAACATGTTTATTTCCCAACATTTGGTGAATGTTAAAACATCACTATTGTAAAAAATTATTTTAACACAAATGAATTGAAGCTAGAAAATATCAAAATGTTGTGAAAAAGGGAGAACTTTCAGATGATATACCGTAGTTTTCGGGTCATAAGCCGCTACTTTTTTCCCACACTGTGAACACTGCGGCTTATACTGACGTGCGGCTAATGCATATTTTTTTTTCATGCGGCCAAAAACATTTTGTCTGGTAACAGTAGACCAATCAAAATGATAAGTAGTATATATACGGTATATATTTTTATCGGTTGTTAAGAGACATTGTAATGTTGTTTGTGCACTGTTCCGTAAAAAAAACATAAGCAACATAATTTGTGTGTTATCAATACGTACGTATACTTAAAGGTAGCCGTGTTCCGCTGTTCGAGGAAAAAAAGCATTTGCAGTATGTATTTTTGTATGTTACCATAACGTTTATGTTACCATGTTTATGTTACCTTACGGATTAAATTAAACGTTAAAAATACTCACGTGTAATATTTCTGTGTAAATATCTCATATTACAAGTGAAACGCATACGGCTTAAAATCCGGTGCGGCCTGTACAAGTACAAAATTGATTTTCTTTCTACAATTAGAGCATGCGGCTTTTAATCAGGTGCGCTCTGTAGTCTGGGATTTACGGTACATACATATATATATAAATTGTTTTGACCGGTCAAATACACTGAGTTTTCTCCGGTGAATTATCAGATACCAGATACTGATAGCAGTGCTTTTGTCATTATTCTGTCTGTCTGCAATTTTGTGTTTCTTCAATCAGATCCCCTAAAACTATTTAAAACGTAGGTTTAAAGCTTTCTTTTTCGTTTCCCCCTTCAGGTAAAAAAAGAAATGTAGAAATAATTCAGAAATATCAGCTAAGTTGAGGATGTGTGGGTGTTTGGTCACATTTGATTAGCACTAGCCTGGCAAAAACAAGAATCTCCCACAGCTGTCATCAGACCAGCATGCAGACGTGAAGCCAAAATATCGTTTAGTGACTGAAATGGCAAAGTGAGGTCATTTATGAACCCATTAGATTTTATACTTTTTTTAATACTTACATTTTTGAGTTGTTTCTTTGCCACGTGACCAGGCATCAAATGAAACAAAAGCAGACTCTAAAATCCGCAATTTCAAAATAATTCAATCCTCAAATTTATGTTAAACATTTAAGAAAAAAATTGTATTAATTCAAAAATTATTATTATATTTTTAAATTATTTTTAATAATAAAAAAAAGGCTTCTTCTGCCTTCGTTCAACCGTGAGATTATTCTGCAGTCAACTTTCCTGTTTGTCCTTGACTATGGAGATACTATGTGTGTATTATCACACTGCCCGAGCAACACTGCAGCAGTTAATCCCCTGTATCAAAGTGCACTACACTTTATCAATGACACATTTTATATTCATCATTTTCACTGTATTTAAAGGTTTATAGAGGTTTTAAAGTCATTCCACCTTTTCACTCAAAGAGCACTGCTATTGAAGCTTTATCATTAATCTCTCCTCTCATTTAAATCATGTAACAGCAATTCGTGATCCAGGAAATACTTAGAAATCTTACAGACGCGCCTTGGTACATGTTGTTTCATACGTTGTTCAAATAAACTCAGGAGTGTCCTACACGCCCCTTGGAGATCTTAGATATCCACTATGTTTTATAGGATTCTTTCAAGTGTTTTAATGTCTTTGTTTATTGTGTCATTGTCCTCATTTAAGGAGACACAACAATCAGAGAGTTTAGTCGCAATGAGACTGCTTGATTAAATAAAAATTTTGTAATCTTTTCTTACAGTAGAAGTGGTAAAGTGACATTTGTGTAACTTTCGTTAGTTAATGAGAGCACAGTTATAAAGAGAGCTGTCCGTTTAAAGTCAAAGTGCACTCAGTTCACCTTTACAACCTCCAGGTGTGCTAAGTTGAGTTCACCGGAGCACTACACAGGGCCTCATTCACAAACAGTGCATGTGCTTAAATCATGTTTATGAAAGCACAAATCTAAGGATCAATTGTTTATACTATGCATACAGATTTAGAACTGCCTCAGACCGGATGCATGCACAAATCATGGCGGCCAGACTGTTAGCTGAAAATATAAACATCTTCTCAGTAAAGAGCAGGCAGACCGCAAACACCACCATACATTTTTTTATGTCAGCTAAAAATAGAAATTGATAAAAAAGAAAGACTTATTGACACTTTATGGAAGTGTCACACATTCGCTTGACAAATCAAATTTGTCCTTTTTTTAAATTTATAGAGACAATCTCAGAAATACAGAGTAAACTATTCATGGAAAAAATAAAAATCTGCAAACACAGTGCTTTCAAAAGCCCAAAAGAGACTTCACGAGCAAAAAAAGCATAGCACTTGCATATAAAAACCATTTATCCAACAAAGGCTTACATCATTGCTGTATTTCATCATTTGAACTATTTTATGGATGATTTTCAGTCTCTGCTGGGCTGACAGATGATTAAGTCCTCATCCTCTGCCTGCTTCTTCTGCATTTCCTTTTATTCTTTTTTAACACTGACTTTGTGAAAAAATATTTTCTTTTTCTGGTTTTATCGAGGCACAGTCCAAGTCTCAGGTGATTCAAAACCCAGTATGCTGATTAAAACAGCAAAGTCTTTTTTTCTTTTCTTGTTTTTGTACTCCCAAAATGTTGAAAAATGCGTTGGAGAGTTTTGCCTTCTCTAAATTCCTCCTTAGACACTATTGTTTCAGTTTCTTCAGGTTTCTCTTTTAGAACAACCTCAACGCTCTCTCCACTACAACCCAATCTTCTCTTAAAAAGGGAGATGCATATGGTGAGCACATGACTTAGAATGATTGATAACATATGATGGGGGATGCAAACAATATTGGCTGTTGTACACAAATTTGTGTGTGTGCCTATTTTGTACACAGGGGAAGAACAGATCTGCACGCATATTAGTGAATGATGCCCAATGGCTTCAGCTTGAAGGGACATTTTTGCCCTGTTCATTTTTAATCCCATATAAGCGAGTGTGCCTGAAGCTTTGTTTTAATCTGACTTTACCCAGATGGATGCTAAATCTGACAATATTTAGCCACGATGGTTGCCCTCTGTGGCTGCTGTGGGCCAAAGGTGCCTTGTCAGGTCACAGTGGAAAAGTAGGACCTTGGATAGTTCAAGCAGCAGACTCCTCTGGGCCTCAGATGACTTCCCAGGCTTTAGGAAATGAAGAAGGCAATCAAAATGGAAATGTTACTGCTTTGAAACTACATTTGAATCTCAAAAGAGTTCTTCTTGGCCTCATCTTTCACTTTGATAATGAATCATAGCTGCCCTCTTTCCAATTGAGCTTTTATCCAACACTGTCACTGCACTGCCATACACACCCTATCTCCCCACACACACACACACACACACACACACACACACACACACACACACACACACACAAACAAACCAAGCTTCGTCACCATCCACCTGAGTCACAGAAGATAATCTCTCTGGTTGATGAAGTCACAGGCAGCCCCGTCACTGTGCTGCATGTTTACATGACTGCATGTACACAATCTACTGTAAATATGTCATACAGTGGGTTCCATTGCTCAGAGGGTTTGTGTTAGGCAGCATGTCTCCGTGATGACTCCAGTATGTGTGGGTAGTGTTGAGAGTGGAGTCACCAGTGAAGACAGAAGCGGGGACTCTTCAGGGTGCCACTTGGAAAGTAAAACACCATTATGTCTCGATTCTGAGCCCACCCACAGCATGCTCATGTTAAAGCACTTTAAAGCTGGAAGCCTGATAGCACAGACATGTTATTAAAGAGACAGAACCGTATCGGGAACATTTTTCTATCCCATGTTTTACTCGAGATGTGACCCAGATTGAAAAAGTTTCATATCATATCACTTTGGTCAGTGTTTTCTCACCCCACCAGGGGATCTCCGCTGACATAACACATAAAGGTCAGCCCACTAATCAGGGGGAGTTCTCAGCCTGTGAACACTTTATTTCACATGAAGCTTGTCTGTGAAAATGATCCATAAAGGTTATTACAAATGGGCCTGGGAACTAGAGTTTTTAACAGGAAGTTTGTGGTATAAACTCAGGCAGCTGAAAGGTTCCAAGTGGGAAAAGTCAAAATAAAAGTTGCTATTATAGTCTGGATATGTTCTAGATACTAGATCCAGGTAAATGTAAGGCCCTGCGGCCAGAATTGACAGAGGGAAAACTTGATGGTTTTGGAATATATGAAGGAGGGTGTAGCTTTTAAACTTGTGACTGTATTTCCAGTTACCACTTATAACACTTTTACAATTTTTCCTACCGGTAAAGACCGCCTCCATTCATATTAGACCAAAGTAATCAAGAAATAGATAAACAATTAAATGACAGAGAAGTTCCTGTTTGTTTGTTCTACAATGGAGCCACAATAAAAATAAATAAATAAATACAAATTTTCTGTAAATGAATAAAACCTTTTGTAATCGCAGGATCATCTAGGCATTGAGACAAAAGAATCCGTTCTGTAATTTTGCACATTTATTTATTTGTTGGCATATTTCTTTCATTTACTGCAGCAGTGTTTCATATAGAATAGAATTTAGAATAATAATATAGAAAACTGTGACATATTGTTAAAATTGCATTGCTTTTTCTTATATTAATCGGGATTAAATGTGTATTTAAACATCTTTACACTGACAGAAAGTAGAGTTTTGCTGGTTTAGCCCACTGAAGATGTAAGTAGGATGCATGTGGCCCACGATGTAAAATGAGTTGCATATCTGTGGGGTCTGGATTTTTGGACATTTTGGGCAAATTTTCTAGATTTTTAATTTTGACCATGTGTGTTCCTGATTTGTCACGTGATTCCGCTTTTTAGCTTTTGTTTAATGGTACCTTGGTGAGCTATTTTGATTTGTGATATTCTATTTTAGGCCGCAGTTACTCAAGACAAACCTTGTGATTGGTTGGCAATCCCCTGGTAAACACATGCTGCTAGGGAGCAATGTGTATTCCCCAAGTGGTTGGCAAGTGGTTGATGGAGGCTGACATTAGGTGACGTTGGCCACAAAGAGGCTTATGGCACTGCACTAAAAACCTCCTTGCTTTTGCTTTTGTTGCTAGCTGATAGCAAACTACACAAGCTAGAAACAGGGACCCTTGCCTTCAAAGTAAAAGTTGCACCTTTTGACAAACGTTAGTTGTTGCAACTTTTACAGTCTTTGTTTCTGATTTTCATCACACTTTTTGCATTTTTCAGTACTGCTCTTGAGTAGTTGTTACTGTTTACAGACAAAACATTTTCTATGCAAGCTAGAGGAAGTTACATCAGTGACCAAAATGATGGCAAGAATGTCTTTTTATGTGGCACGTTCTTTGCGATGGGGTTCACCTTGTGACAGCCAGAAACCACTCCCCAAGCAAAGAGTCAAAGAGACTTCCAGGGAGTCGCCCAATAGTTTCTAGGCCTGCGTGACTGAGGCAACATTGAGCAACACCACTTTATGTAAGCTATTTAGATTTTCAGTTTATACTGCTTTGGTTGGTTTAACACAGGAAGTTATCAACTTTTAGGATAAATAAAGTAAATCTGATCTTATATAAGCAGTTTTTTTTTTTTGATCTCGTGAGCACTAAAATTAAAATCGTGGCTCTACCTATTCGTGTAGATAAGAGCTTTAAGGTAACCGCACAAAAAACTGTGCATATGCATTACAAAATAGCTGATAAGTGGTGAGATTTGCTTCTAAGAGGACTTGTGTCTGACCCTTCTAAAGGGATGAATAATATGGCCATCTGAGCCACTGCTGTACTGCCTTTCAGCATTTTTCTTTAATCTCTCTTTTGTCCACTAAACAGCTCACTGTGTATATTTTAAGTTTCAAGCTATTGAATGAAAGGAAATTTCTAAATTATAGTCTGAATTATATTTTGAAGGTTCTTACTCCATTTCAGAGTGACTAGTGGTTTTAGTATGGCAGTCCAGTATAACATTGGGTAGCTGGGCAGACAATGAAATTTCAGTTCTTCTCTGTCAATAGCCCTATTAGCACAGGGCCAACATTATCTGGGGAACACTAGTCGTTTGTAATAATTGTGGAGGTTAATTCTGTAGAAATCTGACATGTCCATGATTTGTAAATCTCTTTCCTCGAGCTTCTCGTATGTACTGAAGTTTTGCATATTGGAAGACCTTGTTGTTACTGTTAGTGGAAGAACCAATCTCTAATCAGCTTCCATTCAAATGATTGTTCCCAGGGTAAAACCGCTGAAATCCAAAATGCATCTCATTTGTTCCGATGAATGACGAACACACCACCATCTATTTTGTGCCTCTGTCCGCATTTCCATCTGAATGATATGGAGCTATTCTTAGATCTGTGGGAGGATAGATGGGCACCATTTAGGTTTTCACTTTCAAAGCCTTCTTCTCTCCTCGTTGCTGTAAGCCATTTTCAGTCGACCATTTGTTGGTGCACGGTGAAACGCGCAGGCTAATGCTAATTATGTGCACAAAGCCTACTGTAAATGGTGGCTTTGGAGTTCTTGAGAAAAGGATTTTGACAATGAAAATGGCTTCATGACATGCATTGCTGCTCAGTGAATAGGACCTCATTAATATTCAGCTGAGCATCTGTTTCATAAAGCAGATTTGAATCTTTCTGGCTGGGTGTGATTCTTATCTTTAGCCACTTTTGGAAACTTGTGACTCCTGTATGTGATATGATGAGCTGTCATGAGAATGTGTTTATCTAAATGCATGTCTAACACTGTATGGAGTCAGGAGGTGCAGTCATTTTTAGCCTTTTCCTAACCTCTGTTAAAACCATTTTTATCGTAAAAATTTATAAGTCTTGGTCATGACAGTAAGGTTAGCTGCATCATGAGGTGCTCCACCTTTCCTCGTTTCTACTCCCACAGCCTTTCATTGTATCTGGAAATTTTACAATTTTGCAATTCTTGTGTATTTGTCACTGCTGTTCAGCTTGTAACAATGAGAGAATGTGGAAAATATTTTTCATCCGGGAAGATGTGAATGATGTGATGGAATTGGTGTGGTCATAATTTTTTGACTCTGTAAGCATATGTGACTGACATTTACCATAGGCTACATTTACACTGCAGAACATCAGGTTTTTTTTTTTTTCTTTCGGCGTTACAATCTCATTTTTAACGTGAGGTATAGCAGATGCCGTATAACTTGTGAGCTGATGACAGTAATGTCAGTAAGAAAGGAAAGCTACTTCTTAGTTATCCCCGCTTTCTTGTCTATTCCCAACTGACTGTCCAGTAAAGGATGAAAATGCCCCAAAAATGTCCCTTAACACCAGCTACGCTTTACATTTGAACTGACTAGCTCTGAGTAGCAGCCCTGTCTTATCAATGCTGTAAACTTGTGTACCACCACCAAAGGACACCTTGTGTACAACCGAGACAAAATGGCATTATGCTACGCCCTGGAAATAACAGCTTGTTGATGTCTGCATCAGTCACGCTTAACCTGATAAACTACCACTTCTGCATCACTTTTAGAAGGACATAACGACCTTTCTAAATGTCCCGTGACCGCTCTGCTATAATGAAGGATGAACTAAAAATAGACAACAAATCCCCCCCTCTATGTATCTTAAAACAAGCATTAAAAGTCAATAAGCAGATTCTTAAGACCTTTAACCCATCCTCAGGGTATTCCCTCTGTTTTCCCCCAGATCAGGAAAAAAAAAACTGAGGGAGTGACTACTCCGGTTGGTTAGTCACTGGAGAGCTGCAGCAGCAGATTTCCTGATTAAGCAAGCATGAGCTAATCACTAATGGAGCTGTGGTGCAGGATTAAATCAGGAGGACGTCAAAATAATGATTGAACAAGTGAAGGAGAATGAAGAGGATGCCACAGGCTCGATTTGCTCTTTTTTGTGTGTGTGTGAGACAATTTCAGGTGCATAGGAGCAAATAATTTTGTGCTTCATACTGGTTAACCTTCTGTAACGTGAAGTGGTCACATGTAGCTTGTTTCAAAGTCTTCACTTTATTTGAACTTCAATTGAAATGTGTTTTTGGGTTTAAAATAATAAGAAAAATATGTAACATGATAAATAATGTGCAGCTTTAATGTGAATTTCCAGACTGACTGTTATTTTTTTCTTTTCCCATCAGTGCTCTGGGAGGCTCCTCAGCATTACATATACCAGCGTTTCCCAGTGGAGGATGCTTAATTGATTACGTCCCCCAAGTGTGTCAGTTACTCACCAACAAGGTAAAAGTGTTCACCACACACCCCATTAGTGCTGCTAGACGTTCTTTGTGCTTATGTATTATTTTACATTATTTGTAACCTTTAATGTCTTTGTATTTTAAGATCAAAATTCCATACTCTGTGTGTGGGTGTGTGACAGGTGTATGACTCATTTATTGCATATTTGTAAGGCTTAGTGCAGCAAAGCATTCATCCACTGATGTCAAGCTGTGTGTACATGTGTGTGCATGTGTGTGTGTTCATGCACGTGTGTCTGGCATCTGCCAGCGTGGGCGTACTGGCCAACCTCCATAGGCTGTCTGAAGGCTCCTTGGCCTCCGCAGGTTGACAAGTAGATATGCAGTGTGGACGCAATGTAATGCCACTTCCCTCAAGGCAAATGCCCATCCCCCCACAGCCTCTCAGACAAGCACACAAATAATGCACACAGGCATACCCTCTATCTCTTCCTGTTCACCTGGAATCTCACCAGCATACTATCTGGAACGTTTACATCCTTTGATGACCTCCATGTCTTCAGTTGTTTAAGTCACAGCCGCCCATCCCATTTCCCTGAAAGAGGTCACAGCCTTTGCTTGGAAATGGAGTCTTATTCATAATGTAATTATCACTTTTTTAGAAAGCAAGTTTAAAAGGGCTTAGGGTAAGACATTTGCTGCTTTACTTTACCCAAGCAGCACCTTCTGAAGCCGAAAAATAAAGCCAGTGTGAAACTGCAATTCCTCTAAAATACACTAAAGAACAACAGTAAACAAGTTTACAGCCTGGTCCTAAAGCGCTTTTAGTATAGTGTATAGTTAATTTTCCCATCATAAGATAAGATGGCCTTTATTAGTCCCACAGGTGGGAAATCATAGCTGAATATTTAAATTATTCACATGTTAAATATTATAATTATACAATATAAAAGCAGCAGACACAGGTAGCCGTAGATGGTAGCTCTCTGCTAGGCTTCAGTTCAGTTAATTGGAGTAACTGAACTGACACCTTGACCCTGTTCGTTCTGTCAGTGCACTTTGGAACATTTTAATAGAATTATCTGACACATAATATGGCTTTCCATGCAGCTAACTGTACAGACTGTCCAAGAAGGCTGTATTCCAATTTTAATAAGTTCACATCTAATGTTTTATTAGTTTGTTACCTTGCAGCAAAGCAGAATCTTGTTACCGCTTCCACAGATATCGCTTTTTATTCATTATTTGAACACAATTAAATCTGTTCAAATGCAGTGTGTAAGTGTTATTTTCTTCAAACATTGAATAAAACTAACATAAAATGTTATATGGCTTCATTAAATATCACTTGATTCTGATGGGATCAGGTGAATAATTTTAGAGAAATGAAAGGATTAAAAATAAAGGGAGACCCAGAATAGATCCCTGGGGGATGCCATAAAACACAGGAGCAATGGAGGAAAGAGGCATAACAGATAAGAAAATGTTATAGGTGGAAAAAAAACCCAATTCCAAAACACTTCAGTCAGTACGAGCATTGTTTTTCCGACAACCACGTTGTGATTACAAAACTGAGCTGTCTCTTATTCAAAACAGGCTGAAGATGATAGCAGAGACACAAAGCACAATTTATATATATTGTCTGTAAATGTTTTCCACTTTTTTAACTGAAGCCAACAATCATGGTAAAGGGAAAAAAATACATTGTTCTAACATCTCAGCTTCTCACAGTCTTTTCAAGGGCAAGCTGTGCAGTCATTTTATCTTTTTAACACATCACTTATTTACTCCCACTTATTCCAGATGTGAGGATTGTATCGACAGAGCTATACTGTCACATACCTCAGCTGTGAGTGTGACAGCTGATTCCGCTGGTTGATGGCAGCACCTGGATGTCTGCATCGCTCAAAATATTGCTCATGAAAATCCACTTGTGAGCCTAATAGGCCCTGTGAAATGTATACATGTGATTAACTCAATCAATTTCAATAAGATAATCTTTAGTTGCTGTTCGTATTTTTTGACACGATGGTGATAATTAGATCGAGAGACTGACACAGAGTATCTAATTATGGGAAGAGTGTAATAAAATGTTTCGAGTGTCTGCTTCAGCTACACTCCCCATTTTTCAGGTGTCTCTTTACGTGTTAAAGATCATTGTTCATCTCTTGTGAGAGCACTAGTGTTTCTACAAAAGGGCCTGTTCACATCTATTGCATTCTGTTTCAACATATATGTTAACAGGGTCATGATTACAACACACATTAATGGCTGCTATGTACTGGCTAACCACAGGTTTTATAATTGTCAGCCTCCACACCATAGATGCCCTGTGCTTCGTCATCTTGAATGTTCTTCAATTAAAAATAAAAAGTACACCCTCTGTCATTTCTAAGGCTTTACATATCAGGACATAATAGAAAGAATCTAGGCTTCATCGGGTCTTAAAATAATTTAAATACAACCTCAGATGAACAGCAGCATGTTGATATGTTACACTATATCATTATTTATGTAACAAAAGCTAAAGAAGCATTGTGTGGGAAAACTAAGTACACCCCATGGTTCAGTAGGTTGTATGACTAACTTTAGGAGTAAAAACTTGAAGTAACGGTTTCCTTAATGACTTTATCAGTTTCTCATAGTGTTGAGGTTCAATTTTGGTGTTCTTTACAATTTCACTTTGGTTGGTTTAGGTTTGTGGGCATTTGCTTATGTGTTCTATGAGTAATATATGTAGCTCTTGGGTTTTTTTACTGATTCCTGAGCATTCCACAATGAAACAGGTGAATTTTCTGGAATGTCCCCCTCTGGAAATATCGGCAACTGTCAATATTTCTTTCAGTCAACTATGACTATATCAAAAAACACCAAAACAAATTTTCATTTGATCACATTTATTGATTGATAGTCCTAAAACGTGCAAGTAATACTTGAAAAGGTTTCATATACGAACCTTTAACATTTTAGACATTGGCGAAGCGTAACTTTCAGGGAGAGGATGAATGTGAACGTAAACATCAGCACTTCAGTCCCAATAAAACTGTATTAACACCGAAACAGTAGCGGTAGCACTAGCCCAGAGAGTGCCCATCGCATGAATCATCAGGCTGATTAATCTACACAGTGACTTCTTCACTTTATACGAAGAAGAAAGAAATGAGCTGTGCGAGTACATTTCCCAGCAGCTTGAGTAGACGGCAAATTCAAGAGTGAGTCACGATATTTCTAATATGTGGACATGTTTTTATAAACTGTGCACACTTATTTCTGTCACTGACACATCATAATCAGATCTTAATTATTCCTAAGTGGAAATTAATGTATATGAGTGTATTTGTGCACCTTTTGTTGTTGTTGGCCTGTGGGGTTATGCGGTAGGCCGCCATGGTTTGGGAGTGGTAATTGTGGATGCTGAGTGGATAGTTTAAGGCTGGATGAACACTTGTCATGTTTCTCGTGGACTTATTTAGCAGTTTTTACAATGAGGAGAGTCTTGCTGAGAGAGACCACTGCCTTGTAGCATTGCTTGGTCTACAGCAATATGTAGGAGGGTAATCTAGTCAAAGTAACATCCATGTGAATCCCAGGACAAAAGGTTTGCCAATTTTCAGTTTGCCAAACCTGTTTTGGATAACTTTGTGTTTCATTTTTACGCTCATTATATTTTTGTTACATTTTCATTATATAAGAATATTGTTTTATCAAACTGTGTATTTATTCACCTTTAAGCTATTTTGCTGTAGGTTGGTTGCTGGGGGGGGGGGTTCCCCTGTTTCATGTAGTTTCCTGTTGTGGTTTAGCCCATTTTAATTTAGTTTTTTGTATAAAAATATTACATTTAGTCTAGTTTTAACTGTTTCAGTTTTAATTTCTATT